>NC_048306.1:74675542-74988046 GCF_013100865.1 Trachemys scripta elegans | reverse complement strand
GGCATGGGGGCTGCCCGAAGCCGGTAGCGCTCGGGCAGCCCCCATGCCTCCGGACCCTGCGCCGCTGGAGCCTGGGAGGGGAAGTGCCTGGCCAGGGGCTGGGGTCCTGAAGCCCATAGCGCTCGGGCAGCTCGGCTCTTAAACAGAGCCGAAGAGTCAGGGGAGGAGCAGAGCAGCCGCGGGAGGGGAAGTGCCCGGCCGGCACTTTCCCGGACATGTTTGGCTTTTTGGCAATTCCCCCTGGACGGGGGTTTGATTGCCGAAAAGCCGGACATGTCCGGGAAAAACCGGACGTATGGTAACCCTATGAAATCTATTGGTTTAAAATTCTTTAGAATTTTTGGCTTCTGTTTTTCTACCTTTTCTCTTTCTTTTTAAAATTTCTTTCCCCTTTTCCATTTTGCTACTGAAAAACCAACAAGTAAAGTGGAAAAGGGCAGGGGGAAAGAGAAAACTGAAACAAACATCTCAAAATATGTCATTTCCAGTTTTGTTGAAAAGATTGATAATTTTAAAAATAATCTTTAAAATGTTCATATTTGAAAAAAGACAGTTTTCACCCCCCCACCCCCAAAAAAAATCATACGGAAAACATTGACAGCTGTAATAAAAAAAGATCTTGGATGAAATTCTGACTTCACTGATGTCAATGGGAGCTTTGCCATTGACTTTAAAGGGTCTAGGATTCAGCATATGTAAATTGTGTTTTGACTATCCTGGTACTCATTTACTATGAACTTAAGCCCTGGCTGTGTACTTCCGTTTGGTGATGACTGTACCATGTAAACTATATATTATGCATTGACATCTGTGCTTATCTCTGTATGGTCCAAGTAGGAAATCCTTGCATAAATTGTTTTATTGATCATATATTCCTGTTTTGACAAAACTGCTATTGCTGGAGTCTAACAATTTACAGAGAATCTGTGGAATGTTTTAATACAGTATTATCCAGAATATTAGTGTAAATAAATCCAGGGAAGAAACACAGAAGGACAGAGTTATGGTAATTTTACTGAAATGCTCACAAACAGTTAAACTAATTTTGGCTAAATGCTAAAAATAATACTTCTGATTTCTGTAGCACCTTTCATCTGAGCATCTTAAAACATTTGAAAAGCTGTGAGTCAACATTTCCCAAAAATATCATGCTGGCAAGTTTGCATGCCAAAATAAAATGTACCAAATAAATGCTTGTGATGGGAATATATATTTTTTGAGTAAATTTGACTGACTTCATTTGTTTGAAAAGATCTTTAAAAATAGTCCGGGTACAGTACCTCATCATTCTGTCCAAATTTTAGAATTTAACTTTTAAGGCGAGCATATTCTATATGTGCATATTCAGATATTAGGCACAGATTGTGCTGTGTGTTTTACAGTAGGTGAGAGCTCTCCAAAAATATACATGTGTAATGCATGCTGGCTGTTTGTGGAACTGGTAACACATAATATATAATCAAGGAATAGTTCTACAATCATATTTACTAGCCATAGTCAATAAAACAGCACATCAATTGTGCCCCTTCATACATGACTTTGTTAGATCAAATAGATGGGATTATAAAAACATTCCTTAAATTAATATGTCAGTATAGTTAGAGTCAAATACTGAACCTAGCACGCACAAGTAAATAGATTATGCAGAGGTGTAGGACTGAATAGAGTCCCTTCCCTCGAGATTAAGGAGTGGTAGGTAGCAAAGCCACTTTTCTGGGTACTTATGGAATTTCGGGACTGGAATAGATACTGCACCTACTGTCCGCTTCCTCCATAAGGGGTTTTGGTGAGTTCATTTACACACTCTCAACCTCTAGCCACCCTCTAGCCCAGTATCTCTCAATCTTTCCACACTACTGTACCCCTTTCAGGAGTCCAATTTGTCTTGTATACCCTGAAGTTACACCTCACTTAAAAACTCCTAGCTTACAAAATCAGACATAAAAATACAAAAGTGTCACAGCACACTATTAGTGAAAAATTGCTTACTTTCTCATTTTTACCATGTAATTATACAATAAATCAACTGGAATATAAATATTGTACTCACACTTCAGTGTATAGTATATAGAGCAATATAAACATGTCATTGTCTGTATGAAATTTTAGTTTGTACTGACTTTGCTAGTTCTTTTTAAGTAGTCTGTTGTAAAACTAAGCAATTATTTAACAAGTTGAGGTACCCCCTAGAAGACCTCTGCATATACCCAGTGGTATATGTACCCCTGGTGAAGAACCACTGCTTTAGCCAATAACACTTCTGTATATTGGGGTGCACGGAATTTCTACATATGGGGGTGGAGGCTGTCTTCATATGCTTCCCATACTCTTCCTCTCATTGTAGAGTGAAACCTCCTCAGTGCTATTGTATGTTGGGCCTATTGCTCCTACAAAGGCCTGCGTGTCAGGTTTTGTCTGAATTGTAAAAAAATTGACTGTAAAAATGGCATTTCTGCTTCCATGTTTTAGTTTTCTCAACTGACAGGTCAAAAACATATAGCTTTTCTAAGTGTCAGCCTTGCAAACTCAACCTGGAATCTGAAAATCAAAGTCTTTTATTTTGGACTTCAGCATCACCACCAGCAAAGGAGATTCTGCAACTGGAATTTTGTTAACAATTTCCGATGTGTGAGTAGCTCATTCTCCCACAGTTGATTTGCCTCTGTAGTGCCAACAAATGATAAGGAGCATGAAGGTGTATTTGTCAGAAAATCAGCAGATATGAATATAAAATATGCACAGGGACTGACCTATTGAATGCCATTTTTCTATAGTCCTTTTCCTGATCATTTTAAGACTGAGTTTGTATTTTACTAGCATTTAATATCTTGGTAGTTTCCAATCATAATGGGGTGAAACATAGTATCCCAACTGGTAGCCTCATGTGAAAGTTTTCAAAAACAACTGCTGAATCTTTGAGATTAAGTTTAATAGCTTCAAAAATGATAACTCAAATCCAGTCCTAATGCCTTTTTGTCAAGTTCCAGATTATCTAAATTTACAAAACCAAAACAAAAAACTCCAATTTACTCAGCAATTAAAATTATTTTTCTAAAGCGTTGTGTGGTATTAGAATCTCATGACTCCCTTTAACATCAGTGGAATATGCCTGGCTAAATCCCTTCAGGCTGCTTTGAAAACGTATCCCGTAGTCTCCTTACTAGCTTTTATTCACAAACATCGTTAGGATGCTGATTGTCATGTCTTACATCTTGCATATGCTCTAGCTAAAATACACCAAGTTCATCATATGCAAAGAGCAATTTGGTCTCCTACCTTGCTGTAAACTACAAGGTGGCCTTGGACCATCAGCACTGATTCCAGTTGCTGACCTTGTTGAAGCTGAAGCCCAGTAGAAGAAAGCAGCCGTGAAATGATTGATCAGTAGTTCCTAATGGCATTTTTGTCAATATCCAGCTGATTTTCCTGTTGCTCTTTCTTACATATTTATTCTATTCACAGTCTGGCAAAAATTTACAAAAAAGTATCCAAGTAATGGTTTCACAGCAGGTGCAGGATCAAACAGGTCTTGTTCTTTGCCCCCTTGGGAGGCCTATATGGATCACAGGAATCCTGATACTGCCCTTCAGATGACCTGCAGTAAAACTGCGGAAGATATGCTCAGTTTCTTCCCATGAATAAACAAAGTGTATATGAAATATTTGTGTAAGTATGAATAGGAGGGTTTATTATTCTATATATACTGCTTGCCTGTGTAGTTGATTGAAAATGGCATGAAGTAAATGTTACCTAATAGATACTTACACAAGAATTTTATTTAAATTTCCAACAGTTTAAATGTCAATATTTTCACCTTGATCTTAGTATGAATATACTGGTTTCAACTGGATAGACAAGAAAATATATTACAAGAAAGTGAGCAAGCTTTCCAAGGAAAAAATATACAATGCCTAACAAATGCAGTTTGAAAGAGTCTGTGAGCTTCAAAAACTCAGACCAAAATGTACCCTGTTCCTTCATCCATTGCTCTTAGCTTCAACCTGCAAGTTGGAAACTGAACTAGAATCATAAGAATATATCCTTGTGATGTTTATGTAATGCCAAATTATTTCCCCTCAGATTTGAGATTTATTATAGTTGGATTACAATAGTTTGTTTGTACAAACAATGGGATTGAGGAGTCCATTTCCAATTCTCATTAAAGTTTGTCATATGTCAGAAGAATCAAAAATCTGGAGAGGGAATAGGAAAAAGAATGGCCAAATAATCAAAATGCAGCAGATTAAAAAGATCAAACCAGAGCATACTACTAAAACCTCACAGAATAGGATAAATTAACATTCTGAGAGCATCCTCTCATTCTTATGACAAATATTGTAACAAGATCAGAAAATGGCATAGTAATCCTGTTCCATAATAAAAATTTGTAAGACGAATTAGAAATAATACCAGAGGGAGTCGTCATTATTAAAATGATAAAGGCTCAATCATGTCCATACATTCACAATATGTATTTTGGATTTTTGCCCAGTTTAAAAATAAAAGTGGTGCTAGACATCTCATTCAAAGCCACGTGCTAAATATCTTTCCTGAAAAGTCTGTAGCCTTCCCTTTAGAATTTGGTTTGAGGCCCTGGAAGCCTGCCTGCATGATATACAAAGGAAAGCCATGCATGTCCAAAAAAGTTCTGTAAAAGAAATAAAATTGGAGCAAAATTGACAAAACAGTGAATCTGTAATGGATTGAATGGTTTTGATTTTTTGCAATGAATATTGACCTGAAATGTTGCAGCTTAGTACAAATGTCTTTGCAACTTTCCTTCTGCACAAAATCAAATTCTGTGTGATTCAATGCCACACTATAGCACGGAAAAGGACAGAGAGCAAGGTTGGTTTTAGGTTAAGGCTCGGGATTGGGAATTGGGAGAGCTGACTCAAAGAGGACCTATTTGGCTCAGGTTGCCCTTATATGCTTTGAATGCAGACTGACATTTTTTGTATCTTCCATATTATGATTTAGCAGAAGTTGCCACAAAAGTTTCTTAGAATTTTTTTTAAGTTAAAGCTACCCTCAAGACATCTTTTAGTTATATGACCAGCAAATACTCAGCAGATCACACTAGTGTCAAAGTGATGTTGGCATCATGACTGTTGTTATATTGTTCCCGTTTGGATTAACTAGCCTAGAATAATTTTATTAGGAAGATCTTCTTCACTGTGCATCATCACATGTTCTATTGTCTCTCCCATCATTTTTTTTTTCTTAACATACTTTTTGAAAGTGTTGGGAGGCAAATTCCAGTCTTCATCGTTGTCTGAACTCCTCATTATCTATCTAACATTTATAGCACTATTTCAACTCAAGTGACCAGAATTAGACAACTAATTTTTTATTTGATAAACTATGCCTTTTCTTCTGTTTGTCTAGCAACAGGTTGCAATTGTCATTAATGTATCTGTTTGAAATTATTAGATTACTTAGATTCCCCTCAAAATTTGGCTAGATGGGTCAGAACCTGTTGTGCGGCTGATCTGCCCAAAACATCTTATACTTAATGCTCACCTTTGCATTTCCATGATCCTACTGCTGCTAGTACTAGTCTCCCTGTATCAAGCTGGAGTACCCTCAAGACTGAAAATTTATGCCTGCTGCAAACAACCCCGAGGGGACAAAAATGTACCTAATAATTTGCTTGTACAAATAGAGATGGTCATTTTTGTGTTGAAAAATGTCCTTTTTTCCAATATGAAAATTTTCATTTCTTTCAAAGTTTTCTATATTTATAATGGAAGAATTGAAAACTTAATAGCAGCAGTTTTCATTTTTGATTAAAAATATTTCATAGAAAAATTTGGGGAGGAGGAAGGAGAAAAAATGATATTTATTAAGAAAATGTACATAGTAAATGCAGTGCAGAGACAATCCAAGTCAGATACTTTTTCTTCTGTCCAGGCTTCCTTTTTCTCTTCTACACCAGCAGTAAGGAAGAGGAATTAAAATAATTGTTCTAATTTGTTCAAAGAGCTAAATAATATGTTTCCTTCAGGCAGTAATCATCGTATTAAATTCACAAAGTTATTTTCTGAACACTGGACAAAAATCTTCGTAATGAAATAATAAAATCTAGCGCTGTGAGAATACTTTGCAAACCATTTGTAAACCAATTTTCAAAGAGAAAATCACACCAGTAGAGTATTTGACCCACACAGTATCTTGCAGATGTTTTGGTTTAGCCTTTGGGATCTACCTCATTTCAAGGTCTATATAGTAGAAACAAATTGTGCATTTACACAGTTAAAGACGAACTGAATTCCCATAAGAATGTTCAAAGGCTTTTATGTTTGACCAAGCACTGTGTTCTGCTACTTTGGCAAAAAGGTATTAACAATGGCTTGTTAATAGTAGTGGAACCATACCTTCACCATATGGGTTACAACACTTAGCGCTGTGTCATCTGACTGTATTTAAAGGCTCCACCTTAAAAGATGATAAATGAGACCAACTTGACCTGGCCTTAGACCAAGTCATGGATTAAACAATGTTTTTCAGCTTGATTGGTGCCTTATTGAGGAAATATGCTAAGTAAAAGCCATTCCGTCACAGTGCTTAAGTATCAAAAGAGTGCGTGGAATTCAAGCACCACTGCCAATGTGCCAACCAGATTTTGATTTATAAACATGAGAAAGACTAGCTTCACAATCCTCATACAATAGCTAGCTTTCTCTTAACTCACTGATTCTTTCACTATGTGCAACTTTTGGTTTACACAAACTCTTGAAGCATTAAAGCAAATAAATTCAGAAACAGTATCTATATAAAAAGAAAATGTGTTTTAGCATTTTGATAACATGCTGATATCTTTGTCTAGTCCTGTGCTAAATTTAAATGCCCACAAGGATCTGCCTTAGATAACCAAAAATAGCAAATGTAATATTAGGGTTGGAAATTGAAACATGAAGGAAATTGAAGTTTCCTTGTTTTATATATGAATTACAGTAGTATGGTCTTCTGTTTTATGATAACCTAAGGAAATAGAAACATAGAAGCCTACATAGCACATCAGGTCAACGGTCCATATAGTATTCTGTTTCTGACAGCAATCAGTACCAGAGGGCTCAGGAGAAGTTATAATAAATCCCCATAATGGACAATTATATATTACCATGACTAGTTTCATCCTAATTCCATGTATTCAGTGTTTGGTTATGTCCTGAAGCATGAGGCTTTTCTCTCTCATGCATTTTTATCTTAGCTAGTGTAATTGTGGCTATTTTTATTATTGAAATAAATGTCTAATTTTTTTTGAATGCTCTTTACCTCAATAATAGTTTGTGATGTCTGTTATGTTTTTTCCATATATGGTTACCATATACTTTTGGTCCATACAACCCGTGTTTTGTATCAAGAGAATAGCAAAACCAAGAATGAACAGTGGTAAGATCTCTTTGAGAGAGCACTGCAGTGTGTCTGTCCTTTCTGCCTCTGAGCCTCACTATAGCCATAGTAATACTGGCTGAGGAAAATAGAATGACTCTCCCTACTATTGCTCATGACCAAAAAGAGACTTGTGAGAGAACTGTGACCTCAAGTGTCTGATTTCCAGGTTTTTTTTTTTTTAAAAAATCATCAGCTTTTTTTTTTTATTACAGGGTACTATGACTACAGCCAATCAAAAATGTTCACATCTTTTTTTTTTTAACAAAAAAATGATGTTTAAAAACCCCCACTTAATAAAAAGTTGTCCACACTCAAAATGTTCCATATTTTGTGAAATTTTCAATGGTGGCTTTTCCTGATATTTTATCAAAATTATTTATGAAATCATTAGCACCACTGGATCATTGGGAAACAAACAAACAAACAAAAGGCAAAACAAAATTGAAAACAATTTTGGTAACATAAATATTGTGGAAAATGTGAACAATGTCACTATATACAAAAAAACCCTGCATAATGGAAACAACTGTACAATTTCAAATTTTGTTGTGAAATAATTTTCTCATTTTTGACCAGTTCTCATTATGATCCACCCTCCCTCATATCAGCTATATCAAATTTGAGTTTGAACAAAAAATAACAAAATATAGCAGAGCCTTGTCTATAATCATGACACATTTTTGAAAACTACTGGACTAGAAACATTCATGACTCTCTTTATAGTATTACTTGTTCTGAATGACTTGCCTGCATGATTAATCTATACTGCATAGTAAATACCTGTTATATCATTTAATCCATAGACAGTTTAGAGATAAATGTCAGAGTTTTCATAAATAATATCAAGAATGCAAGAGTATAATATTGAATACATGAGTGTGTCCAAACATTAGAAATGTTATTCAGGAGAACTAAAGCAAATTTATTTTGGCACTTAAGTTGCAGTGTAACTCAGAGTATTTCCTAGAATTTGACTGGCTGAATCATAACTGAATTTCACACTGTGATATTTGGGGAAGCATGATTTTGCTCTTGACCAAAAATCCCAATTGATCTGCCACCCTCCTCATACTCCCTTTGGTACTATCTCCCCAGTCACTTAGATTAGATCCCCTATGTTTGCTACTTCCTTCTAGGACCACCATATAAGATGTGATCATAAATTTATTTTCTGCTGGTGCCTCAAAGGGCCCTCATTTTCTGCCACTGCTTGACCTTTATTCAGTTATTACTATGACTCAGTGCTGGGTTTTGACTCATCATCACAACAGAGAAAGGCTTATGCAAAGAGGTGAGTCTTACAATCTACTCTGAAGATGGTCATATACAGGTTCATTCTGGTCTCTTTTAGTAGAAGTGGCACTTCAGGGACCTTCTGCAATGAAACTCCTGAAAAATTTCACACGGAACTCCACAACCTACAGTGGCCCTATAGGATACAGCTGTCTTAGAGAGTCGTAAATAGATGGCAGCCTCTAAAAAAGCCAGCAGGGGGATGGGAGGACCTAATCCTCTTAAGATCTTAAACATTAGGACTAATACTTTGATCTGCCATCAAATGGAAAGCCATTCGGAGATTCAGAAAAGCACTGTGATGTGTGGTTCTGTCTTTATCACTTAGAAGGTGGCTTGTTCCATGTTGTACTGTAGCTTCCATTTTGCCTTCCTCTTGTTTCCCAATAAAAGTGAGTTGAAATATAAACCAGAGGTGCTGAAAGTGTAGATTAGCTCCTTATCTGAAAGGTTGCAGTATCTTCAATGGGAGCTGTTGGGTGACAGCACTATTATAAATCAGACCACTTATTTAGGTGCCTAAATATGAATGTACATATTAACTAAATCTATTTGTAACCTGGAGTATATCACAATGCTAGGTTTATTTTACATTTTTTTGAATTTTGTAATAAACTGGTGGGTTGTTCCTTATAGTAATTTATTTTCTTTGAGAAGGTCACAGTATAATAAACAAACCAAACGGGGAATTAAAAAACTCCAAACTTAAAGTAAACCTAACGTGATATAGAACAGGTTGTCAATAGATTCAGTTAACATATTGGTTAGAGAACCCCAAATTTACCTTAATAAACTGAAAATATGAAGAGCTAACTAGTGAGTAACAAACAGGAAATCTGAAGAGAAGAAATACCATTTGTGGCCAGCGCCCCGTGGCTGTATAATAGAAATGCTCTGAAGGTGCCTGGCAAGTGAAGGAATTAATTTCTGTTAAGTTATGATTGTATCAGCTGCTATGATTGAAGAATCATGTTCCAATTCATAAATAAGTGTCCAAAAATATCCCATCTTGATCTAAATTCCATTAGGGAAGGGCATTCAAGGCAAAGCTTGCTCTCAGATTCATGCTTAGGAAAACTGAAGGAATGTCTCTTCCCGTCTTTGTAAACAAGGCTTAAGAATTACTTTTGAATCTGGTGTCCTTGTCAAAGTCACTTCAGTAAATACATGCTGGTCTGGAAGATAATTCTCTTTCATTTCACTTTGCCTTTTCTTTTTTCTTTCTCTTGGAAACTGTTTATAAAAAAGTGAATAATTATTCTTCTAGTGTCTGAGTTGTGGGGTATTTCTCTGTTTTAATATATTTCTTCCTTCTCTTGCTAATGAGATAAACAAATATCCAGGAATCCCAGTTTTTCACGACTGCTGGCATGGCTCCATAAGTTTTAAACATCCTTAAAACAAAAAGTAAACTCTCTGATAAAAACCTACCTATCTTTTTGGATGTCAAAATGCGTTTCTGTGACAGAAATCTATTCTTCCCTCCAAGATAGGAAATATAATTCCATAACTATTACCTTATATAATTTTTTTAATAACACGTGATGTTGATATATTCTTGTCTGTTACTTAAGCAATATGCTCATAACTCTATCATTTTTTTAATGTAATGTGAATTTAATGAAGGTTCTTGTCTAGTTAAATATTCAAATATAACATTCAATTTTAAAATGTTATATAAAAAAAGCAAACACCCCATGTACTTGGAAGCAGAAAGAGTTTTTAAAAAAGTGACTGTAAATCCAAAATGGTAATTGAAATAATTTGCCCAGATTATAAAGTGCATATGGGATAAATTTTGCATTTAAGGCACAGCCTAGTGACATGTGGTGTCCAAAATACATCACCAAGGCTGGAGGTCCCGAATGGGGCATTGGTGACGTTTGGACGACAGCTACCCGTTCTACACCCTTTGTGCACCCAGGTGGGGCTTGCAGAGCATTCTGCATGGATGATCCAGGCAATGGTTCTCTACTGCAACCACTTTCTGGAGTTGTTTGGGAAGGGTATAAAATTGTCCATTGCAACTTCCTGAATCCGAGGCTGGAATTTGTCTGAAAAGTTTCCAGAATCTACAATCTGCATCACCAAAGAGCAAGCTCCTGCTAGAGAAGTTAGATCAAGCTTGTCATTGTTAAATTGGGCCTTGGCACTACTGCCCCTGCCAAACCAGTCTCTGGCAACTTCAGACAATCTATGATTTTGTGTTCAAATTTGGGACACACACGAGCTTCCAGTCTCAGTTGTAAATTGCATGTCAAAGGGGGTTCTCTCTGTATTTCCTTCATAATCCAGGGCGAGGGATTCCTCCTTCACTACTAACATCAGATACAGCAACCTTCCAGGCCATGATAGATCTAGGAAATCTTAGAATCTTAGGTGGCCCATAGTCTTGGATTAAACTTCCTGGGCCAGATCCTGCCACCCTTATGCACGATGCTTTCTCATGCTATGAATAATCACATTGATTTTAGTAGGACTAACTCATGGAATACTCACCAGGAGCAAGGATATCAGAATCTAGCCTCAAATTATCAGTCTCCTAGGGATTACTGTTCAGTTTTAAATATTAGGGCCCTAAATGTCCTTATGATGGCTCAACTCTTTGGCTTAGACAGTCTGAAAGATTTAGTACCAACCATATCTAGAGGGAATTTTCTTGCAAAAACAGAACTGAGCAGTATTACTCAGTGTTCCCAGGCGTTCAAAGTACAAACAATTCTCAAATTCTCTTGGAAGAGAATTGTACCCAGGGAAGGTAATCGTTTTCCATCTGTGTGTTGCCTCTAGGGTGTTTACTGTGGTGATGAGTAAAGCTGGTAAAGTAAATAAAAAAAATTGTGAATAATTTATTTTCAGATTGATGGGGGAAATAAGGCTTTTGGATTAACAGTTGGTGAGTTTAGTAGACTAGAAGGAGCAAAGGAAATTGTGGGATAAGATGCACAGCAGTTAAAAAAAAGCGGGACACAAGGGAAGCATCTGGAGATTCCCAGAACCTACAAGGAGGAGGCACAACCTGTTAGCCCTGACCCCAACAAGCCCCATCCTGGAATACTTTTAGACACACTGGACACCTGAGTACGTCATCTATTTGTCTAACTGCTCATTGTACAACTTTCTCACACCCAGTCACTGCTGGGGATGGGGGCCATGGAGATACAAGGTGTGCAAGGAGGGCACAGTAGAACAGAGGGCCCATCAGGCACAGATGGAAGCAGATGACGACATGGGTGTGAAAGAAGGGAAATAACTGTAGCGGAAAGGAGACACCTCAGGAATATTGCAAACAAGTGAAAAAACTTTCTCCTATCTGATTTGCCCCTTTAGGGCTCAATCCTGCAAAGATTTATGCACATGAGTAGCTTTACTCAGGTCAACTCTCCCCTTAATCTGAATGGTACTTACGCATGTGAATAGTTAATTAGACCATTTATTTATCTTCTAGGATCTTTGTGAGAAAGAATGATTATTAGAACTACAAGAATAGAGGAACTCTTTTGCCAAATATATTTGTTTGAACTAAATAGCATGTCAGTCAAAGTTTGAGTACTAGCACTGTACTAGTAAACGTACTTGAGAAAAGTGACTTAGCCTGACTGTTTGTATATTCACTTAAAATAAATTTCAGTTGGTACATTCGATTGTAAAATTCACAATTTGCAATCCACGCTGTCTTGGTTAGTTACATGTGTCACAGGTCAGATTGTGAATAACACGACTGAAATTTGTGCTGGGTTGTTGAGTTACAGATGTTACAGTGGGAACTGCAAATTACACATTCACAATCCAGAGTGTAAATGATCTGAAGATGTAGAATTATTCACTGAACAATTCTGTGAATGATGAATAAATTTAAGAATTTTATGTTTTGTCCATGGACCATTTTGAGAGAGAGAGAGAGAGAGAGAAAGGAAATTAATCAAATACATTATTCATTGTGAATTATTTGTTCAGCTCTTAGGCTTATGTACTTAGACAATATTTTCATTGGAGCAGACTCTGAAGTGCTCTTCAGGCTGCATATCTCAACCACAGTTCATCAGTTAAAGACCTTGAGGTTCTTCTTAAACAAAGATACGTCTATTCTAACCTTTTCTCCTACTATAGACATTGTGGGTTTCATAGTAGATGCCACAACGATTACCCTAAACATTCCTTGGTACAAGAGGGAATCTATAACAAATTTGTCATGGGGTTGTCTCACCTCTTTATCACAGAGGAATTTATTAAGGATACTGTGGGCTCCACTACTTCTCTTTGGACACTCTGTAACCACCCACTTCCCAGTGTTCTGGCCCCAGGGGAACAGGCCAGCGCTGGAAGGAGAATGCAAGTTCATCCACATGGAGCCTTCCTACATAAGCTGTGCCATCCCTTACCTAGTTGCAGCCAGCTCCCTCCCAAGCAGCTGATCTGCTCCAGGCAAGGCAAACCCATAGTCTCAACTCCTTCCTGCCCCCAGAAGCACACCAAAGGGGCAGACTGTGCATTGCTCCAGGCACAAGGATTACAACTGTGACATACCCTTGTGCACGCTACACTATACATCAGTCACAATCTGGTCTTTAGCGTTTTTGAGACTGAAAGCTGTTCCAGTTTGCTTATGCTTAATGCGGTCTTTGGCAGACCCCATGTCCACTTACATGTTGTCACTTTTGAGGGATTTTGGATCTGCTTGCCAGTCCTCAAGATCAGAAAAAATGAAGTTCTTCATGAGTGATGCATTATCAGTTATTTGGGCATGCTCACAATTTATTTTTTAAGTGTTACCCATTCCTATTGCTCCAGAAGATGATGTGGGGAGGAGGGAGTACCAATCAGAAAAGAACTACAATTCGGTACTTTACTGAAAGACAAATTCTGTACTTTCTGTTGAGTGTATGCTTATATCCCCAAACCATTTCAGAATGAACAGTTTCAGGAGCAGACCATTCAACTTTTACATCATGCAACAGGGTTTATTGGGACTTTAGTTTATGAGGAAAATCTTAGTAAAGTACTAGAGATTTCCTTTAATCTTAAATTATATGGCCAGCAAGATGATAGACAATAAATCTACTGTCTTTATTAAGACCTTTGCTTCTGCATTGGCTTCCATTTCCCCCAAGATAACTAAAATCAAGGAGTTTGGCATGTTAATTAGAGCTAGAAAAAACAGTGAAGCCTAACTATTACTGCTTTTGGGAGGTGAATGTTTCACAAAAATAGTTTGTCACAGTTGTGACAGATTGTCCTGTGTGTCAAAATGAGGTCTCTTAAAATCCAGAGGTTGAATAAAGATCTGAAAGGGTACATGTTTTTTCAGCCTTGGGCAACCAAAACAGAGATTGTATGCCTTCAACTTTTTATCTGATAAGCAAAAGCCAGGAGCCTGCATTCCATCATGTCTAAAAATGTATTGAACAAGGGTTTTGTCAGTGAGAATGGGGAGAAATAGACAGATCTTGGACACACTGTACAGAGAGAAATCATCAGATACTGTGAAACTGGGAGCTGGGAGCTTTTAGTAATAACTCCTTTACCAAGATAAAGAAACTGATTTCCTAGCTCTCACCCACAGGTTCTGTGTGCACATAATCTTATAATCTTCACATCTTTCTCATTAAATTAGGGTTTAGTTTGGAAAGCCTTTTATCCATGCCAACAGCTGTCAGTCCAGGGAGAATGTATGACAGGCCCACCATCAGCAGTATATCAAACAGCTAGTGTTTGAAATGGAATGGAATAATGATATTTCACTCTTTCTCTACCCACCCTTCCTTCTTGCAAAAGTGATGGTTTGCTCCTAAAGTTTGTTTTTTTTAACCACCATGGTCTAATGCAGGGTGCCCAAACTTTTCCTCTCGTGCCCCCCTCTACCAGTAATGGAATGTGTCCACACACCCCTGTGGCCAGGGCCAGGAGTGGGGGCTAGGAGCTGATAGCAGGGAGCGGAGACCAGTTGCCAGGAGCTGGGGCTAGGGGCTGGGGGCTGGTGGCCAAGCCACAGGGGTAATGCCAGGGCTGGAAGCAGAGCCAGGGCTGCAGATGTGGCATGGGGCTGGGGTTGAGGGTAGGGCCGGAGCAGAGCACCCCTACCAGACATTCCTCCTCATCCCCGTAGAGGGGCACACCCCACAGTCTGGGGACCACTGGTCTAATGGATAAGAACTGAAGTTGGTTTTTATTCCTGGCTCTGCTGCAGACCCGATGTCTAACCTTGGTCAAGTCACTTTCCCCTTCTAGACCTCTGTTTCCCTTCCCTTCATTTATCCATTTAGATTGTGTGATCTTTGGAAAAGGGGCTGTCTTTCACTATGTGTTTGCACAGTGCTTAGCACGGGGCTGTAATCTTGATTGGGGCCTCTTGGCACTATTGTAATACAATTAATAAATAACAGGCTGCAGTGAGAGGTTGGGTATATGGTAGGCAGAAAGGCATAATTTGAGCACTGCAGACATCAAGATATCATTGACCAAGACAAAACTTCAGTGCATGGTAAACAGGCAATTCAATAATCCATAACATATCCATTAAAATACTAAATATAGTAAAAATTAGATGGATTTGATGGTTCTATGCACTGAAGATCTGTGATGTAGATCCCTCTCATTTGATTGTTTGTTTTGTAATCAACAACAATTTGAATATCTACCTCCTTCATTGTAACTGTCATGGTTTCTTTATTTGATAATACTATCTTACTTTAGATAACCTATCAACTCCCAGTACTCACTCATTTCCTGAAAGAAAGGCTATCTTTTCTCATGAAAGACCCACTAGCACTTTACAATCTGAATGCCACACAATGGGGTTGATTCTTCTTATACCTGGACTTGTATAAATCAGAAGTTAAGTCCATAGATATCAATACTAGTACTGGTCCCCCCAAAATGCACTTTTTATGAAGTTGTTTCCATTTCACAGAGTTCAGAATTGAATAATTTTTCTTTTTTATAATTTTTTCATGAAATATTTCTTCAAAAAAAAATTTAAAAGCATGAATTCCATTTTCCCTTCTCCTTTACTCCATTCTCTCTTTCTTTCTTTTTTCTTTTTTTTTTTTTTGTTTTTGTTTTTGAGTGCAATAAAATGGCTAATGTCCAGGATATATTTTTTCTTTTTCCTTTTCAAACTTCTCTAACTTTCCAAAAATTAAAAAAATTGACAAAAGGAAAAAAAAAGAGATACTAGTAACATTGATTCTCTGTAATTTTTCAAAGCTTCCTCAATTCTTGCAAAGGTACAAGAGTTTAATTTGGAAATATCCTACTAAATTGTCATTTTTACACTTAGAGACAAGGTGGGTGAGGAAATGTCTTTTATTGGACAAACTTCTGTTGGTGAGAGAGACAAGCTTTCAAACCACACACAGCTCTTCTCAAAAGCTTGTCTCTCTCACCAACAGAAGTTGGTCCATTAAAAGATATTATCTCACCCACCTTGTCTCTCTAATATATGGGACCAACACGGCTACAGCTAGACTACATATTTACACAGACACTATGAAACCCTATTTTTCTACAGGAAAAAAATAAAATATGTTGACTAGCACTAGTCAGTGGTTTCAAACCAATGCAAGAGGACTATTGGTACATATCTAGGTGCATTGATTTCAAAAACATCAATATTATACGTTGAACACGGGCTATTTTCATGATTATGTCATTATATGATGAAAAACTACCTGAAAGGCTCTTATGAGGTATTCAAAGCCATATGAGCCAGATCCAAAGCTGACTGCAGGTAGTTGAAAGGCTCCTATTGACTTCTGATCAGGCCCTTATCAAACAGCTTTTATTACTTTGCCTTCTATTTCTGACCCTCTTCAAAAAATTCTCATCTTGTGGTATTACTAAAACTTTCCACGTTACAGAGAGAGAGGAGTTTCAGCCAGCTTCCCATAAGTCTGATACTTGGGAAACCTCTACGTCAGTTGGTACACATTGTGCATGTCGGTTTTATTCTGTCTTTGCTTTATTGACCAGGTCAATTAAAACAACTTATTCACAAGTTAAGTCTCTATTTTTTTGCGGACAGTATATCAGGGTTTTTGTATTAGAATGGGACTTTCTTCTTGTTTCCTGAGTGTCAGTTACTGTAAATGACTAAGGTGCACCAAAACCAGACAACACTTCTATCATATACATATATACAGTTGAATTTCTGAGTGTATATTTATTCATCAGCTGCAAAGAAAGAGTTGTGTGACAATAAATATATATCAAGTACAAAGCCATGGAAAGCAAGGAAAGGTGAAGTATGTTGTAGGAAACTAATACATCAGAATTTTGTACTTAACAACAGTGAAACCAACCTGAAAACAAGGGATGATTAATACCTTCCTCCTCCTCTTTTCACCATTGCCTAAACAGGCACATCTAAAAGGTAAATGGAGTACAGATGGAGAAAGGTAGGAAAACCTCACCCAGGGTTCCTTTTGTGTTGAGATCGCTGGACATCAGCCATATTGGGAGCGATAATTTTTGACCTGGCAAACTTTTGCTCTGTAAATGGTTCCCTGCAGTACCGCCGTTGGCTGTCTTCCACGGGTGATCCCGGGCAGCTGCCTGTCAAAACTGCTCCTTTAGTGCAAGGAGACCCATTATTAAAAATGGGTACAAGGATTCGGTTGGATGGATGATGAAAGGCTGCTCGTAGCTTGATATAAGAAGCTCTAACAGTTCTTTTTTATTACTTTGGCTTTTCGTGGTAGTAGCTTTATGATAATGACTGGTACAGAAGACTGCAAATATTAGCAAATTCATACATCTCTGTTTCAGTGCTCTATGCAACTATTTTGCAGTTTCACATGAAAAGCTCTTACTCAGATTATTCCTCTTTGATGTAAACACAAAAAGCTCAGGTAGGATGTTTCATACCATCTCTAACTCAGCACTTAAAGGTAGTGGAAGGCTAAATGCAGCACGATTATGCTGGCTGAAAAGCAAAAAGAACATTTGCAGTTGCTTAATGCTGGAAAACGTTAAGAGCAATCATCTTATATTTTGACACAGTGTCAGTCAATGCTAATTCCTACAAGCTTAACACGTGTGAAATTCCCTTTAGCTTTAGCTTAAAGAGTGCAATATCCCCACTCAATTTCAATACAAAATTTATTTTCCAAATATAAAAAGAAAGAGACCTTATTTTAAACAACTCAGGCAGGGTCTGATCCAAAGCCCACTGCGGTCAGCAGAAAGACTCCCATTTATTTCAGTGAGCAATGGATCAGGCTTTTAGACCCCAGTCTAGAGCTCAGTGGTCAGCCTGCGTTGCTGGGTAGCATGTGCATGTTGCTGAGCAGCTGTGGAGGTTAAAGGGAGGGGAGGAATCCTCTATGCAGGCCATGGAGCAGCTGTGGAGACATCCTATGGGGACTACTATAGCCCAGGGGATGAAATGCCTTTATGGAGTATCCATCTCCTCCCCTGACTTCCCCATGCATTTCTGTGCTGAATGCTCCCATGGAGCAGGCTGCACACCATGTAATGTGTGCACCCCACTTTGTGCTGCCCCCTGCATTCCGCAGCCATGCTTGCCCAACAGCACTTCACCCATCCTGCTGCCAAGAGTTTGTCTGTGGCTGCAGAGGTAGGGGCTGGATTTACCCATTAGCAGGGCCGGCTCCAGGCATTAGCCTGGCAAGCAGGAGCTTGGGGTGGCCGCTCCGGAGAGGGGCGGCATGTCCAGGTATTCGGCGGCAATTCGGCGGACAGTCCCTCACTCCCGCTGGGAGCAAAGGACCTCCCGCCGAATTGGTGCCGCAGATCGCGATCGCGGCTTTTTTTTTTTTTTTTTTTGGGCTGCTTGGGGCGGCCAAAACCCTGGAGCCGGCCCTGCCCATGAGGGAGTGATTGTGAGTGACCCAGACTCACAAAGTACACCTGACTTCCAGTATGCAACTACTGAAAGTGATTTTTGCTAGATTGTGACCCCCAAACAAAGTTTGGTTGTTTCTCTCATTCTTGGAGAGTGGGGAGGAATTTCACCTGCATCATGCTGCTTGGACCACAGCACCAGTCTAAAATCTCAAGGGTACTTCCAGTTCTGATCACCACATAGCGTGCAGCATGCTATAATAGGGTTGATTGACATTTTACTTTATTGTTACTGATTTTTTTCTTAAAACAAATTATAAATCCAAGTTGCTATGATGCCACCAAAACTTTGAAAAATGTGTGTGTGTGTGTGGTCCCAGTGATGTTGCTTAAATACTAAAGTCAGATGTTTGCTGTGAATGGATTATGAGGTGCTGTATGGGGTCTGAATGCAAAAAAGGAATATTTAGATTTTAATATTTTGGCAACCTGAATTATCTCCTGAAGGGAAAGAGTTTGTTGTCATCAAATGAATCATTTAGAAAAGATCTGATATTGCATAGTGGAATTCAGTTCAACCTTTTGAATTTTAAATGATAAGAAATGAAGCCCTTCTTGCCTTTGAAGTTTTAAATCAAAATGCAAAAAGGCCAAAAGTTGTTTGTCAAAGACTCAGGGAAAAAGACAACAAAAATACATTTTTAAACCTACCTTGGGAAATTAATATTGAGGTAATTTTCAGGATAGGGTTGGAAACATAGTACTTTGTCATTTTAGAATAAACACCAAAAACAGATGCCACAATCTCATAAAATAAACATGCAGTGAAAGGGTAACACACACATTAACGGCAAACTGAGTCAGTAGCCAATACAGTATGATAAGAAGGAATGCTCAGTATGGTGTGATGTGTAATGGAAGCCATTAGCCATATGGTACTGTTGGAAGAGGGCCTCTGTGGCTGAGTAACAGTTGTATGTTATTTGGTTTATAAAATAATTATGCAATGGCAAGCAACTCTTTTATAATTATTGGCTGTTTCAAAATATTTCTGTTAATCTAGAAGCATTTACCAGGTTGAAGGATGTAGACTCTCTTCGCTGCCTGAATCTGCTGTGTTTGTTGGATAAGACTATGAAGACTATAGCCAATTTAGAGTATATTACTTCTGTGTGTGTGTGTGTGTGTGTGTGTGTGTGTGTATGTGTGAGAATGAATATATATATATATATATATATATACACACACACACGCACAAAGGAGTATATGACTTGTGCTGGCATTGCACCTGTCAGGAAAGCCCTAATTTTTATCTCCATTCCTTATTCATCAGTAGATGGATGCAAAATTGAGAGTGTATCATTGTAAAATCCTTGCTGCTGTTATATGGTGGAAGCTGTTGGAAGGTTACACCAGCTGGGGAAGGGAAATGAAGCTTCAGGGATTAGTGTATTAAGGCCTTTTCCTCAAGCCTTGTTTTATTGTACACAAAACAACTGAAAAACACTGGACAGAGGCTTTCCCCACATTAACCAGCCAGGGGAGAAGGAGACACACCATTCCCCTTCCACCCAGCTTCCCCTTCCTTTTAAACTCTGCCCCAAGCAGTCATGTGAAAGGCTAGGTCCTTGTAATCTTTTGCACGTTGTCAGTCATGGACAGGAAGCAATGTGACCCAATCCATCTCCAAAAATCTACCATTTATCAAATTACTCACAGGCACACTTTCCTTCTGACAGATGGACTTTTTAGTTTTTGAAATACAGTAGTTTGCTTATAATCATATTAAATTGGCAAGTCACTGTGAAATACATAACTCTGTTAACACATAAGGCCAGGTTCTGGTTTCAGTTGCTCTAGATTTATGCCAGTGTAATTGAATTCAGAATCTTGTTCATACTGTGGGCATCTGTTTAGATGCAGAAATATAGGTACAATATGGGACTAGTACAGGATTGCACTATCACATTTAAGTCAGTGAAATTCCTACTGTATGACTGTGCTATCCGGGCCATATGATTGCAGTATAACTGCTTGCTATTCATGTAGAGAGATACACAGACAGAACAAACAAATAAATACCTTCGCTTGAATAATGGTTTCATGGACTACAGTGGCTTGTGCTTTATTCTGCTTTTTAAAAAAATACACAGTCTTTTAAAAATACCATATGGATACCTCAGCTCTAGACTGATAAAAATGGAAACTGGATATCATGCTTATCTGTATGGGCATTGATGATAGCTCTCTTTGTCACATCAGTTTGCTTCAGCCCCAAGCTAGAAGGCTCTCATGATAGTTCATTCTCCATAGCCATTGAGTCCTTGGTCTCCCTGCTGAGATTACCAAAAACTGCGGCGCATGGTGGTTGTTTTTGGGATATGCACACTTTCCACAAGAAACAAGACAGAGACCACTAACTCATTTCACATAACACAGGTTACCAAAACAGAGGGCTAAGATTTTTACTAACAACCAGGGCTGGATTTGAATCACCTAGTGGTGAAATACCATTAATAGAGCGAATGTCTGGGGTATTGTACCTTCTCTTTGGAAAGGATTGTAGTCTGGCTATATACTTGCATACATGTAAAGCCAGGAAGGTTTGCTTTGCTTGATTTTTTACCTTGTTGTTTAAACTTTTTAGCTACTCTTAGGGCAAAATCATACCTCCTAAGAGACAGTAGCATGCTGGGCAAGTGGAGAAGGTGTGCATTGCTCTAGTGGTGATGCCTGTAGACATTTTCAAAGGCATTATTCCTCTCCTGGCACCGAGAAAAATCCATGGGAAAAAACTGTCCTTACTACATCTTCTAAAATAGGCAGCCAAAGCTCCCCACAGCACTCACTCTACTGGGGTGAGAAGAGTGATTAGGTGTGACCTCGCCCCTTCCTAGACATTCACATTCCTGCCCCACCATGTCCTACAATCCTCAGATCATTGCAGCAAAACTATGCCTGGCCTCTTCATGGGTGTGCTAGGATGGTTTTTGAAATTTCTAGCACATCCATAAGTTGGCCCTTGAAATATTACAGGTAAAATATTATTTTATTATATGCTTCAGGTATATAATTCTTAGTCCTCTGGTATAGCACATATCTTGTTTTAGTATTTTAACTAATACACTGACCCTGAGATCTCGATTTTCCTCTTTGGAGTGACTAATTTTTTGCTGCTTCTCCATTGCAGGTAATCTAGCAGATGTGCTATGCTCATTCTTATATCATATACCTCACCTTAAATTTCCATGGTATGAAAATAGGGCATTTTCATTCATTTTGCTTAACAGCAAAAGTAAACACCCTAGAACTCACCTTTAACTCATGAAGAAATAATATTCCCACAATAATGACATGCATTATTAAAAAGTACTGTAGTTTCATATTTGCTCATCACAAAGGTGACAACATAACAAATTAAACTGCTGGTCAATGAGATTTTTACTAAGTACTTTAGTGTACTCAAATAAATAAATCAATAAAATGTAAGTAAATAACCCAGGTTCCATGAAACACATTGCTGTGAGATGTTTACCAAACTCATTTGGCAAGACCACAATACAAAGGAAGTTCTTCTTGATACGTATTTTTAAATGGTATGATTTTTAAATAAAGGTTGCCGTGGTGAAAAGGTGTAAGGCTACAAAATAGAATACAGAAAAGGTGTCTATGTACGTATTTATATGGAGGAATAATAATAATATGTGGAAATAATATCCCATTAACTGAGCTAATGTCTGGTGTGTTTTACTATTCTTGGGATAGAACTGTAGTTTTTTTTATATATATACATATATATATACACACACACACACACAAATATATATAAATACCTTATATATATAATATAGTTTCAGACCTTGCCATATGCAAGGCTTACCAGTTAAAACACTATACATGATTTAAGCTGTTTTTTCTTCCAAGAAAATAAATGTGATTGTTCATTGATGAAAGCAGCTGGTATAGACTGCTGAACCAGTTATTTTATTTTATTTTATCCGGTATTGCTAGCAAAGATACCACTTTCATTTTTGTCAGTATTTGTAGTGTAAATGAGGAGCAACCTATCGTAAAATGATGCTACTGAGATCAAAGGAAGCAATCCCTACTACCAAGCTAAAATCATTCTGGGGAAATGTTTTTGATTATGGTTAATGATGTAATCAAATCAGAAAACAGCCTAGAAGTTGGAGTTGCAGCAGAATTACAGCTTGCCCATTACAGAGCACCTAATCGACAATAATATGTCAAAAAAATAGTGTGGAAGTATAAAAACAAGATGCTAGTTAAATGTTTACTTTTAATAGCACATGAGACTGAATAGCTTTGATTAGAATACTTATGCATACTTTCCTAGAAGGAAATTAGTGAATGACTGAGGATTTAGTTAAAAACATCAACAACAACAAAAAGGCAAAGTTATAGAGGAAAGGATCAAAAGAGTCATTTTTTAACATCTTTGATTTCATTCTTTAAAGACCAATTACTTTTCTGTCCCCTGTGGGAGAAAAAACATTCTTCTTCTTAATGGCAGAATCATTCTAAGACTTCTCTGATTCATTTTATATTTAGCAGATTACAGTTTTAGAGTCATCAGTAGGAGAGAACCCAGCAAACTGACAGACCTGAAATCATGTCCTTTGATTGTAATTGACAGGAAAAGCGTTTAAGGTAAAGAAAAAAAATATTTTATTCATCTTTGATTACACTGTGATGTGATTTGGTGACATAATACAGCTGTGAACTGAGGCAAGAAAGGCAATAATTCCTACTTGAGGCTTTGACATGATGTAGCCCTTTAGTCTTCTTCAAACCAATGCCTCCAGCTACAATAGTTGCCTTGATGGAGTCTAGACAAATAGATATACAGACTGTTACAATTTAAAAGGCAAACAGCTTTAAAATAACATTTCTCAAGGCCATGTATTTCAGTACTAAATGGCTAGGCTGCTACACATTTTTCTCTACTAAAATTAAATATAGTTCATCTATTTTTTGTAAAAAATCACATATTAGGTAAAAGTATTTCACTTCCAAAGGGCCTTAAAAGCAATATGAAAAGAAATTATTTTTCACTCATAAGAAGAAATTTAACCAGAAGAGTCTTCTTCTATTAGAAGTTAAAATATATTTTAACTAATTCACATGCAGCTGGGCTATATTTTAAATATTTTATTTGCCTAGAGGGATCTCACAACTTTTGTAATGTTTTTTTTTGTATCATCTTGTTCTCAAAAAGTGACCTTTTCACTGGTAAGAATTTATAGCTTAGGGTTGGGATTTTAAAAAGCACCTTGGTGTACTTGGGCTCCTAAGTTCCTGGGAATCTTTTGGAAATCCTAAATATTTTTTTATGTGATACAATACATGTGTAAAGCGAAGGTCAAGTTAGTGTCGTGTTATACTGCAGGTAACCACCAGGAGATGCCTCTGTTTTCCATGCCAGTAAGTTTAGCATGCTTTACCTCAGTAATGAAATGCTTTAATTCAGCAATGTATCTTCAGCAATAACTATAAGATTGTATGGTTAATAATTATCAGGTTTGTTAATGCCCTCCCTTTACTTCCAACCCATTGAGAAAGTGTCCTGATATGATCATAGATCTCTTGCATTAAGTGGCGTGTTAACACGTAGATTTGTTAGGCTTCAGCACCTCGCCTAATGAATAAAACATATTTTATGAGACACTGTCAAGATTTCAGAAGCCGTGTTAAAGAAATCTGAAAAACAAATGATCTGTCGATGAAGCTGCAAATTCAGTGGTTCTAACATGATCTAAAGATTGTCATTAAAAACAATTCACAATTATGTCCCTAAAAATATATTAAAAGATATTGGAAAGGCCTCAGTGTTATCTGACCCAAACTATTGTATGTGGTTAACAAAATAATGCAGCTTAAAACATTTATATGCAGTACAAATTGTTATTTCATAAGGGGAATAAAATGAAATCAGTCAGCATCCTGACTGACTCTAAACATGAATTGTTTCATATCATTGTTCTTTTGTTTAGTGTATTTAGTGCTTGTGAAAGAGCAGGAATAGCAGTCCTGTGGACTTAAGTTCTCTTTGCACAGAACAGGTACATCATGGGCAGAAGCAGCAGCAGATCATGCTTCCCTACTCTCTCCCTTCAATGTACCTCATTAGGCCTGGACTAAAACCAATTCTAGGAATAAGAGATTAGTTCAGCCTCCATGCCCTTTCAGTCCTTTCTCTTTGCTGAGATTGCCGGAAGTGTTGCAAATTAATGCTAACAGCAGTGGTGGGACGGAATGAATACCACCATCTCAATTTGCTTACTCCATCAAAGTGGTATCAGAGACGTGATAGCTTTTGATTGGATCTGAACCTAGAGGTTAAAGGCTCCATAACCCATCACCCAATCCACAGAGCCTTACACTTGTGGTTAGTAACAAAGCCTGTCTCCCCTCCAATGATGTCATTAGAATCTGCCCATTGTTTTATAACATTATGAGCTCAGAACTTCAAATACATGGCACTACTAGGACATCTATCATCCCCCTGCTCCCCCCCCAAAAGCAACAAAAGGATTTCAAAAGCCAATCCCTTCTGAATAAATCTATCGCAATTACACAGACATAATCATTCACCATGCATTGACCAAACCAGTCTGCAGTGAGGAGACGTTCTGCAATTTGACCAGCCTGCCTCTTGGTGAAACCCAGAGAAGTGTACCTTCACCAGACTGCAACTTTTAAAAATTCTAAAAAAAGTGGGACTATTTGTGTAGTACATTGAGGGATAAATAATAAGTGTAATGGGATGAGATTAAGATGGCAATGAGGTGTACGGAGACATAAATATGGACAAAATACTAAAAATGGTATTGTAAGGGAAATCTTGCACTGGAAGAGAGACGGATTGGATGATCTAACAGGTCTTGGCTAACTCTAACTTCTATCACTTATCTATAACTAACATGCATACTATTTATGGCACAGTATAAATGATTACTATTATTATTAATACTGTGATTCTGTTAGTAATTAGCTGTGATAATTTTGTGGAACAAAATTTCAAATAGATGTCTGTGGAGAACTGGGCAATATCTGTATTATTTTTATGAATATGATGCATATCTCTGTGTGTTTATTATGGGTTACTTGCTATGGAAAGTGATCAAAAGGGGTTATTAAAAGAAATGAGCAGGAAAGACAAAACAATGACACAGAGAAGAGTCCTGGAGGAAACAATGGGGAAGCTGTTTATTGGGGAAAACCTCCCTACCTAGCTCCATCCAAGCTAAGAATGGTTTATTCTTCCCAAAGCTAAGTCTAGGGTCAAAGGAGGACACTAAACTATTACAGGATCTGGGGCCTAGACGGGAGAGTGTTTAGGTGAGCTAAGGAGGTTTTCCTTGGGCATCAGTAGAATCTGATAGGCATACATGGAGGAGACACACAGAGACAAAAGAACGTGTTTCAAGCAGGACAGTCTGCTTCTCCCAGTCACAGATGGGGGTTAGCTGGGCTGAGGGTGGGGAACTTACAAATGTTTGCAAGTAAAGATTAACATGCAAGGTAAAGGGAAATATGCTAATGGGACTCTGTTACTTAAACCCTTTACTCTATGTGTTATGTACCTGTGGGTGAAAAAATAAATCAAGCTTTGTTTTTAAAGAAACTATTTTTGAATCATTAATCAACCACTGTTGCATGCTCCCAGAGGAAAAGGCTTACAGGTGCCAAACTCACTTGAGCCTGTTGGGTTAACATGGCTGGTAAATAGTGGGGCTGCAGCCCAGAGATCCAGTCTAAGAGGGGTTGGACTGCCCCAGAGAAAGATGCAGGAGGACAGGTCTGCCACCTGAAGGGGTGTATTTGAGGAGAACAAAAAGTGGTCTAAATCACAACTTTCCTGGTAACCAAGCAAAACTGTCCCCATAAATTTGCACTTTCACTAGCTCTTGCATGCAAACTCTCTATTGGCTTGTGCAAATGAGTACTTTGGTATGCAGTTCTCTAAGATGTGCACACATCTATACATGCATATATAAATTTTGTATATAGAAACAGAAATCTCAAGTTTATGGGAGCAGTTTCTGGGGCCCTTTTCTATGTAAGTCCTGTAAAGTAAAATATAACAAAATTAAACAAATAAATAAAAGTTAAACCAAACCATTGTTTATGAAGTGAGCTTGATGATAGTATAAAACAGATTTGCTGCATCATACAATGTTAAATATTTCTGTTTATTTATTTTACATTTCAAGTGTATATGCCACACCCACAAAAGAATGGCATTATATATTAGGCTTGCAAAAATGTGGGAAAATAAGATTACATCTAAATAATGAATATTTAATGACTGCTATCTAGTTTGCTGTTCACTCAGAGCTAGATTCTGATATCCATACTTGTGTGGCTTTGTACCTTACACAGTAGATAGGCCCACTGATTTCAACTTATGTCAAGAATAAGGTTCTACTCAGTTTGAGCCAGAATGGCACAAACTGTCCCTATCCTGTCATCCACTCTACAAGCTTAGTTGTGTTCATGAGTGAACTTCCATTCAAAAAATGTGGGTTTGGGTTTATTATTTTATATTGTGTTGCAATAATATTGGGCTCATGTATGATAACCAAGCAATAGTTGATTAAAATACAATGACATATTTTCCAGTTACTGCACTTTTCACAATCAGTTCTGTTTCCATTACATGTACAGTATCAAGTAAAAAAAAAAGATTTAAAAATACATTTCAGGAAATGAAAGGTAAAGTTATCGTTACAGAAACATTATCCCTAAAATTACCATTTGAATGATAAGCAATTTTGGGCATAATTATAGTGCACACTCTGCATTCAATGCATTCTGATATATGGATAATTACTCCTGGTAATATGCGTTAGTTAGATTTTATAACCACAATAACAATTTATTGCAAAATTAATTCCTTGGCACAATTTAACATTTATTGATGTGAAGTCAAAGTGAATTGATTTTATTGCAGACCACTTGTGATACACTTTCCCTATGCTCATGCCCTAATTGGTTATTACAGGTCATTTTGCTATTTAGTTTTAAAAATAAATTAATTTGATTCCAAGGTTCATTTAGTAAAAATGGCAAGATATTTACAGCTCATGTGGTTTTATTTAAATAAAAAATGGTAAGGTAATGCAATCATCTTTGGTTATAAAGTGATGGATGAATTGGAAACATTTTTGAATCAGGTCAATGGTAGTGATGATTAGTGCATTGTTAATCAAGTTGCTGAGATTGCTATCAAAAGCTTTATCTCTTTCACTCAGACTGGTGAGAGGATCATGAATATTAAAGAGATTCAAATGGATCTGCACTCATGTAATATGGAGCACTACAAATGAAAAGGCTAAATGAACCCAGACTGTGACTTTATGTACTGATATATCTTTTAACTAAAGAGCAATGCCTAATCAATGTCTATGCTTATATGAGACTACATATGTCAAAAGCACACAGAGATAAAGTTTCTTCATATACTATATGTATCTTATGTGTACCATATGTATCTTATGGGTTAAGTATTTATTTACAACCCTATGAACATAATAAAAAATAGCTATGAAAAATGGCTTCTTCAGTAGGTACTAGAGGCCAGATTTTTATCTAAGTCATACCAGGGTAAATACAAAGTAATTTTCTTGAAATCAATGGCTTCTTCTTGGTGAAGTTATTGTGATTTTACATCCCTTTAACTGAGATCAGACCCTGGCCCAGTATGTATGCATATGCCAGCTATACATTCTAGAGGTGATATAATAAATGATGTATATAACCCTACACATGAAACAATACACCTGTATGTTATGTCTGGCTACCAATTTGACAGCTGACGTCCTGGTCCTGCAAACATTTATGCACATGCTTAACTTTACGATTCTGAGTAAACCCGCTGAGGCTCAGTGGGATTACTCGGGGGCATAAAGCTAAACACGTCTGAGTTTGTAGGTTCAGGGCCTTCACCAGCAACAACTTTGAACAATAAGATAAAAAGAGTGGAATCTTCAAGCGAACTGAATCAAAATCAATCTGATGTTTGCATCTGTTTAACAATTAAAATGTTACATGCTGTCTTGGTTGTGCTGCCTTGGCAGTGCTAACAGAGTAAGAGTTAAAACTTATTTTTTGACATATGTCAGCCAATCTGATTCTGAACACACATGAGGATTATTGAGTAAGAAAATGAAGGGAATAATATCTTTAGCCGGGTATGGGACCTTGTTCCCCACACTGCTCTGTCATTGCTTACAATAATCCTTCTAGTTCTTGGACAATCTGGGTAAAATTTTCAAAGCACCTAAATAATGTAGACACCCAAGTCACATTTTCAAAAGCGACTTAGGTGCTTTAGAGGCTAAGTCACTTCACTTGAGTGTTTGTGAAAATGTTGCTTATTTTGTGCAGCTGTAACCCACTGGCAGGTGTGTGTTACTAGTCTCCCCCTGTGACAATCTACAGAGGATATGAGTTGTTAAAGCCCCCAGCTACAGAGCTTTAGTTCAAGTTGTGTCAGCTCATGCTTTTGGCTTTGTAGGTCTCTGGTTTAATCCCCAGTGTGTTGGTAAGATGGTGGCTGTACCATAAGTGGGGACTTGTATGGGAGGGTAATGGTGTGTTAAACTGTGTGGTAGTGGACTAGTGTATTGTCTATGTGTCTATATATGACAAAATTGTATAGTATTAGACTAATGGGTTTACATTTTGTGATACTAAGAAACAGTATAATGATCCCTAGCCTCCTTTATATACAATCATGGTTGTCCTCACATGGCATCAGAAATAAAACATATGGCATAGGAAACATAAGAAATAAAACTAGAGCCTTTAA
The DNA here is from genome assembly GCF_013100865.1 of Trachemys scripta elegans. Classification (NCBI taxonomy): domain Eukaryota; kingdom Metazoa; phylum Chordata; order Testudines; family Emydidae; genus Trachemys; species Trachemys scripta. The sequence goes on along the minus strand of NC_048306.1, from coordinate 74,958,714 downwards.
CTTCTAAAACAGAGGCTTCTACCTGATGAGGGACAAAAAAATGAAATAATAAATTTAAAGAAGCCAGTACTGCAAATACGCACACGCTGGTGCTGTACATTACATAAGGTTGAGACTGACAAACTCATTTGCCTTTGTGGTTAAGTTACAGTGATACCTAATCCTGCCGATTGAAAAATATTATTCTAGCCTCCCCTAAACTCTGAAACATGCCAATAACAATCTCTCTGCCTGCCAAGGTATTTCTGCCACACTTATCACAGTACTCTCTGAGCACATTCCAGATTCTAAAAGTAAACACATTAAAGATTCCTGTAGCTTTCTCATCACCCCTCCGTTAGCAAATTTTGTGGTTTTTCTCTTTTTTCCTGAGGGAAGGCAATAGTAAGGGTTTGCATTCTGATCTGAAGGCATTGGGATTCTTGGCAGTGCTAATTTCTTTGGGGAGTGAGTTCAGCAGTTTCTGGCTAGCCGTCAAGAAGGCTCTATCTCCTGTGCACATGAGTCTCACTCTAGAGCTTGAGTCCGGAGGCCCCAGTGGAATGTAGCTGTCATGGGAGATCATGATCTTGAAGAGTGATTTGGTCCCTCTTTGGGACAATCTGTTGGATGGCTTTGAAGATGAGGATTGAAACCTTGAACGTAGCTTTGTATTTAGTGTGGAACCAGTACAGAGATCAGAGCCCTGGAGTGCTCGTGGTGGTCTGTACTACTGAGTGAGTGGGCTACTGTGTCTTGGAGTTTTTTCAGTAACCACATTTTTGGCCTGGCCATAAACAGATGCAACTCTATAGCCTGCAGTAGAGTTGCATTTATGTACACCAGGCTTGAATTTAGCCTAAAGTACCTAAATATTTCTTCCTGCATAACACATTAAAGTCTCAGACCTGTTGAAGTGCTGAGCACACTCTGTGAGGACGAGTACCCTCCTCTCCCACTCAGCACTGTGCAGATTCAGCTGCATGTGTGTGTCAACATGCTTCTAATTCGTGGAAGGAGCAAGATCCAAAGGCAAAAATGTTTTAAAAGGGCTCTATGGTTAGTCACAGAACAAAAGAAAGGCAGCAAGTCTCCTGGTCCATTCTCTGTGTCTGATGTGTTTTAAAGTGCATGTGTTTGGGAAAATGGGGGTGCGTGGGTGGGTTGATTTTATAAACCAAATTGTTTTCTTTCTTTCTTTCTTTCTTTCTTTCTTTCTTTCTAAAATGATCCCATGAATCCTACTTCTAGTGGCAAGAGCAGATTGCTTATATAAATGAGGAATAGATCAAAGAAAATATGGAAATAGAATTAGGGCCTAGACTCTCTACTTTGCCACATTGGATTTATATGTGTGTGACCCCATTGACTTGAATGCAATTACTCCTGCTTGATTTTTAAAGATTTTGGATCCATCAGTTCAGTGTTTTTGGTTATCAGTTTGGGGCAGTGCTGGAGTCCTAAAAAAAGAAGTGCCAGAATTGTAGGGCAATGGGAGGCCCAGGGAGGGAGCAGGGTGAGCTGGGAGGAATATAGGGGCAGTGCGGAAGCTGGGGATGACCCAAGGGAGCAGAGAATGATTCCCTGCAGAGCCTGTCCTGTCCCTCCTCCCTCCTGCCTGTGCCTGGATCCTGCTCCACAAAAGGGTGGGCAGTCTGCCTTTTGGGCAGCCCCACTACCAGGTTCCTGGCATTGCCCAGCTCTGGCTCCACCTCTGCCCTGGGCTCCTGGTGGCTCCAGCCCCCATGCTGCCCTGTCTGGTTCCAGCTGCAGCGTGTCTGACTCCCTCTGTGCTGACCTGCCGCTAAGTTCCCTCTGCCCAGGCCTAGCTTCATCATCTCTGGCTCTCTTTGCACTGACCTGCTGCTGAGCACCCCTTGCCTGGGCCCCGCACCGGCACCTGCCACCTCACAGGGTGCTCTGCAGCCAGGCCGGGAAAGGAACTGCCAGGCCCGGGATTGGCAGAAGTACTGGAATGCTGCCCCGGCGCCTAAAAAATAAATAAATTCTGGAACAGCGTTCTTCTAGCACAACTTAGTATTGGCAGTCAAGTTATAGCCCAGCAGACAGGCCAGGATGGACTTTGAAAACTGAAATCAGTATATTGGTATAAAAATCAAAGGTTGGCAAGAGAAGGCTGATTCAGTTCAATATGTAAGTCACTGGATAATACATGTACAATTGAATATAATATGCACAAGAAATTGTCTCACTATATTTAGTCACAGGGTCATTAACCCAGGAGTCACTTTGGGAAAAGTGATGCTGTCTCCTTCCCCACTGTGTTTCTCTTCCCCCTCCATCCCCCCAAAAACATATGGAATGCTGCAACAGTGTTCTTTTAAAGAATAATCTTTTATGTCCACCGGCAGTTGAAAGTGGGGGTTTGGCTTGACCACCTACAAATCTCCTCCCCTAACACCGCTACCACTCCTACTTTAACCCCTCTCCTTACAAACCATTACATAAACTAAGCCTATCATTATTAATTATCTTTGGGACAGATCCTAAACTGCTGTAAACTGACAAAGCTCCACTGAAGCCAATAGACACAACATTATAAATGTACACAATTTCCAGCATTCACCATCTCAAATTCATTATTACACAAGATGCTCAGGTAAAGTGAAATGCAGACCCCAGTTGTTAGTGGCTGGGATCAAACCTGGGAGCTTAATGCATCTTTTAGATCAGGCAGTAGATAAGCTTCTCTCAGCCAAGGCTGTCACAGGATCATCAATCAGCCACCACTAGAGGGGGACAGAGTGCCACCCCAAGCAGGCATCGGTTACAAAAGCAGAGGTCCTTGAGCACCCGCTTCTGTTATTTATTCATTATGGGCCAGATAGTGCCTGGCTTTTTCTTGGTTTGTGCATCTTGAAGGAGGGCACAAAGACCCATCCCCTCCTCCTCTGTCCTGTCTGTAGAAAGCCAAACACATTTGCAGTCCCTTGGGCTTGAGTACTTGCTCCCTATCTAATCCTTTTGGAGTTGCTCCCCAATAGGGGTGGAGAAAGGATGGGGCTATGACTCAGTCCTTGAGGAGCAGGACTGGTGCAGCAGCGGAAGTTAGTTACATTCATTGAGGGGGATATAAGGAGTATACCTCTCCTGTATGCCATGGAGCTTGGGGAGGAATCTGCTTCAGTAAAGTAGGGCTGAGTGTGCCTAAATGGCACCACTGAACCTCATATGACAGAGCAGTATGTTAAAAGTAACTATTTTGGCATTCAGAGATGCAGTGGTCTGCACTAATGAATCACACCACAGAACTGGGGCTTATCTGGGAAGTAGTCAGCACAGTTAGATGAACTGTTTAGCAGATATTCTCTTTTCACGAAAAACGCTTGAGAACTAAAGAATGTGGAACAACGAAACTCAGAAACCACCTGATATACAAACAGGATTATTTCCAAATAACGTACTTCTCAGTTTTCTGTGTTCCATCTGCTTTTTATGGCTCCCAATTTGTTGCTTAAGGACTGCCATTTAACAAACAAACTCAGTTTTTTTAAATGGCTTTGATAAGATTTATACAAGTTGGTCTCCTCTCAGAAAAATTAACATTAATTTTCTCTCATTGAATGTTAGTGCTTTCCTAATCCCATCAAAAGGAAATGAATTTTAAAATTTCTTAAATTTAACAGGGTTATTATTATATTATTGCTGAAAATTCATTTAAGTAATCTCAAGCACGACATGGTGTCAGGGATTGGGAAAGCGTGATATTTTATTTGATCTATAATTCAAAGGGCTAGAGGGCTGCAAAAGGTTTCATCCAGCGGTTCTCAAACTGTGGATTGGGACCCCAAGGTCGGTTGCAACTCCGTTTTAATGGGGTCGCCAGGGCTGCCGTTAGACTGGCTGGTGTCCGGGGCTGAAACCCCATCCCCACCACCTGTGGCCAAAGCTTGAGCCCACCACCTGGGGCCAAGGCCGAAGCCTAAGGGCTTCAGGCCTGGGTGACAGGGTTCAGGTGATAGGCCCCCACCACCTGGGGCTGAAGCCCTGGGGCTTTGGGCCCCCCCCCCCCACCTGAGGCTGTGGAACTGCCCAGGGGCAGTGGGGCGTGGGTGGGTTCAGGCTTCAGTCCCTCCTCCGGGGGTCATGTAGTATTTTTTGTTGTCAGAAGGGAGTTGCAATGCAATGAAGTTTGAGAACCCCTGGTCTATTGAGATCCACAAGACAGGTAGGTTTTGAGTTTGTTTCTTTGTCACACCAATATTCATAGCTAATGCATATGCTCTGAACACAACTGTAAATAAATCCTTTGACTTGATTCTAGAGCAACATTTACATCATCTTATCTTAAAGGTTGGTAGAACATCCAATGTTGTGTATCTCACACTTTTGTATGTGTATCACAATTTATTTTTCTGTCCTTTTTGATTAGTATAAGTGGATTCTCATTGCTGGTTCCTCTTCATCCCAGTTTATGAGTATGACATCCTTAATCTTAATCCTTGTTTTGTCACTCTTCATCTCTCTTTAGGTGCATACACATGTTTTCTCTCTCAGACCGATGAATAATTTCAGTTTGTGGCTTTATCTTGTTCTATCTGAGGTCTAAAATACCCATCAGACATATGAAAAATGCCAATCAAGACTTCCTGGAAAGTCACGTAGAAGATACCATTGATCCTATGAGGTAGGTAAAGTGTTACTTACAGAAGAGATTATTGCTTTTATCCTCCTCTCTCTTGATTTTTTCCTAAGAGTGAGTCTTTAGATCAGTCAGTTTATAATAGAAGACTTCTCTATTGAGGGGGAGGTCACATGATATTCTTAATAACAATTATAGAGTCTGATTCTGATCTCACTTACACCAGTACAGATGAGGAGTAATTCCCAGGAAGTAGTAAAATAAGTGGAATTTCCTGTTCCAATTCTAAGCTGACACAGACTAAATGCCAAAGAACTTTCCGGAGATCGGTTCTTTTCAGCAACTATTTTCAAGCTCAGTCACTGTCATTCACAACACGGTTTCATTATTAACTCCAATTCCCAGAATAATAAACATCCTGCATTCCTTTTGCACCCTAATTCCCACTGAAATCAACAGGCATTTCAGGTCTGAATGGAAGGCTCCTGAACCTCCCAGTGACTCCAGTGGGAGTTTGAAGTGTGCTAGGAATGCACAACTGCCCCCCTCCCCGCAAGGGCAGCAAATGTCTGAGCGTTAACTAACACCATTGCAAAGTCTGCAACAATCAGTTATGAGCCAACAAAACAATGTGATTATGTTTTTTATGTTATTTGCAAAGTTTTTTCATATTTAATTTAAAATTTCATTGCCTCTTTTTTTAACATGTCATATATCATTTTTTTTTTGTTATAAAAATATTTTACTGCTTAGGTTCTGTTTCTTTGTTACTTCTCATGGGCATGATGCTGCCAGATTCAGAAAACCCAAGTAATGAGTGCCCTACTCTTCCACTGAGTTCAATGGTAGTTAAGGATACACTGCCTCTGGTAGCAGGTGCTCAGCACCTCACAGGATTTGCTCCTATATCTCAACTTTCTTTCTTCTTTTTAATACAAACACTTTCTTTGACAAATTGAGCCTTCTATTTAGCTGCATGGCTTGACCTTTTGTGAGCCTCTAAGCTTCCTTTTTTTCTTCTTGAGCTGTCTGTTAATGATAGCTATTTATTTTTCTTTGCTGCTTTCCTTTGTTTTCTAATCTCTGTTAAATAGAAAAAAACACTTTCTATAGTTTTATTTATTCATTTAATGGATATTTCAAAAATCCCACTTTTCAGCTAGTGAAAGAAGTCATATTTCATATGTAGAGAGTAATCAGATGTGGCATTTCATGGTTGGGATATTGTAGTACTGGAATATGACAACTTTTTTTTAGAGATGTGGGAAAATTTCAAATGGAGCTCACAGAATTTTCCCCCCCACCACACTACTCTATCATTTGTATTGTTTGGAGGATGTTTCACAAGAAGAAATAAATAAATGGAAACAGCATATCAAAATATAGCCTAATGTATCTAAGGCCCTGATTCTACAAGCAGCTTGGGACCAGCTGACATCTGTGTTAGCACCCAATGGCCTGTTCTACAGTGAGTCTTGCAAGACGGGGGCTAACTGTATAACCAAGCATTTCTCATAAAGAGCTACGTTTTTTTCTCCTCGAACCCTCTAGTTCTTAAAGTCTTGAAATCACACTGTGATCATATAGTGGATAATATTGTCCCTTCATTTTATTGGTACAATAGAATATCTAAGAGGGGAATTTTAGAATAACCATCTTTAAATATTTCTACGTAAAAAGAATCTTTACAAATGATTTTTTTTTAAAAAAAAGCTATAAAACAACATTTTTGTATGGATAGAGAAAAATAACAGGTCATATCCTCAGCTTCCCAAACCCTCCTTCACATGTCCGCCATAGGAGAGCTCTGAACAAGTCAGCAAGGACTGAACTGCATGACTATGCATATCATAGTTAAGCAACCAATAGGTATGCCCATTTCAATCTTAACTACACCTAGGCCCAACTATTAAGCAAACAACAGCAGAGGAAGCGTTAAAGGAAATTTTTATTCTTGATGACAGGCAAGGAAGCTTAGATGAGCTTCTCACTCACTATCAGCCTTTATTTCTCTTGAATGGTGAAGCTAATCCTATGGATTAATAAGATCTGAACACACTAGTCATGTAAATCTGTTTTGCCAGCAACAGCCCCAATCTTCACCTTGGCAAGTGACCCACACTTTCTTCTGCTCCTTCACAGCAATGCATAATCTCAGAGAATTTGCATTGCCAGTGCTACAGTGTGGTTGGCAAAAATACAAACATCTGTTTATGTAACAGACATAGCTTCACTAAATCAGATAACTGCGCATTAGTTCACTGGCAAATTCTAGTTCCTGAGCCAATTCAATGGAACAACCAGTCCTAAGTTAACTGTCCAGTGTTCCCAACCTGTCTAGGAGCATTCTGTCCCCATACAAGAATGTCCCTATCCAGCACTTTCCATTGCGGGGAACCTGAAATCTCTGCTTGATCGTAAAACAAGGAGACATTTCCATGTCTGATCCAAAACCTCACTCCCTAGTTTCTTAACTTGCACATATACTTTGGCTGAAAAAGGAGAAGACAGGTGCATGTGTTTAAGAGGCATATGTAGAATTGATATATTTCTTTATTTGTAACATTGGAGGGCTTTAAAAAGTCTGTTTAATTCATTCAGCCAGAAGCCTTAAGAGTCAAGACTTTAGGGCTGTGTTGATTCTTTGGCCAAGCCTTAAAGCATCATCATTTTTGATATGGCACTGAAACGGAAGCTTTTATATCCGAGAATGCCAACTGCATAAAATACATAATGGGTCTTTTAGTTGTTTATTGAGTCTTCCAATCACACATAAGATGAATGCAAAGAAAAAATCACATGAAAAGGAAACAAAATCCAGTAAACTGGAAAAAAATGAATGTACCTTATCCCCATATCACACATACAAAGTCTTTTCCCACTGAATGTGGCCAAATTTACTCTGATATTTATAATCTGATTATTCACAACAATCAAAATAGTTCAATTGCAGCCATCCAGTCTGGCAGTCGATTAGCCACTAGCCATCCTTGCACTTGTGAAGATGTAGCACATTGCGAAGGCTGTACAGTCAGCTCCTGGGGAAGAAAGAAAGAATACCTCACATTACTCTTAAGATTAGCAAGAAACCCAGAAACCGTCAGAAGTTCTTAGGGTCTTAGTGTGGTTTAGGGCTCTTCTGTGTCTGCGAATGTCAGCCTGGGTTCATAAACAGTCACAAACCTGGACTGAAGCTGTTCAAACAAAACTCTTTCCATCCTATTGGGATCTTCATCTGTCATTGTGTGGCCGTTCTGCATCAGCACAGTCATTTGTTGCCCTCCCAAGTCAATCTGGTATGTGAGCAAAGGAGCCATGATGTCCCATCTCCCTTAGTTGAGATAGTTAGGGAACCTCCAAGGAATTATTTATTACTATTTAATTAATCCATGTTTCAAGAGCTGCCCAGTCACTACTTTATTAATAAATTTCCCCAAAAAGGAAAGTTAGAAACCTGTCAGTGGTTAGTCACAACATTCAGCTCAGGAGAAGGGATAGAGAAAGTAAATTGGGAGCTTTTGTTCTCCCTGTCTCATCATACAAGAACAAGGGGACATTTGATTAAATGGAAAGGCATCAGATACAAAATTGAGAAAAGGAAATACTTTTTCCACACAATGAGTAGTTAGTCAGTGGAACTCACTGCTACATGATGTCACTGAGTCCAATGATTCAGCAAGAATCAAAGAAGGATTGGACATTTATGTGGATTACAAGAATAGCCAGAGTTATTATAGTTAATGCTTAAAAAAGGGGTGCAGTGGTGTTAGAAGCAATATAAAGCCTCATGCTTCAGAGTTTAAACCAGGCTCTAACTATTAGGTACGAGGATGATCTTCATGTGAGGCAGATAATCTGAATCTGTCTACTATGGGATTTCTTGCACCTTCCCCCAAAGCATCTGGTACTGGCCTTCACCAACTGGAAGGAGTCTAGGTGCATCCCTCTGGCAATACATGTGAGCCCACGAAATATCCCCTGATAGTCATCAAGAACAACAACCTGAAACTGAACAGTTTGGGTGTTTGCCTCATTGTGCTGTGACACTGGTATAACAGTGAGGCCTAAAACTCTTTTAAACCAACTGACCTCACCAAAAGAGGTGAGAAAAAATCACAGTAAACAACTGCTGACCATCTTCTGCTGCAAACAGTCTGTATTGACCTAAACACTGCTGCATGACCCTCCACCCAAGAGCAACAATGACTTCAATATATTGTCATCTCTTACAGCTCCTGGGATGGCTTTGTTTTCAAAATTTTACTGTGGTGTAAGTGGAACAATGCAAAAAGGCTGGAGCAAGGCCCAGGATCAGGGCAGAGGGCATTTACAATATATTTGTGAAGCTAGAAATAATGCTTCATAGACATCAGGAAACTCATTCATTCATTGGCCAGCTGAAGCAGAAAAAAGGCAAGAGCCAATTTACGAAACAACAGTTAATGCACCTTACTTTGTAGTAGTCATCAAGAACCAGAGACTGCCTTAATTTAGTGGACATAGGGCCTATTGTTTCTATAGTCAATATTCCCCTCAGTCCTTCCTTTTATGCCCAAAGGATTCAGGAATGAAAATAGTCAGTTAAAGGGATGGTAGATACAACTGTTCATATTAAACCATGAAGGTGTCATACCTTTGTGGTCACCAATGGCTTGTTATTGTGTGTTGGCAGATTTTTGAGCCCAGAATTAGATTGGGATAGTGGTGAGGAATCAGCTATTGCTATGGGGTGATAATATACTTCATTACTCCATTTTTGACCAGTAGATATTGGCAGGTCGCCTGATGGGAAGATTTACCTGGACAGTGCTGTTGTATTCACCTCCAGTGTCTACAGTGCTGTATAGAATCTACGAGGCCAGGTTGTGCCTGGGTCAGAATAAGTTTTCATTTGCACAACACATTTAATTTTTTGGAAAATATTTAGTCAACATTGTCAGCTCTGAGGGAAAGGGACAGTGTTTTTGTTCTCTGTGTGCATAGCACCTGGCCCAATGGGGTCCTTGTCTATGCCAAGGGCTTCTGCACATTACCACAGTACACATAATAAATAATAATAAGTGGCAATATTGTTCCTGATCCTGATAAGCTCAAAAGTGTTCACTAAATTCTGAGACCACGTCATGTGGAGATGTTAAGTCCTTTCTGAGGTTAGTTTCTTATTTTTTAAGATTTATACCTGTCTTTGTTGACAAGTTAAAGGGGACTAAGAAGGACAGCATGTTTTTCAAGAATGCTAGTATTCTCCATCTGTTGCATTACAGTCCAGACTTTATACTATCCAATGAATGCAAAGAATTATTGAGTCAGCTGCAGAACCAGAGACTACAACAACATTTCTCAAATGTGGCCACCGTGGCTGCCTGTGGCCACCAGGGGCTTTTCTTGCAGCCACAGCCTCCTGGGCAGTGATTTGAGAAAGGGGGGGGGAGCAGCGGCCCCTCCTCAGGGGCCATCAGCAGTGGATGGTTCCCTCCCCGCTCTGGAGACACACAAGCTGGAGGAGCAGGCAGTCAGTGAGTTCTCCACCTTCCCGGGGAAGGTGGGATTGGACTCCAGCCACAGGGCTTCAGGTTCTGTCCACAGACCCTGTCCACGGGTGTGGAGCTTTGGGCTCTGTTCCCTGGTAGTGCGGTGGCGGGCTCTGGCTCCGAGCTTAGCCCCCCATCACCTCTGTACCCCACTGCCTCCCCCAGTGCCCCATCATCCCTGGCAACCTCTACCTCTGTACCCACCTTCCAATCCAGGGTTTAATTTGTCCCCGGGCTTGCCGAGGCTGAGTAAGTCTGCTGTGAAAAGTGATATTAACAAACATACAAATATCACTTTTCACAGCAGACTTACTTATAGCTAGCAAGTCTAGAAAAACAAAACAAAAAACAATAAAAAAAAGCAAAAGAACCAACAGGAGAAAAGACAAGAAGGTTCAAAGCACCTTATTTGTGTTTCTATTCTGTTTTGGTCTAGTAAAGAATAGAGACAGCTGTACATTATTTTTATTATTGAGTCTGCAAAAAAACCAACAACCCTACATAGATAAATTACAATGATTTGGACATGTATATGTGCATATTTATTTGTTTTTCCTAAAGTTAATTAAGTATTTCAGGAAAAATTGTCAGAGTGGCCACCAGCAAGAATTGGTGGCTGCACTCTGAGGCCACCAAAAATTTTGTTGTGAGAACCCCTGGACTAGAGGAGATTAGGAGAACCTTTAGAGAACCTAATAGCACAATGAGAGTTACCGCACCTCAGATGCTTGACAAGGCGAGGGTGATGGCCATAATACCATGTAGACTATGTGATGAGTGAAGTGAATTTAAATTATGCTCTTTAAAAAAGTGCTTACAGTCTCTGCTTTCTGTTTTACAGCTCCTGTTTTAAAGCTAAGGAGCTATGTTGGTGGGGTGGGCAGAAAATTAGCCTCCATAGGTCAATCTACTTTGGGAGGTAATGGGGTGCTAGGGTTGTGCTGTGCTGGGGCATCTCTTATTCTCCAGGTCTCTGCTAAAGCCAGAATTCTGTTTAACTGACAGTGTCCACAGCTAATGATTCTTCTTTGTACATCCTATAATGAGGGACCAGACCGTGAGTCAGGAGCTCTTCTATTTCGATAGAACTTTTACAACAATCAAAGGGATTAATAGAAATCTATTCCATGTTTTTAAAATACATTTCATGTGTTGTTGTGGCTGTTTCTGGGTGTGAATCTCTTACTATTTTGCTGATCCTTTTAGGCGTCTGTTGCTCACCTTGTACTGTGTATTTTTAATCCCTTCAATTTGCTTGTGCTACTGGTACAGTGAAATATTTAGATTATGGAGCTTGGCTTTCTTGTTTAATTTACGTATCATTTACAAAATTCCAGGAAAAGTTAAACATTTCTGCTGGACAGGGATGGAGGATTATGGGCCTGATCCTGCTTTTTCTGGTATCAGTAGCAAAATTCCCCGTCTGTGCAATGGCAGCATGATCAGGAACCACCAGACTGTGGGTTTGCAGGGTTGGACACTCTCAGCTGTTTGCTCAGCAAGTCATTACAGTGGTGACTCATTTAAAAATATTTTTCTTATGTTATTTTGATCCATCTGTTTTCTTCAGGGTTTATTTGTCTGGATGTGCATTTTCTGTCTACACAACTACTCTTTCATGCCCTCTAATGGCAGCCGGCTGAAACTCACAATAGAATATTAAATCATTTTGTAAAAACAAAGTGATTATGTTAAACTTAAGTGACTTTTTCATTTAGATCTGTATGGGAATGTATGCTTTATAAATTCTTGCTTCATCCTTGTGCAAAACATATTGCATTATTTCTGTGGATCTCTTCAATAGACACTGTTTGTAGTGTGTTTTCTTATCTCTGCAGTGCCCAAAACATATGTTCTAATGATTTTTTTCCCCTGAAGGCACTTCATGGGTTAGAGTCAGCCTGGCCTTTACTCCTGTCTCCCTTGCCTTCCTGCATAGGCTGCATAAAGGAAAGGGAGAAGTACTCAGGAGAGCAGAGAGATTGCTTCTCCATTAGGATGGAAAGAAGGCCGAGTGCCAACCCATAGACACACTTGACATGTGGATCAAGACAGATGCTCCTGGGGAGGGAAGCTTTGTACCCGTTAAGGGGTGTAGGATCAAGTATGTCCCTCCGCTTACTGGAGGAGTTCAGGGAGGCTTTCTGGTGCTCCCCAAGGGGTGAGGCACTTCCTCACACTGCCTCTTATTCTGGGCTATGCCTAACAGTCATGACCTTGCCCCAAGTTCTTCAACAGCAAGATGGATGGTTCCTTCACTCACAGATCACATACTCAATGATTTGTAAAGGGTTCTGTGTATTTTGTCCTCAAGTCACAGGCTTATCTGTCACATCAGAGGGAACGCAGTAGCAGTCTTACTTTTAAAACACAGTTTTTATAGATTTTTTTTAAAGCAGAAAATTAGGGCAGTGCAATGATATTGAGAGGAAAAAGAAAGCGAGGTCTCAGACTACTGACTCACTGCATATCCAGTTAGCTAGAGTTGTGTGTGTCACAATATGGTCACCGCATCCAAGACCTGATGGCATGAACCTTTATATAAACAGAATGTGTGGGAATATTCTAACCCAAAATGTTCATATATCTGTACATACGGAGGACAACAAAACAGTAGAGTCCATTCATTTCCTTTCTTTCCATTGCTTTACTAATCATTTTCTCCATCGCAGTCTCACTACTCCATTTGGCATTTCTCTCTTAGAGGATCTCATGAAAAGGCTCAATGGAGTCCAGGGATTTGGGATCACAGCCTTCTTCAGAAGCAATTGCTCTGCTTCTACAGAGTCCCAGAAAGTGTAGTCTTTGGGTACGTCTATACCCAGCCGCTAGTTCGGTGGCTGGCAATCGAACTTCTGGGTTCGACTTATCGCGTGTTGTCTGGACGCGATAAGTCGAACCCGGAAGTGCTTGCCGTCGACTGCGGTACTCCAGCTCAGCGAAAGGAGTACCGCGGAGTCGACGGGGGAGCCTGCCTGCCGCATGTGGACCGAGGTAAGTTCGAACTAAGGTACTTCGAACTTCAGCTACGTTATTCACGTAGCTGAAGTTGCGTACCTTAGTTCGATTTGGGGGTTTAGTGTAGACCAAGCCTTTGTTCCCTGTGAGAGCGGGATCAAGGGTGGAGATACAATCCCACGTCACTGGGAGACTCTTGTTGATAAAAAGCATACACTGCTTTCTTTATGCCCAGTCTGGGTGACTGGGTTATGTTCTGGAAGCTGTAATTTTTAGTTCCTCTAACAACATAGTTAATGTTATTTGTTTATGGCATTAGTTCTGCATAAACAAGCAATTCACATCAACCGGGTAAAATACATAGACCACATATTCTCATACATAAATTTACATAGTCATGATAAAACTTCATGAATACAAATATACATGATAAGAGTCAGGACACTAGCCTGGGATAAGCCACTTCCCTCACTAACAGCACTGCTACAATAATTTTAATCCAGTGAATTAAAAGCTCATTAAAATATTGAGAACTAGATCCTCATGTGTCCACAGCTCTGCTGAGGAGGACATGGTGGCGGGGGAAAAAGTGCCCTTAATCCCCAATCCTCAGGGCACACTTATCACCTGATGTATGCTAGTGAAGCCCTAGGGCTGCTCTACCTTGTGCTGACCTGTGATGTGCTCCTAGGGATGATTACACAGACAAGAAACTGGTTATACCCCTCCAAGTCACCTTCAGCAGTAGCCAGGTGGTGTGGTGTAGAGCCAGTGGCGTCAAGGGAATCCTCAGCTCCCCTTTTAGGCACAAAGGAGCCATAGTGTGCGCTCAGGGTCTAGCTTATATTAATGGGCTCGGTCAGCATGCTTCTGAAAATTACATACCATTACATTCATTTTACAGATGGGCAAAGTCCCAATGCTTGAATCTGAGAATGTTTTTGAGAGCTTCCCATATTAATTTTATTTTCTATGGCTTGCTCGGCGGGCTTCAATGCATTTTCTTTACTGTCTTTAGCCAGGTTCCCTTTTACTTCTAGTTTGGGAATAGTGGTGGTGATTTTCCATTAAGACAGAGAGATCAAGGTCACTTTTTCCTCCAGCATCCTCACACGATGCTTTTCTAAGGATTCTGATTTTAGGTACTGAAAGCATCTTTCTGATCTTACTCTGGTGCTTTTAACAAATTTTCTGAAGTATGTGTTCAGCTGAGTAAACAAGTTATCTGTGCTTAACCTTTTCTCTGTTGATCTTCCACCCATTTTTCTGAAACCCCTAAGTTTCACTGTCACGTCATCCATTTTAAAATATGGAAATGAGAATGTATAGCAGTCATGTTGTGTGCACTATTTACAAAGAGCAAAACAAAATATTTACTTGAGTCATGATAGCTTCAAATTCTAGTTACATCTGCGAACCTACAGTGGTTTTCCCAACATTTTTCATGATTCATTTTTTTAAAGATAGATTTTTTTTGCTTTATTTAGATATTCACCAGTCAATGTCAAGCTATTCCACCTTCTAATGTAATGCCATATCTCTTCCCTTCCCTCCTGACTTTACACTGTCTCCTTTGCAAGTTCACCCCCTCTATCAGTAAAACTGCACATGCACAAATGGATGCCACCTTTTTGAAAATATGGCCCAAGTCCTCTTATGCACATTGCACATATGCACTATGGTCCTCTTCCAAAGACCACTGAAGTCAATAGAAAGTCTCCCATTTGGTTCAAGGAGCTTTGGATGAGGTCCCTAGGGACATGTTCATTAGGAAAAAAAATAAAGCAGTTAACATTCTAACCATGTCCTTCTATAACCCAGTTCCAGCATTGCTGTATGCACCAGGTACATTCCTAAGATTCCAGGGATTTTTGATACCTTGTTATTGAATGATGGCAGTACAGAAGGTACTATTAACATTTAAGCACATTCTGTGAGAATACGAAATCCATTTCCTCTCTTACTACCTGTCCCCTCACTTTTTGATGAAGATTTGCTAAGAAATAAATTAATATTTTGACATGCAATAAGTGCCTCAATTAAACTGACAGAATCAATTGCTATTCTTTGGAATAATAAAAACAAGATTTTTATTTGAAACTCTGGATAAGGATGTGAAAATCAGCATTTGGAGTTCTTTCATAACAGCTTTATTTTAGGAAACAATAAAATCAAAGTCTATCTTTTCTTTCAAATTCATTGAGGTTAAAATAGATTAGTATTCACATAGTTCTCATTGAAATCAGAAAGTTAAACATGCTCTCTTTCAAGTAGCAGGGGGGAAATGAAGAAAACACAATTTAATTACAGTGGTAGTGTTAGCCCCAGCCTATTTTGGGATGCATAAGTTTCTGTTGAGATGGTCTGAATTCAGACATGTATAACTTTGTATAGATGGTCTGAATTCAGACATGTATAACATGTAACATTCTTTCTGTGCTGAAACATATTGTAAAAACATAGCTTGGAAGGGAATCTTTATTTTCTACACCTGGAAATTGGAGAACTGTAAGTAAAAACAAACAAAAATAGAGTTGTTTTATTGCACACTCATTGGTCCAGCTTCATTTTATTATTAGATTTCTCTAATAATAGGACTTATTTAGCTATTGGCATTTCTATTGACCTCACCACTGTATCAGCTCATGTAAATTGGCCTCCCTCCACTGAAATCAGTGGACCTATAGTGGTTAACAAGTTGGGAATCTGGTTCTATGAGGACTATGATTTCAGTTTAATAATTTTCATGAAGCTCTAAAAAATTTTTACAAACACTGATTAGTTAAATCACACCTCAGCCCTGTATGACATATATGTTTACTATTCCCATTTAATATCAGGGTAAACTGAGGCAGGAGAACATTTAAAGCCTTGATTTTCAGAGGTGCTGAGCACCCAGAGTTTCAACTGACTTCAGCTGAAGTTGTCCTCAAAGTCATGTCTTCGCGACCTTGGCCATAATGGTTAGTTAACAGCCAAGAAGGAACAGAATTTAGGAGTTTAAATTCCTGTTTCCTGCTCTCTCCACTAGACAATCTCCTCTTTAAATTAAAGATTTGTAGTTCATTTTGCAGCGGTAGCAACTACTCAATAGTTAGAGCCACACTGAAGGGTACTTAAGGATGCAGATACGTGCCTATGCCTAGATTTGAAAAGGTATTAGGTGCCTAAATACTTTTGATTTCAGTGGAAATTAGGCACCTAATTATCATTGAACCTGGCCTGTGGAGGATTCTCACCTAAACTGTACCAGTGCTTTTGAAAATCCTACTTAGTACCTATTTTTAGGTGCCTAAATACTTTCGAAAATTGGTCCCAAATAATTACCTACATCAGTTTCTTACTTCAAATTAATTGATTGATTGAGAATTAACTCAAGATTGTTCATGTGTTTGCAGAGACTGGCCTGGACACTCTCCATACATTTGTGATATTTTGGAGCACACATTTGCACAGTATCCAGATCAACCTTTACAAATGTGCTGAAAATCTTGAGATAGAAGTCTGTAGCGGAAACAAGCACTTAGTTTCCATTATAAATCCAAATTTTACCCTCCCTCAAATCTACACACAATGGATATTGGCCTGAACATTGTGGGTTAGCTCTGTGGCAGAGGTAGAAGCTTTCTAAAAACGTTGAGATGATTTTGACAAAGTTGTTTCACGAATAATGAAGCCACCAGGAAAGTGAGAGGTTGTCAACAGAGTTCAACATTTTTTCTAAGACTTGTCACTTTGTAGCAACTCGTACCCCCCAAAAATAAATAAAAAGAATCCTAAGAAGCAGTAAACTAAGCTGTGGTTGCTGGACAGGTGTAGCTTAGCTAGAGTGCAGAGAAATAAAGATTAGGTGATTAGATTATTATTTTAAGTGTTATTAACATTTCAAATATTAACATCTGCCTGGGACATGAGGAATTGATGAGCTAATTCTAGCTCACTGGCAGCTACAGAATTAGTGCTGGGAAGCAGAAGGAGGTAGCCAAAGGGAGAGATTGTCTCCTCCTCACATTTACTGATCAGAGAATGGGGAGATAAAGGAGAGAGGTTTAGGGAGAGGGGAAGGGGTAGAGGAGAAGCACTGTGGACATACACCACACACATCCCAAGATTCTTGCCCTTCATAGTCCCTCCCCCTCCCAAACACTCCTTTATCCCTCATAAGGTTCAAAGCTCTGCAGTCTTTAGAAGGTCCATGGGGGGATTGGAAGCATTCCCCTCTAGGGGCATCCTGAGGTTTGCAGGAGTGAAAAGCCTCCAATTAGCTTGAGGAGACTTGTTACTTCTTATGAAGATTTAGGAGGGTCATCAGGGGCCACACCCATTCCCATATGAGATTGAATAGGCTTGTTGTTCCCCAACAAGCCTATTTAGGCTTGTCAGAGGCTGAGGAGCCATATTTTGGTTCCACAGAGGTGGAGTAATTTACTTATTTGGGGCTGGGAAGATTAATGTAGAAGAAGGTAGTGGACAATTGCTAAGGCTGCTCAGCATACCTTCCTAAATTCCCATGAGGGTGGGGGTTCTAGAGGCTTCCTGAGGCTGGATGGGGGATTGGGAAGGCCCTGGTAAGTTTCCTGAACCTTGTTGGCTGTCCTCCCTGCCTGGGTACTTCATTAACCTCTGTGAGTGATGGACTTTCCTACCATGAAAGTGAAGAGTTGTGCATTAGTTAGGTTCCCCTTCTGCAGATTGGAGAAAGAAAGGGATGTTGTGTCCTGTCTTTTTTTTCTCTCTCTCTCTCCCGCATCTCCCTTCACTTCTCTACTCCATGTGAGGACTATTCTAAAAACCTCAGGATATTCAGGAAAACCCCCCAAAACCAAACTTTATTATGGTGCATTTCAGATTGAGAGTAAATTAGGAATTCCTTTCAGGGATTCTGTAGTTACAATGCCCCTTAAAAAAGAAAGAAAAGAGGGAGAGAGAAATATTCTAAATACCATTTGCAGCTAGTGATGCCTTGAGCAAATCAGAAGCTTGCCCTGCCTTATACATCCATAAAAATAATTTCATCTTATTAGTAACCACAAAAACTGGAATGCTTTACTCTCAGAGTCATAGAATGGTTGTTTGGCCTTTTATTATTATTCCTCTGCCACAGAGAAACGCTATGGCAAAATGTTTACTAAATATTAACATTAAATAGATATTATTAAAGACAAAAAAAAGTTCATGAAGCAGTCTGATTAAGTCTGGGTGTAGCACTTACAACCAATTCAGTTTGATTTTTATTGGTTTAAACACAGTTTAGTGCATTCCCACTAGGCCCGCTGAATCAGCTAAAGAACAGCTATGTCCATACTAGCCCTCTTGAAAACTATGTCAGTTGCAGTGACTTCGGTGCCTGGCACAACTCCCTGAAATAGAGCATGCTGGGAGATATCAAAAATCTGTCAATGCATTGTGGGATAGCAGTGGGATGAGTGATTCGACTGTTTCAGCTTGTTAGCCTTCATGCTAGCACCAAACAAGTTTATACTGAAGCAGTACATATGGAACTGGTTCTTAAACATGCCGAAAGCCCAGTCTACTCCAAACAGTTCTTACAACATTTGTAAATTGGTGAAAGTTATGTGGATATGAAATGTTTTGCAAACCTTCCTGTAAACCAGTTTTTAGAATGGATTAAACCAGTTCCCAGCATGATACATTTATCCAGTGTAGACAAGGCTTAAGAGTCTTCCCCTTTCAATCTCTCAGCTTTCAGTCACTAGTTGACCAGTCACGACATAGTTTTACAGGCTAGGCAAGATTCTGAATGTAAAAAACAAGCAGAGATTTAAAAAAAAAACAACAACAAAAAACACCACACCACCACCACTATATTCCCTTCTTTTTTGTACAACATAAGGAAAAAAGGGCACCATTTTATTTTCTCCCACTTTGCAAGACACCTTTAAATAATGTGACTGGGAAACACAAAATTGCAAATGCCAGGACATGTTAAATAAAAACTGACAATCTGGCCTCTGTTTTCATCATATTCCATTGTATCTTTCTATTTTTAAAGGGAGTAGAAGTGTTAGATGTCCAGGCATTTTTCATTGTGAGACTTGACATTTATTTTAAACACATACATTTTATCAGTTGATTCATAAGTGAGAAATCTCATCATTTAAGTACAACGTATGTACAAACCTTTGTATTTCTTCTCTTCTTTGAGTATTATACATTTTGAGGTTGTTGGTTGTTTTTTTTTGTTTTGTTTTGTTTTTAGTATTTCTGATTCTTTTCATGAAAAGAGCAATACTGCAGTACAAACTCTGCACTTGATGCTGATGTCCTTGAACAGATTCATTTAAACAGGAAGAAATCCATAAGCATAAAAAACAGAATTACTTCATGAGTAATAATGCCACTATGTCGGTGTTATTGCATCATTTCTGCTGGAATTGTTTCTCCTAATGCACAAGTTAACAGAGTGCATTTTAGATGAATGCTGTTGCTTGCAACTTTAACCCTTTGCCAATACATGTATTCAGTTAAAGTTATATCAACAGGGTTTACGCCTTATTAGAAAATGCTATTTCTGTGCATTTTTCCATTTTCCCATGCTATAATATTTTATAGTTATCATTTCATATATTTTTCATCTTTCCCCTAAAATGTGTAAATTGAATGAAAGTATGTACATATGATTAATTAGTAACCATACAAGAATCATGATTAATGCCTTGAATTTCAAATAATTCTGCACATTAACTTTCCATAAAAAGTAAAATACTTGCAGAAACAGTATACTCTGAGCGTTTTAAATTATATAATACAATCTAAAACTATGAATATTTAGGTGTAGTATTAAGATGCTGCATTATGTCAATGATCCTTTTTCCTTTGTGCATCATATATAAAACTGCAAATAGTTTTGCTGAATATGTTACCTAGTACCTAGAAAAAATGTTGTTATGGAAAGTTTAACTGGGATGGAACTATTTCTGCCACTATAAAATCTACTCTCAGCATTTAATAATTTATTTCTTATTTTTCTTAAGCATAATTAGATTGGCATTGAAATATATTATCACCGATAATTTGGTGACTTCAGTTCAAGATGACTAAAGGAAAATCTTTAATAAGAGATTCCTTTTCTGAACTTTGTGATGATGGTTTAGAATGATCGATTTAGAATGTTTTTGTTGCTGTATGATCTGGTAGATGCATAAATCATACAATTAAGAATTCAGTATTTTGAAGGTGTCCTATGATATGAAAACTGTCCATCTTTTTGAAACTATGGAATGCGTCATCACAAAGCCAGAATCTAATGTGCTATCAATTTATGTCAGCTTTCCGCAATAGAAAAGGTCTGAAATCCTCCCTAAAACTAGGAGTCAGATGAAGATTTGTCTTGGTTTCATGAGCCCAATGCAATTAGGCAGCATGTGAATGTGTGCCATATGCATTTATAGCTCCTCTTAGCATGTGTTACTTTGATGTGTTAGGTTAGAAAGCTAACTCTTTTTGTTGGGCAGCCTTCCTCCTGGGTCTTTATACTGCTTAGCAGTTGAGTCCAGACTTTGAAACACAGCCTAATTTAGAGGCGGATGCTGCAGCTGCTGCTGTCATTTCAGCTGATTTTTTTTTTTTTGCTTTGATGTCAGCTTAGAATATTGGTTGTTGCATCAGTACAGCAGCCTCCATGATTCACAAAACAGAAACCACATAATTCTAAGCATTTGTCTTTGCCTTGAAATCTAATTTGGGCAGCCAGACTCATTCACAATTTGTTTAATGCAATGTTGCATTCTCACTTAATTTAGCCTACCTAATCAGAAGGAAGAAGTACATTAAAAAAGAGAGAGAGAAAGACAAAAATCTCTTTGAATTATTACATTGAATGCCTGGTGTATGGCTGCTAACATGAGAAGGCAGAACATTTTTGACTGAAAAAGACTGCGATGCCTATTCAGTCCGGCCCTCATCCTTTGAGTTAGAAATTGTACCCGACGATATCAGCTTTTCCCTCCAAGTAATCATCCTACTTCTTTTTGAAACACTATATTGATCATTCTTCTTGCTGCTCTCAGTCATTCATTTTGTACATTAAGTATAGTGCATATAAAAAAATTCCACCTAAATTTCTCTTGTGCTTGGTGCTTCCTTTGCTTTGGTTTCTGCTCTCTCTTTCTAGTGCTTGACACCAGCTCCATGTTCCTAGTATCATTGATCCTTTCTGTCCCCTTTACAATTTGGTATATCTCAGTGAGGTTCCCTTTCTTAGGCCAAATCCTGCCCTCAGATGTGCATGCCATTTTCCCATTGATTTCAATGAGAGTCACCTACATCGGAGGCCAATTTTTGGCCTTTAATCTTATCTATTTTAAAGAATATAGACTCATAGTAGTTTATCTGACCCTTTTTAATAACTAAAATTCTCACTCTGTATTGTTTTGGGTACCTTTCCCGGTGTATTTTATATTACAGGCTGGACAGAGTATTCCACAATGCTAAGATAATTCCATCCAACTCATATTTCCCTTCATGTATTTTCCCTTTTTATTGCCACTGCACCAAAGATTTGAGAGTTTTCTCTTCTATTAATCACACTTATTCAATAATTCAGAAATATCAAAGCTATTATCCCTTCATGTGTCTTTCTTGTTAGCCTCAGTATCTTAAATTTATCGACACTGAATATGATAGGCTACTTTTATGACTATGAATTTAGTAGAGTATTCCCTATCTCTGTAATAATGGAGATGAGTGTTTTCCCAAGGTTTCATAACACCAGATAATATAATTGCTACAGAGAGCTAGAATAAAACAGCTTTGGAGGATCATAATATTTAATTTTTTAAAGTAAAAGTTTATTTAATATGTAAGGTTAGAAATCTTAAGTAGCAGCATAACAAAATACATATAAATGCAAGAACATTACCAAGTAAAGACAATAACACCATAGTGATTTGCAATAGAATGGCAGCTACTTTGCCAGTGAATACAATACCAGCAAATGCATATGGCAGATAATTGGAATGTTATTTCTAAAAATACTAAAACAAACAACTCCCCCCTCTCTTTTGGCCTAATCCTACAAATATTTACACTCACGATTATGGATTTCAGTAGTCATATGGAAGTCAGTGGGACTACTCCTGTGTGTGTTTGCAAGACAGGACCTGTAGTTTGCTGCTCTGTCTATTTGGGAAGTGTGAGTGACAGGTGAGCGGGGGCGGGGAGGGAGAGGGTGATATGTATACATGCTCTGTGTGGTTTGGCAATAGTCCTGCATCCTAGTCTAACTTAAAAATTGTGGAATGGCAGAAGTCCGTGTTAGTCTCTTTTCTTGGTCAAAATTCATTTTGGGGTGGGGAAGGTTGTTTTCTGCTAGAATGCAGCAGATAACTATTACTTAGTTGTGAATCTCCTTATGTTCCATTCTTAATGGTGGCAATGGAAATAGAAGTTCCCCTGGGTCATCACCAGCGAGAAAGAACCACAGGGAAAAAACCCAAACAAACAAGCAGAAGACCCAATTTCCGGCTGCAGATGGTTCTAGTGAATGAGACCACTGTAAATAACTGTAGCCTCTGCATTTTCAAAGCTCCCCAACGCTGCTATAAGAGAAAAATTCCCTGGAGGAAAAACAGCATTCCTAGTTTAGGGCTCTGTCCTCTAAGGCTGAAGAAGGAGGTATGCGCAGTGTAGCAAAAGGGTGGCCATATGGCTCCCCATGAGGAATATATCCATCCCATGAACTGTCTGGCCTCTATCATTGCCTTGGCCTTCAGCAGGCCTTGTACCGGATTTATTCATGCTCTGCTACAGGAGTAGTGATTTGCCATTAAAGTGTCTACAGCATGCTTCATATACATAGAGCAGGGGTCGGCAATGTTTGGCACGCAGCTTGCCAGGGTAAGCACCCTGGCGGGCCGGGCCAGTTTATTTACCTGCTGACGCGGCAGGTTCGGCCAATCGTGGTCCCCACTGGCCGGGGTTTGCCATTCCGGGCCAATGGGGGCGGCAGGAAGCCGCGACCAGCACATCCCTTGCCCACGCCGCTTCTCGCTGCCCCCATTGGCCTGGAACGGCGAACCGCAGCAAGTGGGGGCCGCGATCGGCCGAACCTGCCGCGTCAGCAGGTAAATAAACTGGCCCGGCCCGCCAGGGTGAGCACCCTGGCGAGCCGCGTGCCAAACGTTGCCGACCCCTGCTATAGAGATTCTGCACCAGTGTCACAGATTTGCCTTGTCTTCTTTCTATATCCCCAACTCCCACTCCATCCTCCCCAACATCCCTTTTGTGTCCTGTGCATCTACGATTAGCTGGAGTCTGACAGTATTCCTTAGCACTAGGGCAGAGTTTTCTGCACCATGTAGGTGCTGCCAGAGTACCTGTAGAGCAGTGGTTTTCAAAATTTTTAGGCTGCGTGCCTCTTTCTGAATGATGTAGTCTACCATGTACCCCCGTCTGAGATAGAGTCATAATATACCTTTGAAAACAGAAAATAAAGGTCTGTAAGGGATAAGTCCACCATCACAGGATTTTTCTCACATACTCCCTGATGAGAGCGTGCATACCTCAGTTTGAAAACTACTAGTATCTGAGTATAGTTCAGGGGGCATACACCTACACTCCACCCCCCTTAAGAACTTGCAAATTCAATCAAGAAGGAGAGGAGGAATATGGTAGGTGTTAAGAAAGAGAACAGAGAGAGGTGCACGGTTCCTAAAAAAAGAAAAGAAGGGTAAAACTGAATGAGAAAAGAAGAATTGCTGGTGGTGGGTGAATAGTTCTGGAATACCATTCAGTATATTGATTCCTATAAAAACTCCCACAATTATTAGAATACAGCTAAAGCGGAGCTCCAGAACTGAACCTCTGACATATATTGTAGCTACAAAGTCTTACTGGTGGTCTGGATTGACTGTGAGTATGATGATAGGTAAAACTTTCACCCTATTACACAATCTGTTGCAAAAAGATAGACCAGGAACAAAAATATATGCAAAGACTATGCAAGTACTTCAGTCACTTTTTGCTTCAAAGCAGCTGATGATCTCTGAGATATTCCAGCTTAATAAGAGACCAAGCAAAGGTAGAAATGGTTTGACAGTCTGTGGCTTGCTGAGCATCACGAATTCAAAGGTGTGTTAAATGATATTCTTCACAACAAGTTGGTTTGTGGGGCTACCTACCATACTCCAGCAATACACCTGTGCCTATTATCTGAGTCAGAAGAAATTAAGTTTACATGGGAGTTGCTGCAATAGAATCTCAAGCACTGAGTGCATGCAGTGCTAGAAAACTGGACATCTCTAGCAAAATATCAGGTTCTCAGCAATGTTTCAGAGGTGGCAAGATGATGTGCCAGCAAAATGTTAAAAAGGTATTGAACTTGCCTGTTGGCAGAGGAGCATGGGTGTAAGGAAGGCTGGTGCTGGTAAACAGGAAAGCTGAACAATAAATTATCACTGAGCCAGGATGACTACTAGAGGGGATCAGAAAAGCTTGGATAGAACCATACTCTGTTTGAATATGCTGTTCTGTCAAAATTGAAACATCTTGCAAAGATGGGTTGATTTCACAGGAATTTCTTTTAGAAGAAAACCAGAAAAAAAAGGAGTTCCAACAATTCTGAAATGCTCCGTTCTGCATTTTCAGAATGAAAGGTTTTGATTTTTCATTTTGAATTGATCATTTATTTTGTATTATATATTATAATACACATTTTTAAAATGTCAAAATCAAAACAAAACTTTTGGATTAAATTTCAAAATTTGGGGGTTTTGTTCCTATTCAAAATAAAGCCAAAATTTAAAATTTTGAAATCCTATGTGAAATGGAATTTCTATCCTTCACACATCTCTAATGATAAGGGAAAGAACTTGTATTCTGTGAAGCTGAACCAGAAAAAAATAAAATAAAGATATGGTCTTGCAAAGTGCTGAGTGCTTCCAACTGGCACTGATGTCCCAGGAGCCACTAAGTATCTTGCTGGACCTAGTAGAGAAAATACCTCATATGACAAAATGATCATGCACACTCTTACCACGGTTGTTTGCAGTGTCTTGTAGTTGTGTTGGCCCCAAGATATTAGAGAGACAAGGTGGGCGAGATAATCTCTCTTTTTGGACCAACTTCTGTTGGTGAAAGAAACAAGCTTTTGAACTGAGCTTCTCACTATGTCAGAGCTTCACGACCATGCAAGAATCAAACCTGGCCTGACATTGAACCATAAAACTTATCTCATGAGCCAAACCTTGACAATCCTTGCCTTTAAACCAAGGCAAAAGGCCAAGAATGCTAATCCAGAGACCAGCGACCGGGTAGGAAAATGAGAAGGTTCTTTTGGTTGGCAAACACCATAGTTTGAACTCCCTACTCCAGCTATGCTAAATTATCTAATCTCCAGAAAGCAGCAGCCCATTTTAATCAGCCATTTGGAGGGTTGGTCCAGTGCATATCCAAAATAGTTGGCACTGCCAGGCATTCAGAATGTCACTCAGATGAGTAAGGCAACAAATAACTCTGCTGAGGCAGGAGCCATCTCCCAGTGATTGCGATTTTAATGAGTGATAGCTGTGGTCTAGAGTTTTAAGTGACATGAACCACACTGTGTATCTTCCTAATGATGGATCCCACAGCTTAACAGTTATACAGACAAGCTTACAGCACGTTTTCAATTGTCTAGCCTTCTTTGAGGTTCTGAGGGGAAGGTAATCCCTAAAATAGAAATAGATGAACGGTAATGTAAATAATAGTGTTTTAGCCAGGTGTTATACATGGGGAAAAATCACCATAGCAATTTTGCTTATTGTTATACAGGAAGCTTATCGCTTAGTTTCTGTGCCTCACTTACATCTTTGCTGGCTGACTTTTGTTAGAAAAGGTCAGATTTTGAGTAACTGTTTGATGGTATAATTAAACCTAATTAACAAGTAATTCAAGGAAGAAGGCTGCATTATCATAAGAAATGATTTTTTGTGATGATAAACTATCAAAGAAAGTTAGAGCAATGTGTGCATATTAGATAGTTAGAACACCTCCCAAATGAAAACCTGTATGTTTAAGTTTTCTCATTTCTGAAGACATGTCTTTTGTTTCTGGACTCCTTTTTTATATTTTCACAGCTACTTAATTTACTCTTTCAAAGTAAAACAAAAAAACACAACATATTAAGGAATTCAGGTGAAAAGTAAATAATTTAAATTGTTTAAAGAGATTTAGAATGTACTGTAGAGAACAATCATAAGTTGCCAGTGGAAGAAGAAAAAAAATCTAGTAGTCTTTTTTATATATATATATAAAGTAAACATTATCAAAACTTTTCATTTTCCACAAAAATGTTGTACCTTCAAATCATTTTTAATTGTATCAAAATATGAATAAAATGGTTAAAGAAATTTTTCATTTACCAAAAACTGGTTTTTGTAAATGAAAAAAAAAAAAAAAAAGTTACATTTTCAATAATGTCAATTTGGGGGGGAGTGGAGAGGTAATTTACAAATAGATTGCCTAAAATGAAATATGGGTCTATTTACAACACTTTGAAATTTCAAAATTAGTCATAAAAATAGCTTCATTTTTTCTTCACACAGTATTTCTCACTTTGCCTCCTAATATTAAAGGAGATACTCTCTTCTTTCTCACTGCTCATCTCTAAGGATCAGGTGACAACCTTATATATAAGAATAAATGCACTTCTCCTTGTGGAGTAAAAGAGTATGCCATGTTTTTAAACCAGGGATGTGAACAAGGTAGCAAGTGTATGCCTCTCATGTGCCTTCATTTACTTCATCACAGGGTTTCCTTTCAGTGTCGTTAATAAACAGCAAGACCATCAGTCACTTCAAAATGCTTTCATATTCCATAAATTGTTTTTTCTGCAGCAAGCAAATGGAGGGATGAGCTGGTAGAAAGCAGTAACATCATGACCATCTTCTATGGGATCTCCACAAGAGGTCTTAGGGTAGCACATGGACTTTCTATACAAAGTTGGAGGACATAGATGGGACTCCTTTCTCCCATCAACCTTCTGCAGTACTGAAAAGTCATTAATGGATCAAGTTTGTATAAAGAATATTGCAAATACACAAAAGGTGGAATTTCACCTGGTAGATGCTTTTTCATCTGGTGCAGGGAAAGGTTATTTTGCATTTATAGTTCTTGTAAGGTGTGATAGAATTTACAGGAGTGGCTGAAAGTATGTGCATCATGGTCAGAAGTGTTTGACATTCTTGTGTTTGCCTAAAACACTGAGAACAAGTAAATTAAAGCCAGACTATAGAAAGGTGTAGATTTCTTCATCCTTGATGGCACATATCACATTTGCTGTCATTGACCCCAATCCTGCAAAAAGCTACACATATGCTTAGCTTAGTGCACTGTGAATTCTTTCATTGAGGTCAATGAGACTATTTGCAGTGTGTAAAACTGAGCACATGCTTAAGTCTTTGCAGGGTCAGGGCTATTATGAGGAGGGATAAACTCACTGGAAGGAAACTAAACAGGAAATCACTCTTTGATCTTAGGCAGAATTTCTAGCATATTACTGAAATTTATAATTTCTTTTTAAAGATTTCACTTGTTGATTAAATCTGGTTAATGAACAGGAATCTGTCTGCCTCTTGCTAAATATAAAGTTTATTGACTTCAGGTAATTTCTCACAAAAATAATTTTTTTTCCCATTAAAAATATTTTTTGTTTTCTCATATCCATGAAATGGTGGATTTTCATGAAAGTTCTGAAAACATTTTCCTATGGCTTGTCATGTCATTTTGGCAAGGAGCAATGTCCAGCCCTGCTTGTATATTCCCTTCTGTTCTCACCTCCTCCCGGCTGCACTAGTGGTGGTCTTGCTGCATGTTGCACAGATGTTTCTTCCACTCAACTCCATGGTTGTTTTTCAAGTGGCTTCTTAGAGCAAATGTTTCCATGTGTGTACACTCTTTCTTTCTGCTGACACCTTTTCTTTCTATACAAACAATCTGCTGCTGTCTTTCAGATCTAGAGAGAGAATGCCCCATTCCACAGATGCTGGTTTCCTTTTAGGTTCCTTGGCACTGGTACACATGGTCAGCAGGCAATCCCTCCCTTCTGTCTGTTCCTCATGACTAACAGTGTTGATGTTTTGTTCTTTCAATCGTATTTCCCCCTGTTACCCTTACTCAGACTGCATTTTTTTCTCTTTCCTGTAACTTTCAACTCTCTTTGTATTAGTGGCCCAGATGGGATATCTTCATTTTTCACTACAGCTTGGAAGGAGATTTTTTTTTACCCAAGTCACCACAAACTATTGGCCTGTCATGAGTTTCATTTCTTTGATGACTGACAACATCTTGCTATTTTTTGTTTGTTTTTGGTTGTTTTTCTTTTGGGGGGGGGGGGAAGGTTACACTGAATAGTGCAATTAAATTCACTTTCTTTAGCACCACCACTGCTCTTTTGCTTTTTTTGTGTGTGCTGCACAGAGTGGTGAATTACTGGATGACTCAGAAGAGATGAGTAAAGATCAGACCCTAGTGATGAATGAGATGATCTCCTTTTTAGTTCTTGTGTGTGGTAACAGCTATAGATAAGATTGCCTAAACATTTCTAAAGAGTCCTTTTCTTTTGCTTATAACTTTGTCAAACCTTTCATTTTTAGAGCTGAAATATTGCACCTAGTCACTGACCAAGGGTAAATTATTCTGAAAATTTGGCTAAATTTGGTTCAACAACTTTTGAATGTGAAGGCAGTGAAGAAAAATACACTTTGCCACCATGACACATTTTTGCAACCTTTTATGAACAGCTCTAGTGAGTCATTCATCATACACCATCTAACATGGACATGAGGGCCAGATTGTCCATGGTTCTTTCCCATCTCCTCCTTTCCTCCAGATACCTAAAGAACAGCCAGGGACAATCCCTCAGTGACTATGCTGGATGGTGAGTAAGGAAAGGATATGTACAGAATGACCTGGGGTTCTATGGCACCTGCCTTACTTTGGGCCACATTTATTTGAAATTGCCACAGTGTAAATTTGGAGTAAATCCATTGAATATGCCACTGAATGAGCCAATTGTCCTGCAGGAAAAATATTATGTAATCATATAATTAAATAATGCATTGTAACACATATGCACAAGAGTTAAAGTAAGGGCCACCAAACACACTAGCTTATCACAGTGCTACCGAAGTGTTTGGGGGCAATTATTGGAGAATATTGTAGTATTTTATTTTAGAAGAGCAATGAAAGGATATGTAAAGGTTAATATAATTTTCTTTTCTTTATTTTGATAAAAATGTAAGTGTACTTTGGAAAGAAATAGATAAGTTATTTAAACTGCCATGTTTTGAAGTAAATTTGGGTTTAAACCGAGAAACATTTACAGTACCTGACAGTTTCACCTTATAAATGTGGGATGGCACTCATTGTTTTGCAAGTTTATGTATCTCAACAGAGCTGCATGAATACTTCCAAACATATTCACAAATTCACTTTTCCAACCAAATTTATTCACTTTCCAGGTATATTTGGTGAATTTTCACACTCAAGTGTTCTGTGGACCTCTTAATAGCTCTTTGTAGGCAGGGGGAACAGAAATAATATATGTGATTTACATAAACAATCACAGTGCAAAGAGTGAATTATAGCTAAAAAGTATGAATTAACATTTCCATTCCTCACTCCCAAACATAAGAACTAAATCAAGACCAAATGAACCTAGCATCAAGACCACATCTAATGACTTGATAGTATTAATGCCAGCCTTCTACAGATTCATGCTGTAGTGCTATTTGGGATTCATGTATGTCTCCTCATATTCCTCAGGAGCCAGGATCACTGTGACTATAAACAACAATCACGAACACACTGGGAATGCCAGAGAAGTGAAAGAATCATAGCTTCATTATGTCTTTCTTTGGTGATAGGATTACGGAAGTAAACATAACACAGAACATGTCAATATTTGATATAGAAAAATCAGAATTCTTAGTTATATCGAAAAAATGGGGTATTCTAGATTTTTCTAAGAGTAAAGGAATTATATACCTATGGTGCCTGGAAATATCTCTCCTTAAATGTGCAATATTTGTGCTTTATATGTTGTGCTACTAATATGTCTGAAAAAAAATCATTATTTCACAGACTTCCTGTCCCTCAGAGTTTACTTTTGTCAGCAGTGGGCCAAGTCCTTGACCAGAGAGGAGGATCATGGGTACAGACAGGATCGTTGATGGCATGGACTTCTTTCAGTGCCATTTGCAATACATGCATTGTAATATATAAACTACATTACATAGGCCTATGTAACCTTCTAACATAGGGCAGGTTCTCAAAAGATCAGCACCCCAAATTTGAGTCTGAAACTTAGCCATTTCTATTCTAAACTCACATATATATGGGAATAAACTGTACATACAAACACATATTTACCAACATCGTCATCATTATTATCTTAATGATTATGGTAGCACCTAGCCAAGGATCTGGGTCCCATTGTGCTGTACAAAAAAGAAGACAGCCTCTGCCCTAGAGCTCTTGTAGTTTAGGGGTGAAGTTAATGGCAAAACTTCCATTGACTTCCTTGGGGCAAGGATATTACCCTAAGTGTTAGACACGACATGACAGGTAGATAAAACAGACAAATAGGGTGGGCTGGGAGATGAGATGATAATAAAATGAACAAAGTTTTAGCAGAATAAGCAGTGAAGCAAAAGTGGTAGCTTGTTACTTGCCTAACCAAGTATATTTACATCATTATATAAAATATGCAGATGTGTAATATAGAGCACATAGACAAACATTTTTAGTTATAATGAATGTGAATCCTTTTGTTTCATTTTGTGGCATTATAGAACAATGAATAGTGAATACAAGCATTGAGGAAGAAATTCCTTGGCAGTGTTCAAATGCCAGCACTCATCATCATAACCCACACAGAAAAGAGACTTTACTCTTTTTTACAGCGGAATTGTTTTGATAGCAAATGCATATTTTTGTACTAGAATCTTCCAAATCAAAAATGATGTTATGAAACATACGCACATTTGTATTTTTATGGGTAAGAGAGTTTTCCTAATAACCTTTTCAAGGCAAAGATTCTGCCTGATTTACAGAAATGGAGTCTCTGTAAATTTGATTAGGCATCTAAGCACATCAGCCTATCTAGCAGCCATGTACCTGATTATGCATAGGTATGTTATATGAAGGCAGTTTAGCTTGGATCATATCATGGCTCTAACCAAAGTGGATTTAGAGATAATGAGCTTGCATCTTAGAATACTTAGGATTGCAGCATGCTCTCTAAACTGATGATGCAGCAGCTGCATAATGCAACAATGTAATTTATTCATGTAATATGTACAATATTGCTGTAATAAAAAGCCCATTGGTGGTTCCTCTAATTCTTTATCTGAACACGCTGTTATTGGTGGCTGTGTAAGTTAATATTTCAACACTTCAATTTCTGGCTATTTGCAAGTCCAAGCTATAATATTTTAAAAGATAAAACATTTTATACAGTGTGATCTGTACTTTGAATCTGCCTGAACTGAGCTTAGTTCTTTAGCTTGTGAACAATACATTTTGTGCCGATTTCAGAAAACCTGGAAATTATAAAAAGAGAAATGGCAAATAAGAGTGGAGATTTTGAACTTGGTACAAAATACATAGTATTTTAAGTGTGGTATATGAATCATTTTTCTTTTTCCTTTTTCTAAAAAGAAAGTTTAGACAAAATATTTCAGAAAGATGTGCTTGGTTTACACGAGAATAACTCGGACTACACCGAACTGTGCACTGGCTTACATTAAATAGCTTTTTTTTTTTGCTTATAAATATAGCAATGTTTATATTAAAGGTAGATTTCCTCTGAAGTAAATTTTAATAGGCATATATTAACTTTCAACAGGAGTCTACATGTAAAGACAGTGATGAAGAGCATGACAACAGAATGCTTGAAAATTAATCTGCCAGTTTGACCCAGTAACCGACATGCATACTAAAACACTGATGTGAATTGAAAATAAAATAACCACGCTTGACAGATATAATAGTTTAAGTGATTTCAAATTAACCACATCCCACTGACCGCAAGTGAAGAATGTGTTCATTCTCCCGCAATGAAACATGCTCTAGGGACTCATTATATAGAGTAGAGTAAGTAAAACCAGAGTGGAGTAATTGATGCTGAGGAGGAAGGAAGAATGACAGCTATTTAATGATTCTCAAACTTCTACATAAAGATACCACAAGCACTTAATATATTATTTTTCTCTCTCCAATCTAGAAATATTATAGGCTTAAATCTATATTGCGTAGTAATTGCAACACTTGATATAGCTGTTAGGAATAATGAATCATGGCAAAGATGCATCAGCCAATCCATGGAAAGAGTGAATAACAAACAATCCTGTACCATTATGTGTATATGTATGATGTGACTTATTTTGCAGTGGTGCGATGAAGTAAGGGTATGATCTTTACTTAATCTATCTGTCATCGTAACTGTTTTTTAAATATTAAAGCTTTCCTAAACAAATTTTGAACAATCTAATAAATAATAAGCATTTGATTTCATTTTACATTACTTGGATTTTTTTTTCACATACACCAAAAACTTTTTTACAGGGAAGTTACAAAAGCAAAAGAAAGAGATTAATAAATACATAATGATGAACAGGAACAGCTAGTCAGCTGGGGTCAGCAGGACTAAGTCCCACCAATAATGTCATTACTATATTATGTGGCTGATGTATCGCAAGGTTCCTGCTAGTACTGAAGCCTTCTGGTGGTGCTGCAGCCACTAGAGGCTGAAGAACACCTGGATGCCAGTGGATACCATCTGGTCCTGCAACATGTAGACCTCAGGCAGCAAAGGGAGGAGACACAGAGCAGAAAATATAGGCTTCTGTGAGGCTTTTTCAGTTGAGTCCCAGAATCAGAGTATAGGACTGACTTACAGGTACCCTGGAGCCTTTGCTTTTCCTTGTTACTCATAGACCCATCAATTATATTTGCTGCCTCTCACTACTGATTATGAGTTGCACAAAGGGTTTATAAATGATGGGATGTCATTCACTTCTTAGCATCAATGGTAAGACTGCCAGGAAGGTATGTTGGTTAGCCCATATTGTGATGATGGTTTCATAAAGTAGATGCGTCTCCACTAAATTGAAACCACCAACAATATTTGTAATTGGCTGCCAAAAGCCACCAGTTAACAATGATTACTGGCCATATAAGAACATAAGAACGGCCGTACCGGGTCAGACCAAAGGTCCATCTAGCCCAGTATCCTGTCTACCAACAGTGGCCAATGCCAGGTGCCCCAGAGGGAGTGGACCAACAGGCAATGATCAAGTGATCTCTCTCCTGCCATCCATCTCCATCCTCTGACAAACAGAGGTTAGGGACACCATTCCTTACCCATCTTGGCTAATAGCCATTAATGGACTTAACCACCATGAATTTATCCAGTTCTCTTTTAAATGCTGTTATAGTCCTAGCCTTCACAACCTCCTCAGGTAAGGAGTTCCACAAGTTGACTGTGCGCTGCGTGACGAAGAACTTCCTTGTATTTGTTTTAAACCTGCTGCCTATTAATTTCATTTGGTGACCCCTAGTTCTTGTATTATGGGAATAAGTAAATAATTTTTCCTTATCCACTTTCTCCACATCACTCATGATTTTATATACTTCTATCATATCCCCTCTTAGTCTCCTCTTTTCCAAGCTGAAGAGTCCTAGCTTCTTTAATCTCTCCTTATATGGGACCCGTTCCAAACCCTTAATCATTTTAGTTGCCCTTTTCTGAACCTTTTCTAGTGCCAGTATATCTTTTTTGAGATGAGGAGACCACATCTGTACGCAGTATTCGAGATGTAGGCGTACCGTCGATTTATATAAGGGCAATAATATATTCTCAGTCTTATTCTCTATCCCCTTTTTAATGATCCCTAACATCCTGTTTGCTTTTTTGATCACCTCTGCACACTGTGCGGACATCTTCAGAGATGATAACATCATTTTTGAAGGAAATAACTAAGGAAATAAGTTTGACACCAAAAATGCTGCGTAAAATAAAGGAGGAGTCATGGAAATTTTCATTAAAATCACTGGGTGAAATCCTGGTCCCATGAGAGTTTTGCCATTGATTTCACTGTGGCCAGGATTTCACTCACTGAATTTTCACCAGTGCTTTTAACCTCCAAAAAACTTGCCATCCACCCCTTCAGTATGATGTAGTATGGACAGTTTACAGCCTTCATAAGAACTGAGGGCAGGGGACTGGACTCGATGACCTCTCAAGGTCCCTTCCAGTCCTAGAATCTATGAATCTATGAATAAGAATGGCCTTCAAAAAGGAAGGTTCACAGTGAAGTTCCAGACTATGGGTAACGGTTGGCTTTCCATTGCATGGGCATGGCATGACATCCTCCTGTTGCTTAGTTATTCATCTCATCCAAAGACAGCACGTCCATAATTGTATCTCCACCCAACACAATGCTTAGCATTCACTTAGTACTGGCTTTAAAGCTTTTTTCCCTGATTGAGTTGACAAGTCCAGACACATGGGAGGTGTTTATTTAAGCAGGCAGAAGATGTCCCTTGCTCCCCTGTACAGGTTAACTGCCTCTCCCCTGCTGGTGCATAATGTAAACCATCTTGTTCTTAGGCTATATCTTCGCTGCAATTAAAAACGCGCCATTGGCCCATGCCTGCTGACTCAGGCTCATGGGGCATGGTCTAAGATGCTGTTTAATTGCAGTGTAGATGTGCAAACTTGGGCTAGAGCCTGGGCTCTAGTACCCTGCAATAGGGGAATGTCCCAGAGCTCGGGCTCTATCCTGTGCCCAAACATCTGTGCCGCAGTTAAACAGCTCCTTAGTCTGAGTCCCGTGAGCCTGAGTCAGCTGGCATGGGCCAGCCGTGGGTGTCTAATTGCAGTGTAGACATTGACCACACCGCACTGCACCTGACTAGCCGAATGAAGGGAATAATGCTTTATGGCTGGGGAGAGAAGAAAGAGGCAAACTGCTGCAAAAAAGGGGACAAGGGGTGACAATGACTCATCCCCTGGAATCCGGATAGGCAGAAGGGTTTAAAAGGGGCAGCCCATGCGGTGAAGCCCCCTTTCTCATGGAGTAGGAAGAAATGACTGGATAAATGGATTGGTAAAGGACTTAAAAAGGAGATGTTGGTTAAAGGAACGGAATGGCGGGGGGTTAGGGACTCCCATGATTAGTATGGTAGGGAGCCAATTCCCCTTTCTTATAACCCACCTTAACCCTCCTATGGTAAGGGCCCAGAAATTGGTTGGCTGGAGGACCTGGATGGGAAAGAAGGGTGGCTGGTGCAAGCCCCCCGAGACGTTATTGAATAAACATGGGGTTACCTGCATGGCACACATTTATGTACTGGGTAGTTCCAGATACCTAACAATAAAGTTGCGGCCTGATTATAACTATATGTAATGTCTCCTGTCCTTCTTTTGGCCTAGTCGGACAATCCCCACAAAGAGACAATACTTGCTTCCTTTTAGGAATCTAAATTAGCCCTTATAATTGGTGAGCTCTAGCTCCAGAAGCATATTTTAAAGGTACTGAATTATACTCCTAGCTATTATTTAATGAAATATTTTAAAAAGTGCAGTGTAAGCTGGTGGGATGACTCAGCTGAAACAAAACAGCAACACTCAGTGAGGTTTACAATCATAAACCAAAACTAGATAATAGAAGCAAAAACAGCTCCCCCTGCCCAAATGTTCCCAGGCAACCCAATGTTCTGCTCCCTACAGATATTTCCCCTCCACTCCCAGCAGCCTTTTCCCAGAGCACCCAAGTAAGAGGAGGGAACAGTAAAGTTGGAGTTAACCCCTTGTATACTATGGTCTAGGCTGTGACCCTGCACCCTATCACATGTAGCCATTTTAGCCCTCTGTATAAAATATCTTCTCTGAGCAATGATTTTATAAATGAACATTTAAAAAATAACTTAGTCAAAGCAAGGAAATACACACATGCTTGAGATATGTGCATATTCCAGAGAGGCGCTCAGCCTGCCTCAGGATCCGGTCCTATATCTGCATACAAAAATGAGGTGAATTGAAGAAGACATAAGTCAAAATATGTTTGGGCATCTATGCAACACTGCAAATGAATCAGGATATTATAGCAGAATACTATAGCAGTACCATCTGTGCCACTGTCTGCAGGTAAAGCAAATGCAATTTTTAAATAAAAAAAATAAATAAAACTCTTCAGTTAGTAAAAAGACTGCACTGTCTCACTCTTCTCTCCTAGTGTTTGCCTAGTCCACCCAGTCCTGCACACCTTAAGGCCAAACATGAGTTGTGATAGGCTGTCATGCGGTTCGGATATTATAGATGAAATCCTTCCAGGAGCAGCATCTGGCTTGTTTTGTAAGCTCCGCAGTCATTTGTAGTGATGGGGTTACATGTGCCCTAGGCTTTGTCAGATGGCTAGGCTTCTTTTTCTCCAGGGTTCACTTTTTTTTATTCATCTTTGATTGTGAGGAATTCATGCTCTACAATACATGCTTAACTTACCGTTATTTTGCGGGTTTTTTTAAAAAAACATTCTTTTATAAATAAGGCTGTTTGAAAGCTGGCCATTTATATGCTGGGTGGGTTTAAATGTATTTTTCTTAAGGGCTCATATTAGACTTCTTTACAAATGCAGAATAGACACTTCTGTGTCTTTCTTTACAATACTCTGTCCTAGAGTATTCCTTGACCATAGAGTCATAGGAATTAGTGATGGAAATGACCCAAAGCTACCTTGTCCCTCTAGCCCTGCTAATGCAGGGTTGGTCCAATGGACCAGAGAGATCTTAATATATTCCCAAGCATTTTGTCCAATCTAATTTTAAACAATTTAAGCAATGAGGCTTTTACCACTTTTCTTGGGAAATTCATAATTTAGTAATCCTCACTCTTTGACATTTTTTGGATACTCATATTTTTTTTATCTATCTCATCCTTTATCCTACTTATAATTCTTCACCCTTAGTCCTCTCACCACTTTCTGTCTTTAAAGTAAAAGAGTATACCTGAAGGCAGTATTTGACTCGCCCTCAGCTGGGATAAATCTAAGTAGCTCCATTTACTTCAGTGGAGCTACTTTGACTTACATCAGCTGAGAATCTGACCTTATGTGTTTAGCTTCTTCAAATACTTGTATATGATTAGCATATTTCCCTTTGCTATCAGTTTGCCAGGTTGAACTTATTTAGTTCCTCCAAAGATTTACAAAGACTTATTTAGTTCCTCCAAAGACCACTCTTACTCATATTAAGTAGCACATTACTCAATGAGTAGTCTTACTGAATGGATGGGATGGGATGGAGAAGGTACTATTCAGTGTGAATAGAGGCATCATATTCTGACTCACAGTGACAACATATGGACAAAATATGAACCAAGGAGATGGGGAAGGAAATGTGAGATAATTGTGGGTTGGGCAGGGGAGTATTTCGTCACACAAAGCACAGTCACCTGTGGAACTCTTTGCCAGAGGATATTGTGAAGGCCAAGATGATAACAGAGTTCAAAAAAGAACTAGATAAATTCATGGCGGACACGTCCATCAATGGCTATTAGTCAGGATGGGGATGGATAGTGTCCCTAGCCTCTGTTTACCAGAAGCTGGGAATGGGTGGCAGGGGATGGATCACTTGATGATTACCTGTTCTGTTCATTCCCTCTGAAGTAGCTGGCATTGGCCACTGTCGGAAGACAGGATGCTGGGCTAGACCTTTGGTCTGTCCCAGTATGTCCATTCTTATTTTCCTTATGTTCTTATGGGGTAAGTGGAGAAACAATTTGCAGGCAAGCAGATGAAGTAAGTGGTGTGAGATTGAGGATGGAAGAATCAGCATACATAGTGAAGTTGGATAGGTGATACATAATGCAGCATGATAGATGCTGAGTTATATTTTACAGTATTTAAAATGTTTATAGGGAATAGAGAAGTTTTTGAGGAATTGTGTGGACAGTGAGGTGAATGAAGCTGCACAACTTCTAGGATAGAGTGAATGAATTGATATATTAATGTCCAGAGAATTGGTTGTAATCTAGGGGTGGCCAAGTACTGCAAAACAGGGTTCACAAATATTTGTTCAAATCGCTAGATGTCTTCATGTTTTTGCCCCTTTTTATTCACTGTTCCTAGATACTTGCTCTAACTGGGGTTGATGGTTGTTGTTTTTCTTTTTGCAGGGGTGTATGAGGAATGACTGTTCTTCATATGTGTACTAGAATTTGTGTGTGTGGTTTTTTTGCTGTTAACCAATCACCATTCACTATTCTTTACCTTTTTTCTGTCATCCACTCAGGTAGCAGGAGAAATACGATGAAACTTAGATCACACAGAGCAAATAATAGATAGTGACTAACTGAAGTGAACCATCTGAGAACAACCTATAACCTGAAATTTGTTCACATAAACTGCTCATAAGAAATAATGATTTGTCAACAAATCTGTAAAAAATAAAGTTGGCTTGGGAACAATTTTTATACCAAGAAAAGAGCTAAGCTCATTGTATATAATATACTTACAATGAATAATTTAACCATCTCTATTGTGAACAAAGGTAATTAGCCTGTAAGGCATTGCATTGTATTTTTTTTTTCTGTGTGCTTTCCTCACAGGCCACACCCACAAGACAAAGCCAGTTCAGAAGGCTGTTTTATGCAGGAAAAGCCATGGATTGATTTTTGTGTGTGATGTAAAATTAGTGAAATGTATCTTTGTGCCTGCTTTTGGTGCTTTGTCTGGCTACTATAAAAATGCTTCTGCTTTTGGGGGGCACTATCAAAGATCTTCCCATTCTTTGTCTTTTCTGCTATAGCAAATAATGACTGTAAAGTTTTTATGTATAGTTTTACAGTGATGTGGCTAATCACCAAGCTGAACAGCAAATGGATCTCTGGGGCACAGTTTGTGAACAACTTGTAATCTGAAATATGTTTGCATGAAGAATTTGTCAATTTTAAATAACAAACTTATTGGTGAAAATCAAAGTCTTTGTGAATAATTTGCAAACAGAAATTGGGCCAGAGGCTTTGATTAAACTGTTCACTACAAGTAGTTCATCCAGATGCAGTCCTCATCCATGTCAGTTGACTATTACAACTCTTTTCTCTATGGCTTCCCCAAGCTCCAGCTCTAGCCATTTAAGCCTATGCACAGTGTTGCTGCCTGTCATCTCACATGGATATCTGTGCACATGTAAGTTAGCCCAGATTCATTCCTCCTGCAACTTCATTGACTTCTGTGTAGTTGTAACAAAGATTAAAAAACAGACCCTCATCTCCATTTTCAAATTCCCCTTGCATTCCCAAGATTCAGTTCTACTCTATAACACCTCCTCGACCCGGTGAGTCCTCCTCCTTCTCCTCTTTACTCTGCCACTGCACATGAGTTCATGGTGCAGAAGTCACTCCTATAATCTGGAACAGTTTTTTTATATCTCTGTGCATCCACAATGCCCCATTCTATCCTAACTGGCCTTAAAGTACACCTTTTCTGTCATACATATGCCTCTGAATTTCCTGTCCTTCCATTGCCCTCATGGAATGGTTTAATTTATTCACTATACAATATCTTTAGACACTGCTTACACCAAATGGTTTCTTGTATTAGTTAACCATACCCGCTCTTTTAGGTCATACTCTGTTTAAAAGATAACAAAATAAAGTTGCATTTACTGTCTCATTGGTCATTGTCCTTTTTTTCCTGCCTGCCAACAGTCTTTCAATTCTGTATTGTAAAACATTGTGTGACTGAATAAAAGGAACACGTGGAAAGGATGCATGGTTTGTGTCTCTGGGTTCTATGGCTTGCTCTGATAATGACTTTGGGAGAGAGCTGTGATTTTCTGCTCACTACCATATACACTCACCTGCATTCCCACTGCATACCTCTCTGTCACTCCACCCCCGAAAAACCCAACAACTTTATTTTAGTAATTTTAGGTTTGATGTTTGAAAAAGCCACATACAATTATGGTCTGGAGTTGCCCACACATTTACTACCACGTTGCATGCAAATGGGTTATTTGCATATAAAGCTGGCCATTCATTAAACTGGTTACACAAGCATGGACATTGGAAGCATAGATATTTTTGAAGTTAGGCCCTTTGTAACTAAAGTAAGAAGCAGATCCCATGAAATGATAACTGAATTTATTGAAGATGAGCAAGTGTGAAGGAGGACCATGGTGGAATAGGACTGGAAGGAAGAATGAGAGGGGGAAGAACCATTATTGTAGGATAGTGTCTATTTTCTCGAAAAAGTTCATTGGCAGAAAAGACAAGTGGGGAATGGGAAGAGGGACGAAAGAGAGAGTCAAAGGTAGAGAAAAATTGATGATTGTTGATTTCAGAGGAATAGATTAAATAGTACTACAGGCTCAGCAAGAAGAAACCTAGACATTTCACAAAAAATTCTCGCCCAGAAAGCACTCAATGGAGAAAAGGTCTGGATTGGCATATGGAGAGATCTGTCTAACCTATTCTCACAGAGGGGGAAAAAAATCAATAAGAACTGAGGGCACTTCCTGCATATACAGCAGAATTTGATGCTAGCCTTAGAGGAAATGAATTGGGACTATAGCTGTTTGGGGAATTTTTTGACTAATTGTTTTTTCATTGAAAAATGCCAATTCATCAAAACTGAAACTGTAAAACAGAGTTGGGTTTGATGAATTTCCTGAATTGAAAAAATGTCAGGGAAAAAAGTTGATAAATTGTTAAAATGTTTCATTTTGATATTTTCTAACCAAAATTCCAGCTTTCTAGTTCAAAATGACTGTAAGATAATTAGACTGAAAATGA
Organism: Trachemys scripta elegans; assembly: GCF_013100865.1. NCBI lineage: Eukaryota > Metazoa > Chordata > Testudines > Emydidae > Trachemys > Trachemys scripta. Next base: position 74,917,847 of record NC_048306.1, on the reverse strand, counting down.
AATTAATAAAAAAGGTGAAAATGAAATTATAGAAACTAAATGTTTCAACTGACCTGAACTAACAAAAATCATATTTTTGGTTTGCAAGTATTTGAGATTTCAACTTTTTATCCTGATCGGAGACAGAAAAAAAAATTGTACTCTCAGAAATATTTGTGGGCTTGGAAAATCATTTCCCACCCGGACTTGCTGGGAGGTTATTCCCATATCTGAGAGGCTGTCTTGTGGCAAGATCAGTGCTATATGGGTACATGAGGTATTTTTTAAGACAAAATATGAGGTTTTTTCCCCTCTACTATATATAAATTAAGGGTCAAATCTTGCTCTTACTTGTCATGGTGCACTTCATATTCATTTCAAGTAAGTGGTGCCAGGTGGTTAATGTATCAGTAGCAGGGGAAGAGGGTGGGAGCATGCCAATGTTTAAACATTCATACAAGTAGATGTCTTTGACTTCCAGAGAAGACTCTTCTTCAACCCACTCAAACCCTATTTCTTGTAGGAAGGGATTGTGGCTGAACTAATTTTTTTCATTTTGTCTGAAGAAAATCATCAGGAAAGTTAAACATAATGATTTCACACCGTGACTATAATGCAAACACATACTTAACCATCACTGTCTCTGCTCTATTCAATGACCAAAAACATCAGTGTTGTGTACCAAAACATTACACGCTGCATTACAATTAGAAATGTGCTGAAGTGTTGGATTGGGTGTTTGTTTATGGTCCATGAAAAGTAAGATTCTATGTGCTTCTTATGTACAACTAAATAGCCAAAGGTAGAGTACTCCACATTTCAGAACCCAGCAGTCACTGTGAGAATGACTTTATTATTCTCTGAAGGGTTTTTTTTTCAGCAGAGTCTGGTTGCTGATAAACAATAACTAACATTACTGAAACCTGGAAACAAGAACTTAAGCAAGTCAAACTTGATTTGTGAGAATGCCCACACAGCAGAAAAGGCAAGATGTTTTGGGAATGCAAGCCACCCAGGGTTCACAATAGAAACCCTCACTGGAATTGTGCACAAATGTTCTCCCAAACACCAAAATGTATTGTTCATGATTCACTAAAAAACAAAGAAATAAAAAGACCCACCGACAATTCAACCACCCCACTCCTCCCCACCCAACACTAGCCATATTTGGTTGTTGTTTCTAATAGCCTAGAAAAACAAAAGCAGCTTTCATAGGCACCAAAATGTCATAATGCTTTTGCAGAGCTGCATGGTGCGACTCATGAATGTTCAGGATTTTTTGTAGTCCACAGATCCTCACCATATTTTTGTCTAACATTCTGCCTGCTGACAAAAACACAGTTTCATTTGGGATCTAATTTTATTATATCTATTTTCTTTTGCTAAAATTTATGAGCCAAGCTGGTAGTTTGAAAGACCTCTAATCCCTATGTTTTATAATCTTCCCATTGCTGGGTATGTTTTCTCCAAATTCTCCCCACAAAAATATTTGGTATGGGTTTATCTGGAGGCTGGAGGTACCACCAATAGGCAATGCTTTTTTCAGAAACCTACTCTGGTTCAGAGTTTAAAAGCAAGGGAGTGCAAAGGTGGGTTGGTTGCTGATATTTTTGTTGTGTCTTGTTCATAGAAAAGGAAATAGAAAAACAATTTTCTAGGGCTAATTCCTCAGCTGGAGCTAAGAAAATTTACACCAACTGAGCATTTAGCCTTTTAATCATTATTTTGTTATTGACTCATACAAGAAATCATATTTTACTGATGAATTGTTGAGGTAAATATTATTTAATATATCATATATTGTATCTTTACTTTAACTCAAAGAATTTGAACAGCTCAGATTTTCCGTGGCTATCAAGTATTTCACCTATTTGCTATGTGAAGCTTGAGTGTCTTGTCCTTTGCCAGAACTTGCGGGTTGGTTTTCCAAGTGGATTCAGATTTCTTCCAGAGTGATCTACAGATTTCTGGTAATACCCCAATTAAACACGCGTCATTGGCACTGATTTTCCACATGATTATCTCAAATAGCCATGGAAAGGCGCAGAGCTGTCAATCAGTGCACAATGGATGCAGGTCTGTACAACAGTGTTTGCTGAAGAGTGGAAGACAGCGCTGGCTTTTCTTTGCTTTTAAAGTGCTTTGCAAGATATGTAATCATCGCTTTATTAGATTCATTTTTCAGTGAGCGTGTTGAGAGTAGTTCAGGGCAGTAGCGCAAGATACAGAAAAATATACTGAACCAGACCAAGATCATTCTTCACATTTTTATATGGATGTCAGTGATTGGTTTTGGTGGAATGATAACTGCATTCAGAAGTTAAGTGACTTCAACTTTTTTCTTTCCTATGTAAGTGCAATGGGAGTGGCACTTGGAGGTAATAATGGTACAGAGAATCCTAAATTCTCCTGTGAACCTGATTCTGACCTGTGCCCCTCAAGAAATGAAGCCAAGCAGTGGATAAGGGCAGTGAGGGGAAGGTGAAAGTGCCTTTATGCCTTCTTTGCTCTTCTGGGATCCTGGCTGCCAGGGGGAAGTTCAGCCTTGAGAGAAATCTAGAGTAGACCATGGGGCTGCTCTAAGGGTGTGTCTATACTTCAAACTAGCGATGCAATTCCTAGTTCAAGGAAACATACCTCTGCTAGCTCTGATCTAGCAAGTGCACCAAAAGTAGACTGTAGTGGATACACCCCAAACTTGAAAGGTAGGTATACTCTAAGTTACATGTGGTCTGTAATGGTCCCAAGGAACATTCTGACAGCCAAAAATTCCCTCCACTAACTATAAATCTCAGACTGTCAGTGGAGCATGGGGAGGTAACATTCACACACAATTCTACCAAGGGACTAAATAACATCTAATTTATTGAATGCAAGTTATTTCTGTTTGTAAAACAAGAAAATGTATAAGCTGCAAATATCATACTCATAACAGGTTTCATGAATCTTGAAACTCCCTTCAAATGCTGCAAAGAATTGAGCCATTTCGGGATCTCCAGAGCATTTTCATGGCACTTGTACAACTAAACGCTGAGCTTGTATGTTGGCTCCACACAGGCACAGGGGTTTGGCTACACAGCCAGTTGCAGAATTAGAGTCCTGATTATCAAGCACATGTCAGTAATAGAATTTATGCAATAAAACCAATTGGCCCATCTCTTGGCTAGCGTAAATCAGCATTTTACACCAGCTTAGAATTTGGCTCATTTTGTTCTGTAGTAATAATATGGCACTTGGCTCATTGTGGTTCACATTTTTTCCCACGCTTGCATGTTTAAGATATATATATATTTTTAGTTCCGAAGATGAAGAAAATGGCATGTTTGTGTAGAAGCTGAGTCCAGTTGCCTATGCAGATAGTCCAAGAATTTAGAAACCAGATATGGAAAATCTTCTTTACTCTTCATAAAAAAGTTTAAAACAAACATCCTCAAAAGAGAAAACAGAAGGAGGGTTGCTGTATTTGATCCTGTGTTGCACTGGATATGCATATGTTGTTGCAGCTGCTGCTATTCAAGAGAAAGTTATAGCTCTGTATCTTTAGGTACTGGTGATGCACTGGAATGAAATAGTCAAGTTTCACCTATAACGCAGTATGATTTTTTGGCTCCCGAGGACAGTGTTATATCGAGCTAGAGGTGTATAATTTTGAGGTTGTAAAGCAGGGGTCAAACTATACAAAAACAATGATCAAATGAATGTATTGTTTTCTATTTTAGTGCAGCTCCTTTGGATTCTCTGCTGAGGCTCCCAATAAGTATATCAAGTATCGCTACTTGTGGGGATTTTTTTAAGATGTAGCTAAATGTCCATTGGGAACTTGACTAAAACCATGATATAGAAGGGCGCTAAGGAATAGAAAGACCAAGACTCATCTTACAACATAATGAATTGTGTAAGTTGGAGGTATTTGAATCTCTGGCTATGGAAAGCATGAGAACCTCCCTTAGGATGCCAACAGTACAGGAATCCAACAGATTTTAACTGTTGTCATCAATATACTCTTACTGTGAACTTGATCACAACTGGATTTTTCAGTCTTGAAGGAGTCTTACTAAGTATATATGAACTTTTCAAGTCTCATTTTTCTTTAGTTGAACTGAATTTTAGTGAAATTGTATGTATTAGATTTGTAAAAAAGAAATGTATATTGTTTCCTGTGGTCAGCCACGAATGCTGGGCATCAAGAAAAACAGCAAGCAATACTTTCTTTGAAGTCTAATAAATAGAAAAATAGCATTCATAGTTAGAATACATCAGCTGTAAACATCCTGCATACCCACAAGCAATTACTGTACATTTTGTCTGTCAGTATAGCTTTCTGTATTATTAAATAACTTTTTGAAAACCTAATTTACAGGAAAGCTTTCTGATGTGAAAGAGAAAAAAAAATTAGAATAAGACTTTGCTTGATTCGGCACTGATGGCTATGGCTTTCAATATCCATTAGTAGATAGACAGGTGCCTTTCTCCCACATACACATATGAGCTAACCACACAGCTAATGTGCACAAAGTCAAAATGATCACGGTTCTACCCTGTAGCCTATTGGGATATTAATGAGATCCCTAGCATAACCCTCATTATAAAGCACACCATAATAAGTACACCTCTGATAGGAAGCTACTGCACTTAGGTTCCCTTCTCATTTGAAGCTCAACATGAACAGCTTAACACCATCCATTGATCTATCTATTGCATAGAATACAAATTACATAGGTCTCAAAACTAGTCCTATGGAGAGACGTCATTGTCTGGCTAAGCTGGAAGAAAGACAGAAGGCCATGAATGTGATTTAGTTAGGCCACAACTTTATTCACTTAAAATATCTGGGAGTATGTGGTAACAAATTGTACCAGACATAGGCGCCCCAAACCCCATTCCTTAGCTTCCCTAAGGTATACTTGCCTTCCAATCCTTTCCCAATCCATTTTATCTGATAACAGAATCCCTTCCATACCAAGTATCTGCATTGCACATCCCCCACAAGTTTTATATATTTAACTGTGACATAGCTAACCCCCCTACTCCACCCCACCAGGTCCCAGACCAGTTGCAGGGAAGGTAAAAACCCCACCCTGCCGTGGCCACTTTGGTGGTGAGGGGAAAATTCTTTCCCAGCCCCCCAAGAAAAGAGCAATGAGTGGATCAAAAGGAAACCTGGTACTTTTGCCAAGTTAATTGGTGGGTGGGTGCTGCCAGCCCAATTCTTGTAAAGAAGGCCTCTCTGGGATTGCATAGGATGAAAATACCAACCCCGCTTCCAGTCAGCAGGAGGGGCAATGCATTGGTCTTTTTACCTGGCCCCAACTGCTTCCTGCCACTCCTGTCTATCCGTGTAAGCTTTCTCCCTTACCATAAAGGGGCATTGCTACTTTTCTTCCGGCTAGACAGACTCACGTGAACCTACTCACGTGAAGGTTGCAGTGGGCACATTGTGCTTGTTTGTTCTGAGGAAACGATTCCAGTAAGCACTTTTGACAATTATGAAGCAATTACCAGTATAAGTGACTAAGTGCATCTTTTCATGTAGATGTCTACTGGAGATTATTTAAGCATACTCTTACCATTGTTGCTTAGGCACTCAAAAATAAATGTGCATGATAAATAAGATCAGGGAAAAGAAGGGGTGACAGCCTGAAACTAGAAACAGGAAAACTGCAAGATAGATATTTGTTAAAAAATAAGTCTTAATGACACAGTTCATAGAATAATTTACCCGAGGAAACTGTAGACACATCAATACACGAGGTATCTATGAAAAAATTGGATATAATATTTTGGGATAGATATTGCAGGGTTACTTCATTTGTGACAGGGGCTGGATTTATTGTATCAAGAGCTTTCTTATACCACCAGATCTATGACTATACTAAATGGAGCGGTCTGCCAAGAGAATGGATGGAAAACCCAGGTGCCCATAACTCCTTAGCTTGAGAAGCAGTTTATGGACGGTAACCATCATTGTATTATTATACATACATACACACACGAAAAAAATCACATAAAATAATTCCAAGCAAATATAATCTAGTTTATTAGAAGAGATTTTTTTCTTCTATCTTTGATTGTGGATAAAGTCATTTTATGCATTCTCTCCTGTCCTGGATATGAAAAAGTAAATCCTGTGTTACCCCAATTTAGGTAACCCTTAAGATAATTTTTTAAGCAGCAGGAAACTGGGCTATCTGGCTGAGTAGATAATGATATCAGCTGCTTCCTTCCACAACAACAGGTGCTTTGGCATAAAAATATATATCATCATACTGAGATGATGACATCAGTTCATACTTCAGCTTAATTATAAACTACCTCCATTAATCCTCAAATAATTAAACATTTTGTGTATGCTACAAGGTGAAACATAAAAGCAAAAGGTGCTTAGCTGTTCAAAACAGGTTAAAATGCCAGTGTTAGTTTCTAAATAATGTATACCTCTGCCTTCCTCTTCCAGTGCAAACTTCAACCTGATTTTGAACATCTGTTTATATTTTATTGTATCAATCACAAAGTGGATAACAATAAATATGATTGAAATTCAATGGAAGCTTGATTTATGCATTAATATTAATGAAAGGAAATCATTGGGAGTGTTTGTGTGAATTAAGACTACTCACATGAGCATGAGTGTGCAGGATCAGGTCCTATGTGTGTATACATTTGGGAAGAAAAGACTTGATGCAAAGAGTTAAAGAGCAAGCCTGGCCTATCATGGAGATAGGATTGTTGGAACTAGCAAATCAATATTCAGTGTTTGTAGATTTTATGTAGGAATATTCTTCATAGAAACAGACACATACACTGTACATCTGAATAAAACAAACTCAGTGAATAAACTTACTCTGTCAAAAGATGGGCACCTCTTATTTATACTAGATCAAATAATCAGTGCCTTCAATAGTAATATTTGTAATACAGCAATAAATTTAAATTTAACTAATATTTACTTTTTTAAAAAGTATTTCAGCATATAGAAAATGCACCACCCAAAGTCTATGGACTTTTTACTTCATATACTCATTGATTGTTAGTACACTCTATATGCACAACTTTATTATGGTTTCAAAACTGAACAACAGATTGCACATCTTTGAATTTGGTATAAAAAACAGTAGACAGAACTGAATGAGAATTAATCAAGTTCCTAGGCTAAAAGAACAGAGAAACATTGAAAAGAAAAGATTATGTTCTTCTGCCTTTAACTTTAAAATATAGCACTGACCTTCTTTAAAACAGATGCTATCTGCATGAACCACATGTGTCCCTAAGCAAATTAGTTATAAGAAATACATCCAAGGACATAGCCATTTAAGAATCAATAAATTATGCATTTGTCATTTGTTATTGTGTAAGTCTTATGCTGACATCTTTGACATGAATGAAAGTGTCTGTCCACAGTAATAGCATTAACAATTTAACAGAGGTGGTTTTATACAAAAAGGGAAGAGGTTTGAAGAATTTCTGTTTATCACCACATACATATACACAACTTAATTATTCATTGCATGTCCACTTAACAACCCACTCTCCTTTATGTAGGTTGTGCTAAATAAAAAGTTAGATCCTGGGTATGTTACATATTGCTGTCATTTCTATTCAGTGTAAAAAGAAAATAACAGAGTGGGTATGACACAGATTTTTGGAGACCCAATCCATAATGCTTTGTTTGTTGGTGGGCATTTTATGATAAATTCATAAAAGAAGAGTTTTATTTTCTATAAGCAAAACCCATAGTGGAAATTTTTAGACAGTTTAGTTGAAACATTTGGATGACCATATGGAATTCTTAGTAGAGTCAGGGGACCATGCAGTTATGAAATCTGATCACTATCTCCCCAATGACAGCTGGAGCCTTTACACCGTCAGAAAATTTTCAGACTTCTAATTTGTCATAACTACCTCCTGTGGAACAGAAATATGTTATGTAGTTAGACACAAGAGTCTGAGGCTACAGACCTACACATACAAGCTCTCTTTCACTTTTAGCTTTCAAGCTTCAAATTAATTCCTTGACTGCATTTTGTGACTCCTTGATGCAAGAAATAAAATGTATGTACAAACTACTACAAAAATATGGTGTCTTGTAAAATCACAGCCATTCTCCCAAGATATTTTAGAGAATCACTTATTTTGAAAATCCTGCTTGTCTAACAGTCGTTGATCCATGTAGTTCAAAGTTAGAAAATATTTGAGTCACTTTTTTACTCTCTCTCCCAGTTTCACTGATGGCAACAAAAGGAGTGATTTTTATGTCTGTTTTTGAAACAGTAGCATAACATTGTAAATCTCCTTATTTATTTCGTTTATTTAATTCATGTGAATTCTTCCTACACCACCATAGCAGGGGTGGAAGGGCCCTGCAGATTCACAGTCACTGCAGGCAAGGGCAGGCTACTGAGAAGCCATGCAGAGGGTTCCGTCAGCCCCCTGTGAACTCTGGAATCAAGCTCTAGAAGTCCACATGGAGAGGGGATATGTAGCAAACCTGTGTCAATGGTGTTGTTTTTATTAATCATAGACCCATTTGTATTATGGTTGCAAAATCAGGATCATGTGCCATTGTGCTAGTCTTTGCTCAAATCAGTGATGACATGGTCCCTGTCACAAAGAGCTTGCAATCTAATGGCCAGGAGTTTCAAAAGGAACAACTTTTGGAACTACAACTTGAGACACATTGAAGAAACCTGGGCTTCAGAGGGCAAGTACTCAGCACTTTCTGAAAATCAAGTCTCTTTAAGGTGTATCAAGTTGGTTATCCAAAAACTGAAGCACTCCATGTCAATAGTCACTTTTGAAAATGAATGGCTAAAATGTCTGAATATGCAGGGAGGGAAAGATAAGCTTGTGATTAAGGTATAGAGCTGGGGGTCAGGATACATGGGATTTATTCAAATCTATGCCCGCAGACTGTCTATGTGACCTTAAATCACAATCTTGCTGCACTTTTTCAGAAGTTTTGTGAAGCTCAACTCAGTGTTTGTAAAGTGATTTGGGATTCTCACCTGCAAGGAACAACGTAAGTGAAAAATATGATTATTTAGATGGCCATCATGTTACTCTAGCAATCTAAGGGTCAAAAATTACCCTCAAACTGAGGGCACAGCTTGCACTGATATCAATCCATATTTTTGAAGTGCTTAGATATTATAGTATGGGAAATGTATAAGCACCTAGATAGAAAGAAAAGATCTGCTACATTAAGGAACCCAAATGTACAAGAACATTTTGCTGGTCAATTCTTTTTATGGCCTGTGCATCAGTACAGAAACTGATGGTTTTCCAGTTCCAATTGCTATAGTATATGATAACCTGGCACCGGTGAATAACATCAAAGTATGTAAAGAATATAGAATGCTGTCTTTTGCAGTCTTGGGAAGTTCATGATATGAACAATTTAAGTAAAAAATATTTTTGAAGACCATTATCAATATAGCAAATCATTTAACTCCAGATAACAACCAACTGCTGTTGCAGTGCATCTCTTATTTACCTCACAACACTCCTGTGAAGAAGTATTCCCACTTTACAAATAGGGAATTGAGGCAGAGAGAAATTAAGTGAGTTACACACTGACACATATCCAGGAATTGAAGATTTCCTGAGTCACAGACCAGTGCCTGCACCATAAGATAAACCTTTCTTTTCAATTGAAGATCTAAAGGGGGCTGCAGATGTTCTGTGGGCTGGCAAACACAGACAATTCATTGTTGAGTAGAGCTGGTAAACAATTTCTATGGAACAGTTCATCAGAAAAAGTTTTCTTGCAATCTTAATGTTTCATGGGAACATGTCAATTTCAATGAAATTTTTGATGGAAAAGTTGCAAAACAATTCATTGTGACTTTCTCATTTTCTTTCAATAATGTTTTGACACTATCAACATGAAACATTTCAATAAGATTGATTCAATGGTTCCAAATCAAAGTATTTTGACTATCTGTCATGATTCAGGACTAAATTTCTTTTTTTTTTTTAATGTCAGAATTTCCTTTGGGATTGAAATGCCATTTTCTGACTAGCCCTATTGTTGACTAATGCCAGACAGTATGTTAGTAAAGAGATGTTATACAATATTTGAGGCATGTAACATAAAAGCTTACTGAGGTTTCTTTGCAGGCTTATTAGTTAGGCTGGATAACTTTCCATTCACATGGTATTTGTGAAGTAGGACAAGTACCTCTGCTTACGAACATATGAAAAAGAACACAACTTCTGATGCCATCTCAACAAGCGCGCACAGGATCAAGAACTAAAACCTATTGAAAACATAGTTCTCTCCTATATAACATCACTGACAGGCCTCAGCAACATTAGTCTCCAGATAAATAGAACAAACAAACTCACCATACATCATTAAGATGTTGGACCAAAACTTATTGCAACAGTATATAAGATACTGGGAAGAACAGATCACAGACAACATGCTAGACTTATACAGTCTTGCAATGGCCATACACAGAACTTTTGTACTAGCAGACTACAGCCTGACTGAAAAGTGGGAAACTAAGGTAGACTTTTATCAACTACTCTATCAATTATCATGAACTAGAGTTGGAATCAGGGAGACACAAAGCACAATGCAAATATAGAGATGAATGACTGTGCAACCCATGACAAAAAGAAATTGAAATATCCAAACTACAAGAGAGTGTTAGAAAGATATTTGCTCACACTACCAGAAATGATAGAAGACTTTCCATTAAAAAGCGATGAGGAAGAACTGTGATTAACCCTAGGAGAAAGGAAAGAGACGGCAGGAATAGCATCATGCTAAGTAGCAACCTGCCACCAAATCAGAAATGGACAATAATGACAAATGGACACAAGGGATGAAACCCCAAACACACTGTGAAGTGTTATCCTGGGCAGATGCATGATATATTGTTTCTAGCACTGACAGATACCCAAGGTTTCTGCTTTTTTACACTTTGACAGCATTTGGATAGCTTGGTATGTCAGCAAAATAGTTTGTCTTGCAGTTTTTTCCCCTCAGGAGCTTGGAGGCAAACCAGAGCATGGAGGTTGGCTTGGAGATGCACACTGAATGAAATCTAGTCCCTCCCTACCCAGTAGCTATCCCCTGTCTTCCAGGGCCGGGCCTCTCTTTGCCACTAGTGCCATCTACAACAACCCAGGAACTCTAAAACATGTCTTGTATGCCACACACAGACATCTCAGGCAACAAGAGTGAATCACAGGGCTTCCTAGGGCAGATGGGAAGCTGTTGGGTGGCAGGGGAGAAGGTGGCCAGCTAGCATGATTCTGACTACATGGATGTGAGAACAATCTTAACCAAGATTTGCCAGAATTCACAAACATGGGTTAGTTTGAATGGGTTTCAGGTTTATATTGCACTTACTAGAAAACTATTATAGGTGGTCCTCAAAACCCAGGTTTTCCCTATCCCACACTGTGCATAAAATACAGCCTTGTTTTTTCTTCTGGAACCAGTTTCATCCTTCATTCTGACTTGATGTTACCCCCTATTTGATTGTCTAAGACACAATGGTATAGGTGTCTGACAGCGTCTCCATCTGTGTACCTTTGGGTTATCAATAACCAGCTGAGAGCTTTACAGGGTGCAATCAGGTGTAGTTTATGCTTAATGGGGTCTCTGATGGGTATTATAACCCACTTGCTTTTATGACAATCATAGAATGTTACACTGTGGACAGCATGAAGTATATACATCTTCCCACATAAATGCATCAGTGCTTTTCAGTCCTGACCTGCATTATCCCCTAATATTCTATCCCAGGCTTATTTCTGGCCAGAGATAAATAATATTGAAAAATTTCTCCAAATAATGTGTTAATTTCTATCTGTGGACAAATATCAAGGAGAGGCTAGATTGAAACCATTTATTTCCCACACAGAATTCTTTAGAGTCAGTAATATAGTACACACTTTTCACAGTTATCTTTTTATTTCCTTTTCATATTTTAATTTATGCTTACCCATATTTGTATCCGTTGGGCCAGATTCTAAGGTGCTGTAAATTGGCATCACTCCAACGAAGTCAGTTGAGTTACTTTGATTTATACCAGCTGAGAATCTGTCTCTTTCTCCTTCACCCAGATTTGGCTTTTTGGGAACATGAAAACCACAGTCCAGGGTGTCTCCTCTTTTGTGTGCTCCAATTGCACAGCAAACTAAACTTTAAAACAGCATTTGCTGGTGTTTGAGTGCACTGATAAAGTTAGAAGGGAAAGGAATCATTGAAGAACAGTAGGGTCTCTGTGCTGTTGTGTCTGTTTTTAAGAAATATTTGGCTAGATCCTAAGTGGATGTAGATAGACATAGTTCTGTTGCCTTCAATGGAACTATGCTGATTTTCAGGAGCTGTTGATATGTCTCAGAATGTCCTCCTTTAAAAAAAAATGGAGATATATATCTATCTCATAGAACTGGAAGGGACCTTGAAAGGTCATTGAATCCAGTCCCCTGCCTTCACTAGGAGGACCACGTACTGTTCTTAACAGTTTTTGTTTGTTTGTTTTTTTGGTGCGCTAGATCCCTAAATGGCCCTCTCAAGGATTAAACTCACAACCCTGGATTTAGCAGGCCAATGCTCAAACCAGAGCTATCTCTCCCCCCGAAACAGCTCTGCCCTTGCTCAGCCTTGTTGAGCCAAAGGAATCAGTCTCTCTTTCAACACCTATGTACAAATGATTGAAAGGGGACACTTTCAACTGAGTATGAACATTCCACATCATTTTTCTTTACCTGGCAATAACATAGGGAAGTTTTGAATATGGAATTATTGGCCTTTTTGTTTAATATTGAGCAAGATTTTTCTGGACAAAAATTAAAATCCATGTGCCTGATCCTGTTCCCACTGAAGTGAATGATAAAATTCCCAGTGCCTTCAGTGGGAACAGAATCAGGAACTAATATAATATTATTGAATTAATGGTGTATTAATTAGTGATATATTTTAGCTCTTCAGTTACAATTGACTGTTGTTAGAATTTTGCTTGGAGGTAGGGAGAAGATGGGAACCAGTAACTTTTGATGCAGTGAGGTGGCTTTTGTAGTGTATTAACACCACATGGTTAGGCTGTGGATTAATGGTGGGTTTCTGTAGCAATACGCAATTTAATCTCTTTGCATATCCTTTCTGTATATTTGTTGCCTGTGGCAGAGGCAACAGGAATCAAACTTGTATTGCATAATTTTTGGCTGAGTTCTGCATGTATTTAAATTTACTGGATTGTTTGAGTCCACTGCAGTTTAATTTGTGTTCAGCGGCATTTTCTTCCTTGCTATCAGAAATAATGAGCATATACTTGCTGAGTCTGGGTTCTAAATGTGACTTGCAACACTCTCTTTATGTCCCATCTAGCCTCCAGAAGCTCTCTGAAGTTCACTATTGGGCTAGTTTATCAGACAACAGCATCCATCTGGTTAACTGTAGCTTCTGGCCACCACTGGGGTGTACTTCAACCACAATTAACTTTATTCTAACAAATATGTAATAAAGTTGTTTGATATGAAGTTGACCAGTGGCTTCCAGGCAGCTGTGTTTAGTCATACAGCTCTCACAGGAAGTTTATCTAGATGATCAGAGAACTGAAGGGGACATCAGGTACAAGGTGGGACTTGGAGAAACATTAGGTTCCCATAAAAGTTTTGAGTTGTTTTCCTACCTTGTGGGTAGGTCTGTAAAGCCTTTTAGTCTGGACACCACATAGTTTTGCTTCCTGGAAAAGGATTTTCAAAAGGCTCTTCTTATTTGGATATGACCACTGAACCAAAACCTTGACAACAAATATAAATATTAGCCTCCTTACACAGCTGATTAATTACTGTACACACAACAGAAGAAGTATATTAAAAAAAAAAATCAGGTCCAGTCCCCTAAGATAGGTCTCTGTTTTTTCTTGTTTTCTCAACAGATTTTGCTAACGTGTACCAGCCAAAAAAATCTTGAACAATGGAAGAATCAAAACATCAAAAAATCAAATATTCACATATGATGCTTTTTCAATTGCTGCTGAACTATTTTCTATTTCTGTATTATTAAAAACAAAGTCTTTGTTAATGAATTGAAAAAGAAATCTGATATATAGCTATAGTGATGAATTTTAAAATGTGTTAATTTGTTGGAACTTTACCAGTCCCTGCATCTCCTTTTCCTCATGAGCATCTCAATTTTCATCTGCTGTCTAAATTTGTTTTTTCCCCCATTTCTCTCTCTTCCTAATTTGCCAACTCAGATCTACTTATTACTTTGCTTTCTTTGCTCATATCCTGTGACATTTTGTCACTTCTTGCCCTAATTTGTTACATGGGAGCATGAGAAAATAGTTTGTACTGAAACTGCTAAATATGTCTCTCATTTATTCAGCTGGTGGGAGAGGGAGAAGAAGGAATATGGTTCAGCAGAGTAGCCTTTGTAAACCACAAGATTGTTTGCACTTTACTACAAGTACATGCTGAGATTTGAAGCATTTGTGTGATTTTTGTAAATGGAGAGGTTGTAATTGAATTTCCTTGCTAGATATTTTAAAAACTATAAATAGAAGAAAATAAAAGTTTAAATGTTTTATACATCAACAGCCAAAAAATAATTTTAAAATAATGCAAGTTGACATGCTTGAGTAGACCTTTGTTCAAATAACTAGACGCAAGTGAAGAGTTTTGAAGATAAAGTAAAAGTAGAACTTCCATAATCAATTTTAGGAAAAAGCAACCCCACTAAAACTTTTCAATGGGTGAGTTTCACTCATTTCACTAGTGTCAAAGCAACTTTCTGAAACAAAACTTTGTTCAGAGTTTAAATTTCATTTTATGTGGATATGAACCAAAACCAAAACTTTGGATCTGAACACTTTCAGACACGGGGAAAGTTTGGACAGAGATCTGAACTTCATAACTTGGGCCCATCTCTACTTATTTTTAAAAAGAAACAAAATTTGGACATCAGGAAAACATGTATGCACATGCTTAAATCTGTTGCCTCTCAGAAGAGCACTTAAACATCAGCTTAACTCTAAGTATATGCTTAAGTCCCATTGACTTCAGTGGCCCTTAAGTTAAGCACTTGCTTAAGTACTGGTCTGAACTGGAAAAATACAGTTAAGGTTGCTAACTAATAGTGTTCTGTACTTTATTACCTCATTACAAAACCAAGCACCTAAAACTAAATAAATTAATAGATAAGGACATCACAAACCTTACTGTGCTCCATGTAAACAAATACTTTCTTTTAATCACAGAAACTCTGAATTTTCACTCCAAATCAATTTATTAAGCTAAAGTTACATGACGGGACTAAAACAGGGCTACCTAATGAAAACTGATTGTCTTCTTAACACTGCTGAGAGAAAAAAGAAAAAAAGTTACAGCAGGAAAATGAACAATTTTTTTTGAAAATTATTTTAAAAATTAATATTTATGGGTGTATGTAAGAAATGCACTGGCAAAGAAACAGGAGGAAGCACAGAAGCAGAAACTAAGATCCTTGTGACTTTATTGGAGATTTAGCACTACTAGTATCTTGCCCTCTACTGAAACATTGCACCTGGGACCAGAGGACAATTATGCCCAACTGTCTGACTCAAAACTTACTACATTTATAGTTTGTGAGAACATAATAAGGCTACGGGAGTATATGGCAGCAGCAGATCATGAGGCCATACTTTAAAATATTATTTTCATGTAAGGGCATCTGGATAGCCAGATCTAAATGTGTTTCTGCATTGTCCAAGTTTTGGAGCACGAGAAGCTGGAGATGAAGATGTGTTGTTGGGTGGGTCTGATTTTCAAACCGATATCTTTTCTGCACTTCTTAAAATCAAAACCTTACCCATTTCTAGAACTATTTGGATTTTTCTCCAATCCTAAAAAAACTTCTGACTGTAAGAAAAGAAAGACAACATGTTATGTGTTAACAGGAGTCACAGAGCCAGATTTTCTGCACTACTGAGAGGTGCAAAGGAACTGGAATCTGGTTGCCGCTTCCCAGCTGAGACTTTCTCCTGTGGCAGGGAAATTTCAGCTGCTATAAACTGACAGAGCCAGAGCTTATATCAACCAAACTCCTACCCCCAACATAGGGGGCATGTTGAGGGCAGAGTACATCTCCACCCTACCAATTCACAGCTAGCATTTAGTCCTTTAGAGACCATAGGCAGCTGTCAGAAACTAATGCAGCCTCTAGGCTGTTCTAATTTATGTTGTGGCTGAGGTAGCTTGAGACTGGGCTATGTAAAACCATTAGCATTTGCTTTGCAAGAGCTTGTTGACAAAATCTGAATTTCTGTGACAAAAAACAAGGCACATTTTCCCTGAAAAATTCCATATAAAATATTTCAGTTTTTCTAGCATTTATTCATACGCAAAACACCTGTCTGATTCTAAGAAAACAGTGAAGTGAAAATGAAATATTTTGCGTTTTTGAAAAACTCAATTTCCTCTCCTGTGTTTTCATTGCTGGTGAAAATTTTTCATTCAGTTTCCTGCAATTTGTTTACCTTGGACCAATGCCATAAGCCATTGGTGTTTTCTTCAAAATGTGAGAACTGGCTTAAGTACAAAACAGTTATACATGAAGGAGAGGCTACTAACTAATCAAGAATCAGGGTAACATTGCAGTAGGTCTGGTCATCTTCCTTCATGTAAAATGGGTTGCTCTTAAGCAGTGGGGCAGTCTGCTTTGAACCAATTTTCAGGAGGTTAGTAGATTATGGGATTGTAGGTATCAAGTGGCACCTTCATAGCTTTAATGATGAACAGAAGGTTCTCTTGATGCAGAGAGAGGGGTGTAGTGGTGATGTTACCCCGTGGCTGGTTTTCAGGCTAGACATTAGCTTGCTTTATGTTCATCTGTCTGGAATCTGACAGTTAATTCATTTTCTCTTTAACACAGGCTAAAATTCTGGCACAAGATCTCGGGTGAAATTCTGAGCCCATTGAAGAGGATAGGAGTTTTGACATTGACTTCAATGTGGTCAACATTTCATCCTTACGGTTGACCTTTGTGGTTCAAATTCTGCCCAGACTTACTCACAAGAAACCCCATTGGAGCTCACTGGGCTGTAGGGGGTGTAAATCAGATCCGAATTCAGCATGTGAAGATGGATAGTCTAGTCTAATTTATTAGTACCAAGATTAATAGTAGGATTCTGGGAGTGCTTAGAGGTCCCAGCTGCAGTGTCTCACTGGGTTAAAGTCAATGTATGCACACCTGCCCAGTTAATGCTGTTTTTATTTAAGGTTGTATTGTTTAATCCTCTTTTTGCCTTTCCCTTGAACAAAATAAATTAGATATTTAAAAAGATAGGTCTAAAAAATGTGAATAAAGGCAAAGAGGATGAGCCTAAAATCCTTGGGCCAAGTTCAGAATTGGTGTAAGATGGCATGACTTCATTCTTGTCATTGGAGTTGCATCTGCTGACACTAGAATTGGGCCCTTATCTACAAACATGCTTTCCAGATAATTATGTTCATACCTCTCTGGTTTATTATCATATGGCTAGATAGCAGGTTTGGTAAATTAAGAAAGAGTGGCAGAAACATAGTACATTAATAAACCAAGTTTTCTGCAGTTGGAGATAAATCCACCTAACCGTACTTATTGCCATAATTCCCTTGCAACTAACAAGCAGTTAAAATAGTCAACATTATCTTTAAGGAAGCATCACTTTTCATAGTCTGATGAATGACATAAAGCCAGTGATAGCCTTCTATAGTAGTGCAGCCTCTATTGATCTTGAATCAAAACACAGCATGTGGGCATTGAACAGATAAATGGTGAGCTACTGTACAAATTGTCAAGTGGCTTTTCTTTTGTATAGAAAGCCATCTTTAGGCCAACCAATTTGGGAGGAGGTGGGGTGGGGAGAAGTCTAATGGGATACTGTAAAGATCAGTGTTAGGACTCCATGTTATTTAATATCTTCATTAATGATCTGGAAGAATGAGCTACCAGTATGTTATTAGATGATATTAAATGGGGTGGAGCTGTGAACCCAGATTAAGACAAAGAAATTAGTACCAAGGAACCTAGAGAGATTAGAAACATGCACTGAAGAGAACATGAGATATTTCCTGGAAAAATGCAAGCTAATATATCAGAGGAAGAGTAATTTGAACCATGTACTATACACTCAATAGGAAGAAAAGCCCTGAGGAGCAGTAATTCTGAAAGGGAGTTGTGGTGATAATGGACAGAAAATTAGATATTAGTTTGGCGTGTGGATATTTTGAATATGTATGGCCCTACCAAATTCACGGCCATGAAAAATGCCACATGGACTGTGAAATCTGGTCTTTTATGTGCTTTTACCCTATATTATACAGGGGAGAGCAGCATTTCTCAAATTGGGGGTTCTGACCCAAAAGGGAGTTGCAGGGGGGTCACAAGGTTATTTTAGAGGGCCCACGGTGTTGCCACCCTTACTTCTGCGCTACCTTCAGAGCTGGGCAGCTGCAGAGCAGTGGCTGTTGTCCGGTCACCCAGCTCTGAAGGCAACGCCCCACCAGCAGCAGCGCAGAAGGGTGGCAATACCATACCATGCCAGCCTTTACTTCTGTGCTGCTGCCTTCAGAGGTGAGCGGCTGGAGAGTGGCGACTGCTGACTGAGGGCCCAGCTCCACAGGCAGCAGCGCAGAAGTAAGGGTGGCAATACAATACCATTCCATCCTTACTTCTGCACTGGTCCCGGCGTTGGCTCTGCCTTCACAGCTGGGCTCCCGGCCAGCAGCCCCCGCTCTCCAGCTGCCCAGCTCTGAAGGCAGCACCGCTGCCAGCAGGAGGGTAAAAGTAAGGGTAGCAGTACTGCAACCCCACCTATAATAACCTTGCGACCCCCCTCCCACGAGTTCTTTTTGAATCAGGACCCCTACAATTACAACACTGTGAAATTTCAGATTTAAATACTGAAATAATTAAATTTGTGATTTTTTAAAATCCTATGACTGTGAAATTGACCAAAATGCACTGTGAATTTGATAGGGCCTTAGTGATATGGTAACAAAGAAACCATTTCAACATCTTGGGGTTGCCGGGCCACAGGAACTATCTTGATATGGCCCTATGCTAGCGTGGCATAAAGTTGTTATACTGCCTCCATACACCTAAGGTTTTGTCTTCCAGAAGTGGAATGCTAAAGGAGCTAGTTAAGCTGGATTTACAGCTGATTTGCCCTAGTTGAGTGAATCAGGCTGGGATAATTAGACCGGGTCTATTATCCATACATATGTCTAGGCCTCTCCTTTTCTTACAGTATATATAAAAAAAAAGGTAAACCTCGTTCAGGATATTCAAAGCAAATCAATGCATGCATAAACTAGAACAAGAATTAATTCCAGATCATAATAAATAGTACAGCTAGCAATGGTGACACTGTAACTAATCAAATTGGCTAGTGGAAATGTCCTTGTACTGCATTGTATCTGAGATATTATGGAGCAAAGAAAAACTGGCAAGGATAAAATTAGTATGAATGAAGCCTTTCAAAAAAGATCTCCCAACACAAGGGGTTAGCTCAAGGGATAGCATAAAGTCTTTATGACAATTTAATTAATTTTTAAGCTGTAAAAGGACACCAAAGACTTCCGATCATAACTCTTTATTTCATCACTTGTCCCACTTTTTACCTTTGCCATTATTACAAGAAAGCTGAAAAAAAGCATTTGAAAACTGTAAGCTGCAGTATTGTCAACCTTGACCATTCAAAATCATGAGTCAGGCCTCCTAACATCACAAGATTGGCTTAAAAATCACATGGTTTGGAAAATAATAAAATTGGGGGTTCTTTGTTTTTGCCTTTTGATTCTTTAGAAAACTTATTTTTAAAATGAAAACTGAGTTTCTTCTGTATGCGTGATTCCAGGAACTGGGGCATTAAAGGAAACACCAACTATCAAAAGACTCACAATATTTTCATGACAGTAAGCAATGCTGCCACTCTGGTGAGCAATCTATATAAGCTATCCACTAAATCCACCATTTGTCTGGCTCTTTATTGTGTTTGTAAGAAGCTCATCATGAAGAATGAACTTACCTTTTCATCCCCATATTATTCCATTTAGCCACAAAGAAAGTCATAGGACCCTAAACAGCAAAGTTTCTGCCTGAAATGTAAGATAACTCAGTCAGTCACTATGGAGGCACTCATGGAACTGCCAGTATCTTATTAACCATGATTTTGTTGTTTCTTTTTCAGGCTGGAGAGAATTAAATTTGAGATTCAAAATTATTTTGGGTTACATCATGCTTGTTAGGCACAGCTTTGAGTAAAGAGCAGGGCAGAACTATACCACCATGGGGATGGGAAAAGCACTGGCAGGCAGATTTCCTCTCTGAACTCCACAGGACACAGGAGAATAATACCAGTCCTGATCTTATTGAAAGAAAGTCAGTGTTACCACTGAAAACTACCAAAGTTAAGTCCCTCCTTACTCTTCCTGCACTGTTAGTAGAGTAAAACACCTCTGGACCCAAATCTCCACTTCATTACGCCAGTGAAGTCAACAGAAAAATGCTATTATACAACTGATGTAAAGCAGTGGAGAACAAGGCACACTATCTTTGCAGCTAGCATGGTGCATGGATCTATAAAGCTTTTGTTAGCCTTTGTACCCCAAAAATGCCATTCAAAATTATCTGCAGCCAAGACTTGCATAAGGAAGCCAACTCTACGAGTAACTTAATGGGGGAATAGATAGTCGGAGTGTCTCCCACTTCACCCCCCCTCCATCCACAATAGAGAAAGCAGACCTCCCCCATTTTATAAACTGGTTGGAGCTAATTGGTATACCTGCCATCATTACTGAGTAGTAATTAACTCAAACCTTAATGCTGTGTTTTCACGTTTGAGTCTTAGATGACACCAGAATAGGCCAGGATTCATGTGGAGTCTGCCATCCTTTTACGCTGAGCATCATGTGGGAAAAGATTAGAGTCAGTGAAACATTCTCAGTGTCAGAGATGAGCCTAATAGATTCACTGTCACCAAAACCAAATATATTCAAAAGCCTGCCAATAGTTTGGGTATTTTGTCTAACTAACCTCCTAGTGAGACAGTGAGTTTTGGACATTCCTGGAAGTACAACCCTTGAAAATAATACTTCAATGAACGACATTGCTGTTTCAGATCATTCCTTGTAGATGAGGAACATAGGAATACAGGAATTACCACACTAAATCAGACACCTGGCCCATCTACTCCAGTATCCTATCTCCAACAGTGACCAATACCAAGTGCTTTAGAGGAAGACGCCTTGCAGTAAGTAATTATGGGATAACCTGATGCCAGGGAAAATTTCCTCTAACCCCTTTCATAAGGAACTGATGAGAATGACATAAAAAGGCAGGAAATGACTCACAGGTTAGGAGTGAGTATGGTATTTTAAAGAGAACAATATAAATAGTAGGAATGTACAAAATAGGTGTCTATTCCTTGATTTTCCCCATTTAGCCCAACTTTGCTTCTTCTTCCCCCCACAAAACTGAAGGATGAACTCAAGCTCCCAGAATAAGAAAAAGAAAGAAAAAGAGAAAACAATAATGGGCTCATGCAGCATAATACAACTAACAATACTGCTTAGTCATAATGTGTTTACTGGTCACTAACTAGCAGCTAAAAATCAACTCCAGCTCCACACTAGAAGATATGGCAGGTCAATAGGTTTTCACTTGTGGATGCTACCGCAGATGCCTCATGCAGGTTGTATCATTTAGAGATTGTTGAAAAGTGGATTAACAAGAAAGACCTTTTATGGGACAACGGAGAAACAATGTGTTGCTGCCCCACTATCTGCACTGCCTACCCTCCTCCTGCTTTCCTTTTGTCTCAATTTCTTCTCTCATTTCCAGGGAGGTGAGAAAGGCATTGTAGCAGGCCTAATCTTTCTCACTTGAATTTTGTTTCCGCTGGCCTTAATTAACCTCTCCCTAGGTTCACAAAATTTGTGATTATAATTTTTTTAAAAAAATCTGGCACTTATTCACCAGGCAGGTTTTCTCATAACTCTACTTGAAATCCCACTATTACTGTCTTGAACTCAATATTGTTTGCTCCAGTGGCCCATTTTAGTAATTTATCCCATATCTCTATTTTCCCCTTATGCAAAATACAATTATTTTAACTCCTTTAATTGTTTTTCATTTCCTACATTATATGTTTTTCTATTTTCCCGAGATATCTTTTCATCTTAGATAATTGACTGGAGAACATTTCTCTGGATCTTTAATTCACTGTATCTATTCTAAGTTGACTAATATTGTACACTGTATAATAAAGAAATATTTTTGTAATTTACATCATCCTAAATTTTTAAACATGGCAAGTATTTTGGGGTTCCTCAGTTTTTGGTTGCTCAGCTTATCTGCAATTGAGGCACCCAAATCTAGTGGACATTTTTGAAAAATTAGGTCATAAATAATGTATGTTGAATGTTGTTATGTAACTGAAAGGCTATTTTGTCATTCTGTTTTCTGTGGACTATGCTTTTAAATGTAGAGGGGTCTCCCTGCCTGGTGCAGAGATCTCTGTTATGTATTTCAGTTGATATGCAGAATGTTCTAGAGTGAATCATGGCATCTTTTCTCTATGTTTCTCATAGTGGAAATTATAGTGGAGAGAGAGAGAGATATGAATCTGGAATAAAAGCTGGTTAAACAGATTTGCTTATTGAGCAAGAGAAAACATAAAGAACTCTGGCAAAAAAGATGGAACCATAAAACAGCAGAGAGTTTAGAGAAACTGAAATAGTAGTGAAAAGATTTCCAGGTTAAAGAGAATAATAGAAAGTGTAAATATAGTCACTTATGGAAATATGAAAATATGAAAAATTTCAAATTTAATGACAAGAAGGAAGAATCTGAAGCATATGATAGGTTCAAAGGCTTGAGCAATATTTCTATAAAAATACAACTGAAGACAGGATCTTTTTCCTCCCAATACTTGTGAGGAAAATGTCATTTGCACAGGAACCGGGTGAAATGGAGTATAATTTAACAAAGATGCTTTAAAATTATGTATCAAAATCACAATTTCCAGCCAAAAGATATGTTTCCTATGAGTAAATAATTGGAAAGAGAAATGTCTCTACTCTTCTAGGCTGTCTAAAAAAGCTTTTCATTACCTACCATTTTAGTAACCTTCTATGAGAGGTACATAGGGGTTATTTTTTATTGGCATAAAGAAGACTGACTTAAGACAGAGGCTGATGAGCATTATTTATACAAAGGAACTGATCACAAAATAAACTGTGGTTACAGATGTAGTGCTTGAGTCAATAAAGAAAAATGCTCTGCGGGTTAGAAAGTACCTCTGCCAACTTACCATGTGTGGGAAGAAAGGCCCAATCCACAGGCAAATAAGAGGACACAATTAATCACAACCCAGAAGACATGAACATTGATAAACCCTTATTACAGTTGCTCGGGGACATGTATTGACCAGAGCAATGTTTCTTCAAAAAGCTGCAGAAACTAATAAAAGGGGATGTGTCTATTATGAACCATGAGAATACAGACAAAATTCCACTGAGAGGAATCCACTGTCCATTGAGGGTCGAGTTGGAACAGTGTAGGACAATCAAATCTAGTTACAATAAAAATAGGGATTGTTGGATGGTCATTAGCTATACTATAACTGGAACATATCGTGGAACAGGTGACTCTTTTGTGGGAGGAGTGGGAGACAGCTTTACACATTTTAATTATGATGTTGTTCCAGGCATAAGCAAAGGCACAGAAGAAGGTTTGTTCTCAGCAAGAAAAACATCGCACTAGTAAAAGAAAAAATTGTTCTTCCTGGGAAAAAAATATTTTAATAAGTCTATTTGTTTTCTGGCTCTATAGCTCATGCTGAGTTATTCTATAGTGACAATTTATATAAAAGACATTCTCTGATTGCATTACTTTTTATACTAACCTGCGTTCACATTTTATCAAATTCTTTCTGAAAATCTAACTATATAATGTCCAGTGAATCCCTCTAATCTACCACATCAATCATATCCTCAAAGAATTCCAAAAACTTATACACAATCTCCTCTTCCTGGAACCGTGATGGCTGTCATTAATCAAACTCTAGTTTTCCAACTATTCCCACAGTTGGACCCTTGAAAACAGTTATTAAAACTTTAAGAAATCTAACTGCTTGTATGTAATTTTGTGGTATATTTCTGAATCTGAATCCTGCCCATGCTTACAGCACAAACAAGGCTTTTCAGACTTTTTTAAATTATAAAGTTATGTTCCAATCCTCAAGATATCTTCCGAACTCAAAAACCCAAGGAAACACTTATAAAATGTCTGTGACTTCAATCACAAATTCATTTAGCACAGCTGGATATCTTTTGTCTGACCAGGTTGTCTTTTTAGTTTTAAGACCCTTTTTAATAAATATTTTCTACAGAAGATATACACTTAATTTATCAGTTATGAATAATTAGAGAGGGGCATTCCCTCAGGATGTAACTAGTGTGTTTTCAATGTAGACATTTGAGAAAGACCAAATCAGGCCATCCTTACTCAATCCTTTCTCAGCCAAAACTCCCAATGAATTGAGCTATAGAACAAATATAAAGGCAACTAAAGCAAATTTGTATTCAGAAAAAGGGAAGAAATTTTCAAGAAGTGGTTACTCAAGAATAATTGTTACAGGCCATTGCAAAACCTTCAAACTGAAACTTTGAGGTTTGAAAAAAGTGTCATGAACCTTTTGTTTTTTTCTAATTCCTCTGCACTACTTTATTTAACTTGTGCTATTTCTGGCCTGTGGTCTGGTCTATAGACAGTTTTTATGCTGCTCTAATTATACTGGTATAGATATAGGTAATGAAATACAGCTCTCTTGTTTGGACACAGTTAGACACAGTTATACTGAGATAGATAGATAGATAGATATTGATATAGCTTATTCCCGTAAATTTACAGAGTACAGAGTTTTCATATTGTCTTCTCTTCCTCACCCAATTACTTCTCCATCCCCAACCCATTTGATGGTCCAACATTCTATCTAGAACCCCAGTGTCATTGCAACATTTTCCCCCCAGTAAAAGACACAAAGCTCTCAGGTGCAGTGCTCTCCTTCTGCCTTGCAGTCTTGGGGTATAATTCTTTCAGAAAGGAATGCTTTCTCCTCAGTTTCACAGTTAATTTTTTGCTTTTGCTGATGTTTCTGGCCCAGGCAGTATTTATACAGCAGCCCTTTACCATGACAACATTCATGTTCTCCCAAAATTTCACCTCTGGTCCTGATGGTAACGAGATCCTACAGCAAAAGAGAAATTTTCTCATCCAACCTTGGTGACGGAAGGATATTTTAACACTGTGTCACTGTGGGGAACAGGAGCTCTTCCTTTTGTCCCTGTGTTTCTCTTCCCAACAGTAACAGGACAGTTTTATGTATGTAAAAACATCCTTTTCCTTATAAAAATCTACTTCTAGTTGTAACTACAGATCTATGGCCACCTAGGACATCACAGTCATCTCTATGTTTTGCATGATGGTCACTCATAACATGACAAAAGTAGGCAGAAAACCCAGATCCATCTACTTTAGAAAACACAAGATGCTTCTACCATAGTAACCTAAGGAGAATCTTTAGCTGTTAACAATATAGAACCTGTGACATATAGTTAAGCAGTTCTGATTTTGTCCACTTAGAGGGCATTAGTACATATATCCCTGAAATAGTTCATTACAATATTTGTATTTTTCATCTCCTGCTCTATATACAAGTTCCTGTACTCTGGTAAGAGAATTTCTTTGCCTAAGAAAACACTGTCCTTCCATCTAATTTCTTCCCGCTAGCAGCTTATCATTTGGATACTATTTATTTGTCGTTTCCCACCCCAGACAAAATTGTTTCTCACCCCAGACAAAGTTCCCACTTTGGACTTCAGCCCACAGCTTTCATCCCTTCTTTGGCTGTACTATTTCTTTGTTACCACAAACTTATGGGAAGGCCCTGCTATTCTGTACGCAGAGAATGGCAAGCAGAACTGATGATAAGGTGGTGGCTGAGTAGTCAACTACTTAAAATTGTTCCAGTAACAAAATATTTTTTTCTAAGAAAAGATTAAAAATACTTTAAAAGATGCCATAACAAGAACTAAATTGTCACATAATCCAAGCCCATTCATATCAAAATATACTGCTCCACAGTAAATTGTGGAGAATTACCTTATCTACTACAAATCACGTATCATGACTAAATCATGACAGCAATGAAGCAACACCAGCAGCATTGTACACCTGCTGTACCCTGGTTCTGTTTTGGCCTGCAGTTAAGGATATTTGCCTTGTAAGTGTGTATAGGATCAGCTTTCGGAGGTCTGGGTTGTAAGTGATGTCTGGGTTGTCAGAGCAAGACATATAAAAAAACATTAGCCACCTGTTGTGAGAGGAACTAAGCACATCTTGAAAACTTTTCAGTTAAGTGTTCTTTTGTTTGGCTCAATCAAATGGCCTGTTGTAATTTAATTTCAAAACACTGCTTCTCCTGGTCACTTGTACAGAATTCACATGGCTAGAAATGTTTCAATCTTCACTGTGTATTTTCACACCTACAAACACAAGATCTGTGAAAGAAGGCTTGATATAAGATCAGATTCATCATTGCTTTAGAGAGAATTAGCTGGAGATTTGAAAACGTAATTAATGAATAAGATCCTTTCTTGCATCATCTTAGAACTGGAAGATCAACAATGTGCTGATATTCTATATGTAGAAAAAATGTGTGAAATTCTCTGTGTGGCTTCTTCTGGCATAGTGGGATGGAACTTCTTCCACGGAGCTATTAAAAATACTGAGGCTATTTAGCTTAGAAAAGAGACAACTAAAGGGGGTTATTATAGAGGTCTATAAAATCATGAACAGTGTGGAAAAAGTGTTATTTACCCCTTTATATAAGACAAGAACTAAGAATCACCTGGTGAAATTAATAGTTAGCAGGTTTAAAACAAACAAAAGGAAGTACCTGTTCGCACAATTCACAGTCAACCTGTGAAACTCATTTCCAGAGGATGTTAACAAGGCTAAAAGTATAACTGGGGGAAAAAAATTAGATAAGTTTATGGAGCATAGGTCCATCAATGGCTATTAGCCAAGATAGTCCGGTATGCAATCCTATGCTCTGGATGTTCCTAAACCTCTAACTGCCAGAAGCTTCTGGCACTGGCCACAGTCAGAACACTGAGCTAGATGCTCCATTGGTCTGACCCAGTATGGCCATTTTTATGTTGCTAATAGCTTAGTTGTAGACACTGGATCAAGGCCAGTGTGCATCTTTAATTGCACATCTCAATGTACTGTGAGGCAACAAACTGAAAGCTGAGGTGAAAATTACAGCCAAGTGGAGAAGAGGGGAAATAGGGGTTATAAAGTGTAAATAATTAAACTAGCATGAAGAGTGGAGTTGGCTTTAAGATAGGGTTGGAATGGTGGCCAAACTTACTGACCCTCCGAGCCACATATGACAGTCTTCAGACGTTCGAGAGCTGGGACGCAGCTGCCAGGACTTGGGGCTTCAGCCCTGCTCCTGCTGAAGCCCTGGCAGGCATGCCCTGTAGGGCTGAAGCCCCTAGCCCCTCCTCCCCGCTGGGCAAAAGTTCCTACTCCACCACCCCGCTGCAAGGCAGAGGTCCCGAGCTTTCCCCCTACCCCAATCTGGTAGGTGGAGAATGGGGGGAGGTGCTTTGTGAGCCACACTTTAACTGTAAAAGAGACACATTCGGCTCTTGAGCCATGGTTTGGCCACCCCTGGGCTAGATCCTCAGCTGGAAAAGGTCAGCAGAGCTTCTTTGACTGCAGTGAAGTTTCACCAATTTATATCAGCTGAGAATCTGGCCCTTATGTCCTCCTGATGGCTAATGTCCTTAAATTTGCTTGGGGCGGGGGGGAGGATCACCTTGATATACTCTGTTCCACATTTACAGATGGTCTGGTCCAACTCCCACTGATATCATGGGGGTCTTTCCGTTGTTTTTAATGGGAGCTGATTGAGGACCAGAATGAGGTAAAGTCCATGCTTGAATTCCTGCAGCTCCCCGAACGTCAAAAGAAACTCTCAGTCATGAGTCTTTGAGTGACATGTAACATTTTACAACATAAGGAACCAATGTATATTTCTAATGCCGAATGTAAAAGCACATCATTATATATATTATTTGTATAAATGTAGACATCAAGGCAATTTATAAAAGATTTTTATCAACATTTTAATAAATTTCACAAGAAAGAGGTTCATCAGATAAAAATTATGAATGATGGAATTAAAGATCCACTGAAAATTGCTAATGTGTTTAATCATCTCAACATCTGTATTTATATATGACAAATTTGGATGATAGGGTGGTAATTCGGTCTCAAGTCTCTTAAGTAATGGTGGTTGCTTGTCAGGATTCCCAGCAAAAGAAAACAGAGAGCCACATCAGCAGGTGGACTGCAAATAGGATTTAAGGGTTGTGACAATTTGTGCGTGGGCACTCGGAATAAATAGTCTCTCCGACCCAGATAGTCAGCTAATCAACTAGTAACAGCTTAGGATGTGTGAGTCAAAGAAAAAAATAATGAGGACTATGTTATATATAAAATAAAGAGTACATAGCGGAAAGCTGCAGGGGATAATAGCTCTGATAACTTTCACTGACCTCAGAGCCTTAGGTAAAAATGCTGCCCATTAGGCTAGCCACTTAGCTGCACCCACTTAGTGCTCCGCAGCCTACTCTGTCTCTGCATTACTTACACTCCCATATCGAAGAGTAGCAGGAAAGCTGCACTTTTTATAGTTATAAACGAGCGTTGCCATGAGCTTTAGCTCCATAGTACTTGCGTTTATTCATCACGTACCATTTGTGTTAACTCCCTTTAATCAGGCTTTAAAACATATTTCCTAAAACTTTTGAAAAAGACAAAATACAAATAGAAATACATAAATTACTCTACATTCAAAGAACTGCAGAAACATTAAGAACGCTAAGATATAAAACATTGTTCTGCCTGGAGGCACTGAGTAGACTGGTTCCAATCCAGAAAAAAAACACTTAAGCACGTTATGAGTAGCCCCATTCAAGACAATGCAACTACTGACATTTAAAGTTTAGCACGCATTTAAGGGCTTTCCAGGATGAGAGCCATAGTGCTCACTAGCACCTTGCAGAATTGAGCCCTTAATTCCTCTTGCAAAGGAAGGAATGAAAACAAACAAAAACAAGCACAGAGCTCATAATGGAGGGAGCAAGGGAGGAGCAGAAAGAACTCCAATCCCATATTGTGCAGTGAAAACTGGAAAATACCAAACAATAAGAATCCCTGAACTAAATCCAAAAGAGATTTTTCTTCCTGAGAATTAGTAATACCTAAGCAGTGGGTAATATCTTTGTCAATCTCAAACCCATAAACAATAGTGACCTCAAATATAACATACACTAAAAGGGAGGAAGTCAGGGATGACATTTCAATCACTAGATCTTTCCCAGGAATGTCCTTAACATTAAAATACTTCTCTGTAGGCCTGTGAATGTGAGCAATATAATTATATATCCTAGATCCACACCTGTTGATAGGAATTTTTTAGCGCTTGTGGAAAGGAAAAAGAGGAGCTGAAGGTATTGACCTCTCATTATTAAAATTGACTTAATACTTTTTTGCACCACCTGTTCCTGCATTGTGTAATCAGTCTTTTGGTATTAGGTATGTACCAGATGTTTCCAAATCTGCCTCAGTCACTCCAGTCTTTAAATCAAGGACTCCTTTAGAGATCAATAATAAACACCACTGCTGTGTCCTTTCTACTCTGGTAAATACTGAGAAAGAGAGTTCACAGATGACAGTTGTCTTGTATTATCAAGGAAGACAAATTGCATGAGCAGCTTTGAAAATTCTTCTTTTTTATGTGACTTTTCATGTACCAGAATCCTTAGTCAATGACACGATAGATTTATGAGTGAAAGACTCAACCATGGAGATTCATAGACGTAAGCACGGTGGGCCAAATTCTGCTCTCACTTATAAGAATAATCATGTTCTCCCAGATAGAGGAGGACAAAAGACAAAATACTAGGAATGTGGTTTAACTAGGTTGCAACTTAAATATCTCTGGGAAATTATCTGGCTTTAACGTGTCCATAGCAATTCAACCTTCTTGCCATTATCTGTATCCCCTGAGAAAAGGCTGCTCCTATCCAAGCCTTTTACCTGGTCCCAGAGCCTTTGCTATGACCCCATTGTTATCCTTTCATAGGAGATTTGGGAGTATAGGAAAAGGAGAGGGGCATTTCTTTATTACTTAATTTTTTAGAAGATCCGGAAACATACAATATAAAACATCTACATAATCATTTGGTTGGTAGTTTAATAAATATGCAAAATGGAACTGATGATGTTTATTATTGAATGTATTTTAAATAAAAAATGAATCACTTTGTATATTTCTAAACATGAATGGAACGAGAAAGGAATACATTGTTCAAGGCAACATTTTCAATGATATATGAACCCATTGACATTTCGCTGTTTTATATGCATCTTCTGAGGTTATCTTCTTTCTCTGATCAGTCAATTTAAAGAGGGAGATTCAATTTGGAGCAAAATTTTTAAAATGAACAGATAGGTATAAAACCATATATATTTGGCAGTTGTCTTTTCGTAATTTCCCTTACAATTGTTTCAGATGTGGTTGTTTGAGTAAGAGCCTTTTTCCTCTGCTTGATCTTGCAGTGATTCACAAATGACATTTGTGACATCATACGCTGTAGTCACGGAAATTTGATTAAATTTTCTCCAGTCTGAAAAATCTTTGTTAGGATATAACCCAACACTGAAGTTATTGGAAAGATCCATTGTCTTCAATGGGCACTGGACTAGAACACAAATGCAGAAGAACTGTATTTAGAAAGAACAGTAAGTGATGAGCTTGGACAAATAATTCAAAACAAATAATTCCTTTGGTATTTGAGTCAATATTCAGGTTTGGGATATGACACATGACATTGTCTCTATTTTCTGAATGGATGATCTAACTTTTATAAATTACTTCCTCTTCTACCTGAAACAAAATTTGTTTTGCAAAGCAATTTTCATTTTGTTGTTGGAGATATCTCAGCCTGAAATTTCCTTTTCATGAACATTCATGTAAACTAAGCTTCACTCCAGCAAAATTTTGGGATAAGTTAATAAAAAGGGGTTCAAAGACAGTAAAAGGGAAATTCTATATAGAAGTTATTCTGTCCTTATCTCTATTCACTTTCTGCTGTGAGACAAGGATGCCAAGTATATAATAAAATTACTGTTCTGTAGTAAAGCTAGGGATAGAATTTTAAAGACACTAAGCTTTTTTCTTTGGTATATTCAATTAACTACTCGTGTAACCCTTCTGAATTTGTTTATATCCTTTTCTTTTAAGAAAAAAAGGAAACATTTCCCATTAAGAACTTACCTAAAGCTGATAGGTACTGACAAACTTATAAAACAGAATATTTGAAAAGACTTGGGTATACTAAATTATATATTTTCACTTAGGGAATTGTTCAAGAATATAGTAATAGTGTAAGCCCATAGGTATTATGGTAAGTACATCCAGCATGTTTGAACATTTGTAGTTAATAAAGCTTTATTCCCAACTAGAAAGAGCTTTTATGATGTTTTCTGCTTGGATAACTGTTTTCTTTTGTGAGTTTTAAAGATTCAGTTATTAGTTTAGGGAATTCAAAACTGATGTTAAAACCAAAACTGTGAAATATTGCATCAAATATTTAGGTTTGAGTGATCGGTGTTACATGGAAACAAGTAGTAATGTTTCTTACATGGGATTGAACATAACTGTTTTGGCACTACAACATACTTAAAATAAAGAATATTTAGGAACAAACTTGTGAGTTAAATCTGAGTAATAGAGCCACATTTCACTATATGAAGGCACTATTTTTGACAATCCCTCAAATCTCAGTGAATTAGTAACTAGTCAGATATTACTGGATGCAATATGTAGAATGTATCATCTACACCAGTATATGGTTTTTCAATTCTGTGTTGCAGGTGGCAAAAATCAAACCCAAGTCATGCATTTATATTATAAAGGATGATCTAATTAGTCCTCATCAATGAATGAGATGCAATGACTCTTTCTTATGCTGACCAATTTACTTAGTAACCAAATGGTTACCAGATTTTCCGTAAGTTTTTTTCTATATAATCTCCATTGCCATTGAATGCAAGGGAATTATATCTAAGCAACCACTCTTTGAATACAGTTGATAAATCTACCTTTAAAAAATCAGATACTAAATATTTAACTAAATTTTTTCCTGGTTAGCAATTACAAATCCTGGTAATATGACACCTTGAAAAAAAGTATATTTTTTTGCAAAACATATTACTTCAGTTAATTCACTATTATTTTACTATATCAATACAGTAACTACTCGCTTAACGTTGTAGTTATGTTCCTGAAAAATGCAACTTTAAGCGAAATGATGTTAAGCAAATCCAATTTCCCCATAAGAATTAATGTAAAGAGGGGAGGTTAGGTTCCAGGGAAATTTTTTTCACCAGACAAAAGACTAATATATATACACAGTATAAGTTTTAAACAAACAATTTAATACTTTACACAGCAACGATGACTGCGAAGCTTGGTTGAGGTAACGAAGTCAGAGGGTGGAAGAGGGTGGGATATTTCCCAGGGAATGTCTTACTGCTAAATGATGAACTAGAACAGCTGAGCCCTCAAGGGCCTCACACTACAAGGCAGCACAAATGGAGGGAGGGGAGACAGCATGGCAGACAGAGACACAAACCCTGTGTGTGTGAGAGATGCGCATTGCCCCTTTAAGTATGCTGACCCACTCTAAGTACATTGCCTTTTTAAGTAGATCAGCAAGTTGAGACAGCAGCTGCTGCCAGCATGCTCCCTCTGTCCTGAGCCCTGTCAAGGCCTCCCTTGCTCTATGGGGATGGGGTAAGTGAGGGGCAGGAGCATGGAGAGGGGGACACCCTCACATTAGGCCCCTCTTCCCCCTCCCCTTCATCCCCCCCACAGCAAACAGGAGGCTCCCAAGAGCAGCTCCAAGGCAAAGGGCTGCTCTTTCTGCAAGCAGTGGACAAAGCAGGCAGCTGCCAAACAACACTATAAGGGAGCATTGCGCAACTTTAAATGATCATGTTCTCTGATTGATCAGCAACTTAACAACGAAACAACGTTAACTGGGACAACTTTAAGTGAGGCGTTACTGTACAAGGCACATCTGTGAGAAATGATCATAGCCAAAAAAAGTCTGTAAAATTTTTATCTGAGTGCCATCGCATATCTATCTGGTCATTAATTTACCTCCTGGCCCATGCTAAACTTTGTGTAGTATGTGTGCATGCTCCATTAATTGAGAGACGTAGGAATTTATCTACACAATTCTGGGCTATTTAGAATTTCTGCTATTCAGTATGGTGTAGGCCTTGGTGGAGCCCTATGCATAGCTAACAGAATGAACCAAAAGTATGTGAACCAAAATAAGCATTGTCAGAATAGTAACATCTAGGAATCAGCTAACCAAGTAAGCAGATTCCAGACCAGAGAGGACGGTACAGGAACACACAGACCTCTTTAAATATCTACGTGAACACGTAGACCCCTCATATTATAAGGAGGGAATGACTGGATAATGAATGAGGATGTTTTGTTTGAACTAGTAGGTACAAGGTATATGAGTGGTAACTAACAACATCTGGAGTGTAATACATAATATTTGTATTAATGTATAAAAGGAGAAGACATAGGCGGGGCAACTTTGCACTGGTTTATGGGACAGCATTATGCTGATTGAGCTGATACCTTGTCATGGGCAAACATGTGTTAGCTTGGTGTGCGGGGCATTAATACCATGCTTTGTTGAGACTAAACCTGGCCAAGTGCCTTCGCCACTGAACTGACCTGTGGTCTTTCTGTATGAGTAACATTGAGGTGTGCTGAATCAACAATAGCAAGCTACACTGGTGCAGCTAACAGAGGAGCTCCAAAAACAGCAGCATCAACAGCACTAGCAACATCAGCAACATATGCCTCTTATATTTCAATTTTGGAAATATTTGAAGTTATCTCAGATTTCTGAATTTCAGAGTACTTGGGCCACTGTTGTGTACTTTTGCTTGAGTAGGAGTAGAGGTGTGCAAATAACTGATTTTTTTTTTTTAGTTTGCTATTCAAACTGAAAAATTAGAGGGAAAAACCCAAAAGCAAACCCCCACACGTATTTTGGGTCAAATGACATTTATCGTTTTTTGTTTTTGAGGTTTTTAAAACCTTTTTTCAAATAAAGTTGAGGTTAAATTTAAAAAAAAAAGTTATTTGGAATTGAAACCAAAAAACCCCTCAGCAAACTCGACATGAATTTGTGAAATGTTTTGTTAAACCCAAATCTGCATTTTTTGGCAAAACAAAAAGTTTAATCCAAAAAATTATGTCCAGCTCTAGTTAGACATGACATAAACAGTTTAAATTCTGTGAATGAAGAGCTCTTCTAAAAATAGGATTGATCTTTCCATTAAAGAACTCCTTTGTCTCTGTCCATTTTACATTGCCACCAATGTAACACTTGGCCTATGTTAAAATATTCATATTTAGATACAGTACATTAGTATTGTGAATAACTAGAACACCTGGTGAGCCTTCCAGAGAACGCTCCAGACAGCCTGTAAGTAATGGCTGCTATGACTCAGCCAGGGCATGTGACCAGACCACATGACACTGAACTCCATTTTGGGTACCTGTATTTTCCCACAAACGGGGCTGGGAACTGTTTTTGGAACAAAAGGTTCCTGCCATATGTTAAAGCTATATAAGGTGGGAGGTGACATCATTTAGGGGCCTCACTCCCCATACAAGAAAACTCCTAGAAACACCTGAGGAACAAAGACTGAAGTGGGGGAAGTGGTGGTCCCAGGCTAAAGGGATTTCTAGTCGGTGTATGGAAACCTGGTGTACTGCTTGTATCATCATCCAAGATGAGAAACTGCTAATTCATTTCCAATCTTCCTAGTATCTTAGGCTTAGTTTGCAGTATTGTTTATTTGCTACGTAATCTGCTTTGATCTGTTTGCTATTGTTTATCACTTAACATCTATCTTTTGTAGTTAAGAAACTTGTTTTTTGCTTTATCTAAACCTGTGTGCCTTTGAGTAAAGTGTCTGGGAAATATCTCAGATTGGTTGACATGTTTGTTTCATATTCCTCTCCACTGTGAGGGAGAGGTGAACTGGGTAATACATTCATAGTGGTCGGGGTTTCAATCAGGGCAGGATGGTACAGCTCTGGGGTCTTAGGCTGGGGAGCTGGGGGTTATTTTGGCTATAGCCTCTCTATTATTGGTTCATGCAGTGACTAGCCGAAACCTGCATACAACTGCAGCTGGGTGGGTACACATCCCTGCCTTTGTGAATGCTGGTGGGAGTGTAGGACTGGGAGTGGTCTATAGTTTGTCACAGCAGCACAGTGCTGAGAGGGAGCCTGGGCTGGTGAGTCAGAGGGCTCAGTGGAACCCCAGTTCCAGGTTGCACCCTGGAATACATTTGACTGGACTCCCTTATTTGGTCTTTTGAACATTCTGCATGTATAGTCAATTAACCAGAGGCCTTCTACAGTGGTACCAAGGCTTTTCCACTGATCCCCCAATTCCTTTGTCACCCTCCAAAATCAAAAGACAGCCATTATTCCCATAGCTCTGTTCTGGCTGAGAGAGACGGTTCTGACACCTGCTACAAATATCTGTTCAGCTCAGAATACATGGACCTGATAGCAGAGCACCGTGGCCAGATACTTCGTTTAGACCCAGAGTTGCTGCACCTCAAAATCTGACTGTGACTGACTAGTTAAATCCCACAGACAAAGACTGTTCCCTACAGATCAAGGAAATCCTGGTACTAACTGGGAAAACATCATCCAGAAGGATGTACTCATCTAAACCTCTTTCAAATGGGCAGTCCAACATTGCTTGGACCTGGTCCAGGTCTTGATTCCACAGATCTTCGTTTCAAGTGCAATAGGTATTCAATCTGGCCTTTTGTTCAGCTTTATTATGTCAACCACGTGTCTATCTCAGCTTGCCATCTACCTGTACAGCCTTGCTTCGTCTGTTCTCACCCCCACGGTATCAATGTTTCTCAAAGGGATAACATTCTTACCCACTGCTCAGAGAACCTACTTGTTGCCTGGGACTTCAATCTTGTTCTTCTGAAACTCCTGGATCCTCCATTTGAACCTCTGTCTGACTTCTCCCTGCACCACCTCACTCTGAAGACAGTCTTCCTAGTGACTATTACTTCAGCCAGGAGAGTTAGTGAGCTTCAGACACTATATGGCTGCCATTACTGTTGTATATGGCCGCCGCTGAATCTTTTTAATTCAACTATCCTTCCAGCACCCCTATGAGGAACTATTATCCCCATCTTACCCTCTGCCTCTCAGTCCCCCTATCTGTAAGCTTGCTCAAGGTCACACAGGAAGTGTGGCCGAATGGGAATGTGAACCCAAGATGGGCTTTCAGTGATCTACATGAAACAAGTTTGTGCTTGAAGTCCAATCCTTAGTTGACAAATGTGCACATCATAATAGTTGGTTCTAACTGGCATTCTTGTTAGCAGTGTCCGCAAGGAGAGCCAGGCTTGTGCTGAGCTATGGTGAGGTGCTCTGTGAGTGATGAGGCTCAGCCTGTGCCATGGCTGGGATACATATACCGTCATCACCAATTCTGTCTGTGGATGAACACAAGTTTCATTCTCCTGGGCTGTCGCTGTAGCAGCTTTCAAGAGCAGGAAACTTAAGAAAATAACACAAATCAAAAGGGTTTTAAAATAGAAATACTGCATATCAGTATGTTAACACACGTGTTTTATTGGAGGAAATGGATAGTTCTGACTTTATTTCACTTGCATTCCTTTTTATTTTTTTTCATTATGACTCTGTAAATCGTAAATGTAAAGAGGAATGGACAATTCATGTTCAGCCTTTTCATTCATCATGTGAATTTTTGCTTTTGTAACACTACTTCTCTTCATGTGCAGCTTCCTAGCACCCTAATTAATTGTTATACTGCATTGGTAGCATTGCTTGGGAAGGGGTTTCTATTTTTTTGAAAAATGTTGGGAACTGTTACGACAAACAAAAACCACCTAGCCCAACTCCACTCTAGCCACATAAAGATTCTGCCTACATACTTCCTCTTCTGTGAACACTAAAAGATGGATGGATTTATGCAGTGCTTCAAGGTTAGGATGCTTCTTTTTACCACTAACGACTCTAGGAAAGTTAAATCTGCAGTTTGCACTCACAGCATTAAGTTTCCACTCACAGCATTTCCTTCATGTAGCTCAATTATGGGAGAAATTACAAGACTTCTTTCCTTTCCCCTCCTCAATTTTCCTTGGTGTGGGCTCATGGGACTCAGATTCCTTGTGATCTGTCGCAACCCAGGGGCATCCACTCTGCCACCTGGGCCTGTCTGACTGTCCCTCTTGCTATGGTAGCACAGCTCTGATGTAGCCATGCTCCCATGGGGTTCCTCATCCACTGCCTGCTAATCCCAGAATCTCATGGTTTCCAGATAATTCAGAGGGCTGAAGCAATTTACTTTAATGAAGTCCTAGGATCTGATAAAATGTTTATTGGCATCTATGGAATTCTTTTCACTGACTACACTGGGATCAAGTCTATAGTTAGGGTTACATTCTATAAGTGAGGAATCTTCCTGTAGCTGGTGGGCCAATGCCTGAAAGTGTGTTCCTCTCTGTCGTCCTGGTCCTGGAGTTGACCCCTTTCCACAGGCACTGACCTTGAACTTTCTAGAGCACTTGTGAGTTGGGTGCAGGGGAAAGAAGGTAAAAGCACTTCTGTGCACCCCCTTCCCAAATGACCAAGTTTTCATCCCTTCTATCCATGGAGTTGGAAGAAATTATTTTGGGCCAAATTCCTTTAATTTGGGGGCTAGCTAGTCTGAGATCACACAGATGAGATGTTGTTCTAGAACTACTGTGCACTGTTTAAATGAGAGCTATCTCTAATCTCTCACTAGCCACCGTTAATTAGAAGGTATTTATTCTGGGTTTCCAATTCTTTTTTAAACTCAAGTGCAAGCGTCTCGGTCTCTCTAAACTTTTTTTCAACTATCAGGACTTTTATAAAATACTAAACAATGTTCTGTAGATACTATCTGCTTTTAAAAAGTTCTTTTCTCCCCCTCCCCAGCCCCATGCTCCCCACTAAGTTCAAATTTGTTATAGACAGGCTTATTTGATTTTTTTTTCTAGTACTTGATTTTATTTTTTTAAAATGCCGTTTTAAAATTAACACCATGAATAAAATGAGGACAAAGTAATGGGATGTTCTGGTCAAAAATTGAAGAGACAGGACAGAAATTGAAACTGGCAATAAAATACCAAAAAATCAATCTAATTTCTCATACAAAAGAGTAAACTGCTTTTTGTTTCATTTTATAGACTCTTAAATGTGTTTATCATGAAGTGAACTCAGCTTGCTTTAAGCATTTTGCATCTCATTCAACCACCAAACATAGATTTAATCTGTATTTAAGAGGAAAGCTCTTAGTAGAACTGGCCTTTTATTAAATTGACATCAAAATGCAAATCTAGTTGATTCTTTGATAGTCTAGAAATACAATGAAAAACCATCTATAAATGGATTTTATAGCCCTCTATGTATAAAACACTTTAAGAATGATGCTACTAGGATCTCAGATCAGTGTCCAGATGAGCTTTACATTATAGTCATACCTTTCCCAGTGATGACAGACATGATCTACTGGGGCCACCAAAATAATTTTGTGGTGGGGGAGAAGGAGAAAAGTTACCTCTAACCCTCTACTTCTGCTGTGCATCACAAAGGATGGCATTCAAACATCACCCACAAATAGCCTTCGTAAAAGGACCTGGGACTTAATTGCTAGGTTTATGTGTGTGTGTTTACATTAAAAACTTCTCAATTTTTCAGCTGACTTTTGGCCCAAAATTGTCTTCAGATTTGAGGTTTTTAAAATCTTGTCAATTTTCCATAAGCAAAAATATTAAAATCTCCCAGTCAACTCTAATATGTACAGATACCAATTACAAAATCCATAGAAAAATGTCCTATTGAATTTGAAAAATTGTCATGGAATACCTGTGCTCAGCAGCTTCTGCAATTAACATTTTGATCCCAGAGAATTCTTGGCAAAAGAATATTTGCTGTAACGGATAAGATCAGAAAGAGAGAGAAAACACATAAAAAGTATAGTTTTAGGGCCTGGCCATGAAAGGTATTGAAGACCCATAAAATTCAGCTTGTTCATTGGGACTTGTGGATGTTCCGCACCAATCAGCATCTGGCCCTTACTTTATGGAGGATTGGCAGGTTATTATAAGGATATGCAGATGCTTCTACCTTAAAAAATAAACCCAATTGTTTAAAAGTCTTTCCATTGCCAGCTCCAGTTTTGATACAGCAGCGAAGCATAGCAATGCTAAATAAGAACATGCACATTCCATTTGTATTGCCATTCCATCTAAATCCAGACCTTAATCATTATAGTAGAAGTAAGCTTCCCCTGCTCCCCAGAGTCTTTAAGTAATTTTTGGATTAAATGGCGTACTTAGTTTTTCTTGTAAGCAGTGTCACTTCACACTCAGCTTAATAATGGCTTGTTTGGGTAAGCTTCTGTGTAATGTCAAGTTTTCCCAAATGGCCCTAGAAGGTCAACAGAGGTCTGCTGTTAACACTTTCTAAACAACAGAAAGGTTTTCCTTGTTTAAACAACAGTCGGGAGAACACAATTAGATACAATTACCTAATTCTTCTTCTTGTAGAACCTAACAGTAGCTGTCAGAAAAAGGGGAACAGTAAAGGTCAGTTTTAAAAAGAGGCTTCTTCAGAGAGTAATGCATCTTGAATAGTTTATATATGCTTAGCTACCTTATGTACTAGTAAGTAGTAGAACCCATGCATTTTTTTGTTATCAAGATAAAAAGATAGTATGCTTCAGAAATTCTGGAAAGACTTTTCAAAAGAATATAGAAATTGCCACACTGGAAGAGAGAAATAATGATGCATCTCTGTCAATATCCTGTCTCTGGAAGTTCAAGAAACCCTCTACATAGAAACACAGGAATTGGATTTTGGATATTGG
Source organism: Trachemys scripta elegans (assembly GCF_013100865.1). Classification (NCBI taxonomy): domain Eukaryota; kingdom Metazoa; phylum Chordata; order Testudines; family Emydidae; genus Trachemys; species Trachemys scripta. Next base: position 74,877,740 of record NC_048306.1, on the reverse strand, counting down.
ATCTAGACCAATATCCCATCTCTAACAGTGGCTGCTACCAAATGTTTCAGAGGAATGTTCATGGAAATCTCTTAATCCTTAATAGTTTGACTGGCCTGGGCCCTAAGGCAATGAAGTTTAATATCTCTTCCAAAATTTCTTAGCATTAACTATTATAACTCTGGACATTCTCCTTATCCATATAGTGTCCAATCTTTTTTGAACCATGCTGATTTTTTTCACTTCAGTGATGTCTTGTGATAATGAGATCCACAGGTCAATGACATATGTGGAAAAAGTACTATCTCTTATCAATTTTGAATTGCCACCTTTCAATGTCATTGACTGTCCCCATGTCTCATAACGCAAGAACAGGGTGAATAGAAACTCCTGATCTACCTTCTCTAGACCACTTATTATTTTATAAACTTCTATTATGTCTCCTTTCGAAGGTAAACAATGCCAATCTTTTCAAGTTCTTTGTGGGAGCTGTCCCCGTGCCCTAGTTGTTGCCTTTCTCAGAACTCCTGTCATAAAAAATCTATGTAACTTCTCCATCGGGGGGGAAAATTTCTTCCTAACCCTTGTTGGTATTTGGTATGTGCTCTGAAGTATGAGTGTCTATACTCCTTTTAAACTGTTTGCTATTTAATGTAATTGTCAGTGTTTTCATTATCCATATCTATCTCTAACCTTTTTTGGAATCCTACTATTTATTATTTTTTCTGTGATTTCTTATGACAGTGAGTTTACAGGTTAACTATGTTTTGTTGAAAGGGATTTACCTTTCATCAGTTATTTTGTTGCCTTTCAGGTTCACTGAGTATCCCCTTGCTCTTGCATTAGGAGAAGGTAAACATGAGTAATATGAAGACTTTATGCACCTCTATTGTGTCCTCTTATTCTGTCTAGTTTAGAGAGAAGAACATCTTTTCAATCTGTCTCCATATGGAAGTCTTCTCAGGCCTCTGATAGCTTTCATTGCCACCTTTGAATCTTTTTGTTTTCAAAAATAGATATAGCAGAAAGAGTGAGCAGAATTGACCACAGTACGCCAGGTGAGGACATAATTATTTATACGGTGGCACAATTTCAATACTTTCAATCCTATTCTTTATTCTAATACTTTATGTTTGTTTGTTTTTTGTTAACATTTTGTATCTATGATACAATTTATTTAAGGTTCATTTGTGCCTATAAGCCACAGCTCTGAATTGAGGAGTAATGCAATAGGGATCACCAAACACACTTTCCTTCACTCCCCAGAGCTGCCTTGTATAGTGAAGAGGGCACGAATTGCTACTTCTTGTGCTGCCGACCAACAGGGAAAGAAGGGAAGAACTATAGTTCTGCCTCCTCTCTGTCCTTCCCATTCCTTTGGGATCATCATGCTCCCCGTAACAAGTATGTTAATTATAGCCCCTCCGCTCCTTGCAGCACAGAGATTTAAATCAGTCCAACCCTTATGCAGGCCATGGAAAGCTCCTTACTCCCTCGCCCTCAGTGTAAGAACCTGCCACAATCTAGCACTTAGTTTGTATTTTAGTCGCCTGGGTTTTTCTGTTTAAATTTTTCAGCAATTCATAATAGCTTAAATATTTACTATACTAGTACCAACTGCAAAATATTCAGTGCTTATGAAACATGCCTGCTTGGTGGCAATGAAAACTGAAGGCCTTATTTAACCATAGAACAGTTACAGCACAGATTTCAAAGACTCAAGCTTCCCCATGTTGGGCTGTCCATGTGCCTCATCCCTGAACTGGAAAGACCACCTCTAAGAGTGAGAGTTTAGTTCAATCTCCGTGTCCAGGCAATTCTTGACCCTTCTCCTGAGACTGCCAGCAAGAGCGCTAATTATAATCATGACAGGTTTCAGAGGGGTAGCTGTGTTAGTCCGTATCAAAAATAATGAGGAGTCTTTGTAGCACCTTAGAGACTAACAAATTTATTTGGCCTAAGCTTTCGTGGGCTAAAACCCACTTCATCAGCTGCATGGAGTGAAAAATAGAGTACTTCTTAGCCCACAAAAGCTTATGTCCAAATAAAATTATAATTGTGTTTTTTGTGGTATGGATACCTGCCTGTTAGGAACAAGACTGAACCCACCATCTCATTTTACACAGACCACTGAGCACCTGCCAAATGGCAATAACTTTAATTTGCTGTTGACCTACAGACCTAAGGCAGATACCAACTAGTGACCCCAGGGGCAAAGCCTGACATACTGTTTCCCATCTCTTAAGTCATCCATTCCTCTGTAGTAGTAATTTTTGCTGCTTTTTCTGAAGAAGTCTACATGTGTTAAACAAAGCAAAATGAAAATGAGTCTGTGAATGTGACACCCTTTAATACTCTTCTAGAATCCTTAACCACTATAACTGAAAAGGGAAAAGAACAGATTGCTCGATAACATTGCTAAAATAAGCAGTGTGGCAAATTGGAGTCACAAGCTTTAGAAATCTCTGATCTCTCAGGTCCCACTATTGCAGTGTTGGAGAAAAGGTACATTGACAGAGTGGCCTCTAAAGACTATGGTGGCTAACTATTTCCAGTCAACGGGAAATGCTGAATACAAGCTCTATTAAAAACAAAAGGAAGACACAGGAGAGAGTATGGATAAATATGATTTATGTCTATTTCTGCTTGCTTCCACATGTGGACTTTCAGATGCAAATACAATAAAGAAAACATAAAAGTCTGAACACAACAAAGTTGTCTGTCAACATGACTTCTGTGACAGATTTCCTTGCTGTTCAACAATGATTCTAATTCAATTGTTGGCTGCTGTGAAGGAGATGAGATGCCAGAAGCAGAAGCTCTGCAAACCAGAACAAAAAATAATTACTATTAGAGTTGTGCTGCAAACAAACCCCTTGAAAATACAGTTACATCATTCTGTTTGTCTCTCCCCCAACTATTTTTTTCTAATCCCTGCCACTGAATCATAACTATATGAAGCAATGCATGTGATGACATCAGCAATGCTCCAGCCATTGCAGTTTCCTGATGCCATTACATTCAGGAGATTTGCAAACAAATTTTTATTAAAAACCCACCTTGAACAAACAGGCTTATTAGAAAGAAAGGAAGAGGGATGGAATTGGAGGGTATTCAAATACATATTTGTAGCTTTTGCTCTATAATCAAAGTATTCTGGACAAATTTGTTTTGCTGGTAATGGTCTGTTACTTACACTGAATTAAGCCAAGTTATGTTAAAGTAACAGAGGAATACACTGGAACACTCTAGCTGCTTTCCAGAAGTCTGACACCCAACACCTACGAACATGGCTTTCCCAGTGATTCAGACCCAGCATTTATAACAGCAAATTTAATTCTAAAAAAGCCTGAAGGGAGCAGCCATATGCCATATATGTGCACATATGTACACAGAAAAGATGAAATTCTTAAGCCTGAATCTCTCCTGCATTGCATCTGGCTTAGCCATTTATACCAGTGTACAATGGTTTAAAACAATGTCAGATAAGAATGGTAGCAGTAAAAGCTCCACTTTGCACAGGATAAATGACTTCAGAAGATGCAAGGCAGTGGTGAATCAGGTCCCTAACTCCTACCTGCATGAGAACTGTGCTTTGCATGATTGACTAAGCAGTTCACCAGAAAACTGCCCATCCACCAGCATCACTGGCAGGTTCTATTCTCACCAGCTTTCCTGATTGGAGTGACAGATGGGGGTGGGTGGGAAGAGGAAGAGGAATCCCTTCTCTTCACAATTATACTATAGTAATCGGCAACATTAGTACTGATTTATATTATAACTGCAAGTGTTGGAATAAGAGACGTGGCATCTGTAAAGCTAGTGTTAAATTGAAAGAATATAAAATTCAGCTCCATGTCTGGGGACATTCCAACAATCAGATTACATTTCATGTACTCAAATGGAGCTATGAGAGAGCAGAAATTTATGACAGAACATTTGATTTTTATTGCTAAATTTTCTCTGCAGCTGGTCCAGAGAAAGCTGCAATAAAATACACCACTCGTACACCATAGTGCCACACAGATTTCATGCATGCAGAATAACACAAGATGCAAAGTCTTCTGAAAACTGACAGTGGGACAAACCTTTTTTAAAAAGGTGCTTCTCCCTCCCCTCCTTGACAATGCAAACACTGGGTGCAAAACTTGCCAATGGAATTTTGCACATGCAATGTTTTTGCACTCTTAGATATTTATTTCTGCAAAACTTCTGGCACAAAAATGAGAATCAGTTGAGGATGAGAGTAAAACATCAGTTCATGTATTTAAAGGGGCATATCCAAGAGCTGAATATGATTTATACACCTGCCACATAATTGCTGCACAGGATGTGTCTTTCTTCCAGACAGTCTAGTGAATCATTTGGATCTTCTGATGAAGAAAAGCCAAACAAACATTTAGGTTTGAATAATCTGAATTTGAACACAGTTTAATGTTAGTGTAATGGGGCACCATGTAAAATATCCAGACACATCCTCTAACATTGTTTGCCTAGCTCTAAATACCATAGACACTCAACAACCTGACAACTATCTGGTATGGCTTTGTACTTATAAACCACAGGAAGCCCTCAAGAAAAAAGCATAAATGGTGTCATAATGGTTTACTATAATCTAAAATTATTGTTACCATAGATGTTAGGCCCTTGATATTCGAACTTTGCACTCTTATCCAAGGAATCAATACATGATACAGGTGCACTTGCTTTTTCCACCCCTCTTTTCTGCTCACACCTTTATTTCCCAACAGTGATTGCAAGCCATTGGAGAAATCAGTCCAAATCTTGTTCTCAGTTACTCTATCAACTTCAATGGAATTACTCCAGATGCAGGGCTGCCCGGGGGAGGGGGGGGGCGCAAGTGGGGCAATTTGCCCCAGGCCCTGGGCCCCACAGGGGCCCCCACGAGAATATAGTATTCTATAGTATTGCAACTTCTTTTTATAGAAGGGGCCCCTGAAATTGCTTTGCCCCAGGCAAATTGCTTTGCCCCCCTGAATCCTCTGGGCAGCCCTGTCCAGATGTACACTGCTTTTAAAGCAGAATTTGACCCAACATGCGCAGCAACACAATGCATCCGGGTATATCGAGAGCCGAATTCTAAAATTGCAAGGATAGAATATCTATAATATATGAATACAAAAATAACATTGTAGATGACATTTCCAGCTATTTCATCACACATTTATCATCAGAAAACAACAAAGGAGTTATATTTTTTTTAAAAAGCCAATTTTGTTTCATGTGCTGCTCTCAGAGCTAAACAGCTCTGGAAGAAATCCAGATAGAAACTGAGTTGAATAACAGTCTGCAATTCAAAGAGTTTGAGATGGGGAAATGGCATGAACTAATGAAATACTGCACAAGTTTAACAAACATGACTCAAGGACAGGATGTTCTAGCAAAAACAGCACTAAAAAGGCTCTCTCATATAAAAGATGAATGGACTATGTTTGACTGCTATAATAGTCCATTCCATAAAAAGTTTATTATAAACTGAAGGAACAACATAGCAATCTCTGCAGTCTTGGGGGTTAGGTGCAGTTTGTGTCAGCAGAGTGACTTTCTCCTCACCCAGTATTAGCAGAGCTGCTCCACCCCAAAGGAGTTTCATTTTTGGGATAGACAACTTGTTTTGCTTCCTCAAGGACAAATTGATATAGAAGCCCTAAAGACCTGAACCTGCTCCCCTGGTTTTCAATGGGACTACAGCAGACCCAAAATGCTTTAAATAGCTTGTCTGTTTGGATTTATTTTTTACAAATTTTGATGCCCCTAGATAAAATATTTTGATAGCAGATATCTGCTTTTAACATATGTAAACACATAAATTAAAATTAAAGCCAACTGTGCTCCTAGCAGTTTCTCTATGCATATGTCTAGCAGTCTGTTCTATGTCAAAAGAGAGATTGCTACTTTGATTCTGTAGTATGCAACAAACAGAATGACTTCTACACTTTGGTGACGTCATGCTGCATATGGGTACAGCATATGTACTCCATCTTCCATGATGCTGAAGTAAATTTGCACCAATAATATAATACATAGGCACCAGCAGGAAAGACTGCTGGAGGAAATATGAGTAAGTATCATGTTCTCCTTTCTTTCCTGTCACCCTGCAAACCAGAGTTGGACCTGGACCAAAATATCAGATCCAGATGAAGTTTACAGATCAAACAAATCTATCCCTATATCCTGGACCAATGGGAGCAAGGTGTCTGGAGGAGGCAGGGGGGACTCGGGTAGTCTGTGCAGATGACCCTGTTCCCTGTGGATCATCTGTTTTCCCAGGGTTGGGAGGCCTTGCCTCTCAAAACTTGTAGGGTACCCAAGTCACCCTCCCTTCCCCTTTCTCCCCTACCTCCCCCTGGAAGGTTGGTATGGTGGGAAATTCTGAGAGTGTGGCCTTGCAGAGTTTTCCTCCTTTTTCTGGCCCCTCCAATGCACTTTTTTTTGTATGCTTTGTCTCTAGAAACTTTAACCAAACAAAAGATTCTGCCCCATATTACCAGCCTGGTTCGTTCGAATTATTTGAAGCAGTGCAAAGTGGGAGTAAATCTTTACCAAATTAGAATTCTCCATTCAGACAATGCTGTCATTTTACATTCACTGTGCATAGGTATAAATGTATAGGGTATAAGGCACTTGTGAGTCAGGCCCAGAAACACAGGTCAGGGTTAGCGCAGGTAATAATTACCAGTGACTGACTAGTGGTTTGGCAGGTGCCTCCCCAGTGTTCTGATAATAAAATTTTCACTAATGCGCTAACTATGCCAGAACTACGTATCTGTTTTTATAGCATTCAATTTTGCAAGTTTTTCAGTGTGAACCTATTTTGCTTAAATATAAAATGCCACTCACCTTAAACTAGGAGAATAGCAAGCATAAAGAATGGACAGAATACATCTATGAACCTTCCAAAGATGGAAAGTTATGTCAGGGACACAGAAATAGAACTGAATTCCTTTGCCAACGCTTGTAATTAAAACGTAGACACTCAGTACATTATGATGATTTGCAATCCCACAAAATGTTTGAAATTAACAACCACTGAATCTTAATTTTACTTCTATATTAGGGTTATAGATAGCTATCCTAATGCATGATTAGTTTCTTTCAAATATATCAGCAAGGTTACGAGGATGTAAGCAATACTAACAAATCACACTTCCTATCCTTCAGAAAACATTTTTGTCAAATCTAAATAGCAAGAAAATGTCATTGTTATGATTTAAGGTCTTGCTAACATATCTGACAAATGCAGTTCTTAGCCTGCATTGCATTGTGTTTGACAATTTTGCTAGTGTTATTTTGTTTGCTTTCATTTCTACAAGGTACTGCAAGCTATGTTAAAACATGCTGCTAGGATGAGCTACTGTTAACTCAATCTAGGAGCATGCTAGTTTCCCAACTGTATTTTCATGTATGTTCTCTCTCAGGGTATGAAATATTACAGGGGAAATAGTTGCGTTTTATTTTGTCTACTACTGGGTAGCCCTGGTTAGTTTGTGTTCCCTAGAGCAATGGTGCACAAGCAGTCCTGTACACATAGTTACTCCACCATGGAGACTGGCACTGTCTAATATAGCTTGGAATTTTTTTCAGAAGTATTCAGGACCCCAAATGATACTTTGAGGGTGTCCTTGTCATATCCTGGGCTCTATAGATAAAATTAGAGCTGGTCAAAACTCTTTTTTCAATTTTTTTTAAATAAAAAAAGTCTCTTTATTAAAATGTTCAATATTTCAGAATTAACTAAGTTTCCCCCCTTTCTTCCCCTTTTCAGTGGCTAAGGGGGGGGGGGAGAGGGAATGGACATAACCCCCTCCCCCAAAAAAATTCTAAATTGCAAGTATTAAATTTTTTTGGTTGATTTGAATTTTTGCATTCTTTTTTCTAAACCTGCAGAACAACATTTTTTAAATTCTTTGTGAAAACTGAGTTTTCTAGACCAACTCTAGCTAAAAGCCTATGTAGCTTATTAACTTGGTAACAAAGGTAAGCTAACATATTCACTTATTACCATTAATTATATTATTTTAAGAGTACAATTAAATATATCTAACACACACACACACTCACCCTACCCCACCCCCCATACACAAACAGTCTCCAGATTCTGTCATCATTCTTGCTCCTTAGGAAGGTTGAGCCTACAGCCTTGCAAAAAAATAAAAATAAATAAAAAAAAATGTTTTTCATTAAACAAGATCCACTGTATCCTAGTGGATACAGCACTGAACTGGTTTTATTTCTGGCCTGCTGGATGATCTTGGGCCAGTCAGTTTGCATCCCTATGCCTCAGTTTTCCCATCTGTAAAATGGGGATAATGATGCTGCCCTGCTTTTTAATATATTTAATTAAAGTGTATTGAAAAGCTGAGCCAGGAAAAGTGTGTTGCTCCTGATTCAACTCTACTTTAAAGTGGTGGGAAAGACTGGTGGGCCAGACCTAATGAAACTTGCCCTTCAGAGGCACAGCTGGGAAGGACAGCATAAGAGCATCTTTAAGTTTTTTCTCCACCCCATCCTGGGCCATGTGTCTCATGGTACTACTCAGCTAACTATCTGCTTTGTAACAGCAGAGCTGTATCAGCTGGAACTTATCTTCCCTGTCAAGCTTTCTGGAGCAGTGAAGGAGCATATATACTAACCTAAGGGCAGACTGTGAAGAAGCAGAGCACAAACCCAGAAAATAAAAATGGCCAATGGTCCATCTAGCCCAGTCTTCAGAGGGAATGAACAGAACAGGCAATCATTGAGTGGTCTATTGCCTGTTGTCCACTCCTAGCTTCCGGCAGTCAGAGGCTAGGGACACCCAGAGCATAGGATTGCCTCCCTGACCATCTTGGTAATAACCATTGCTGGACCTATCTTCCATGAACTTGTCTAATTCTTTTTTTTGCTCATTTATACTTTTGGCTTTCACAACATCCCCTGGCAACAAGTTCCATAGGCTGACTGTGTGTTATGTGAAGAAATATTTCCTCTAGTTTGTTTGTTTTTAAACTTGCTGCCTACTAATGTCATTGGGTGACCCCTAGTTCTTGTGTTATGTGAAGGTGCAAATAACACATCCTTATTCACTTTCTCCACACTATTCATGATTTTATAGACCTATCATAATCCCTTTTTAGCAGTCTCTTTTCCAAGATGAAAAGTCCTGGCCTTATTAATCTCTCTACATATAGAAATTGTCCCATACCCTTAATCATTTTTGTTGCTCTTCTCTGTTCCTTTTCCAACTCTCATATCTCTTTTGAGATGGGACGACCAGAACTACATGCCGTATTCAAGGTGTGGGTGTGCCATGGATGTGAGTTCTATACTTCAATTTCACCAACCAAGTATCAAGTGTAAACTCCTCTAGCACTATAACAGCCTTAACATGGAGTTGCTGCTCTAGTACCCAAGGGAACTGTCTATCTTGCCATCCAGGCAAGCATGTCTTTGTGATAAATGGTCCCTTACACCAAAAAACACAACAATCTTCAGGTTACTCCCAATCCCAAAGGTACAGTCACTTACCTCAGATCTCACACCAAAGACCATGCTTGTAGCCAATCCTATAATAAATTAAGTAAAGATTTTTTAACTGAGAAAAATGAGTTTTTATAAGGATAAAGCAGGTAAACACATGCACACACAAGGTACTAGAAGCTTCTGTGATATGCAAGCTCTGTAAATCCTCTAGGGCTAACACAGGCCAAATAGCTCAGGATCCTTTGCTTAGGCTTAGAAATCTTCACCCCCTCAGAGTTTAAGCAGCATAGAGAGATTGAGTTTCTTCTGGTCAGGGGTTTTTATTCTCTTCCCGAAGAGCGCAAGCTGATGAGACAAATCCACCTGCACCTCTCCTCTTCATGGGGGGCGTGGGGGGAATCAACAAAGTCTTTGTTTCACAATGGCTCATTCGGTTTCAATGGGTCATCTTGGTGGGCAGGACCTAATCCTTCTGTAGGAAGCCAGCATTTTACATCACTTAATGCTTCTTTCCTGTTTGAGTTAGAGGATTACAATGCAAATACTTAATATAACCTTATGACATGGAGTACAGTTGTTTATAAGTAAGATTTATACCTGAAGTATCCTACAAGCATTTCATAAAGTCCAAACACATTTTTATAAACTTAACGTTTATTTTAAAAATATTAACACACAGGTGAGCCAGTCTGGTTTCCAGCTATATATTTGTCAGTGTTCAGTGATGCCTTGGCATGAGTTGGCACCTGGTCTGCCAGAATCACACTCCCTATTTAGCACTTAGTAAAAGAGAAATTGCTATTATTGCAGGATTATGGAGTGAGGAGACAGGAAGTGGTGCCCAAACCTTCCTGAACTGAATGAGCAATATGGTAGTTGTTGCATGCAATTTAAATGTTTCAGTGGTTTCCCCATAGGGAAAAAGCACCTATCGGACTGAATAAGGAAGAAGCCCACAAGGTGATTTAGAAATTACCCAAAAGACCTATACACTTGAATAGAGAACCAAATCCTTTCCTCAGAGTCTGGCTTACCCCCCTGCTTGTTGGGGGACCACGCTAGCCTCCTAGGGGATGAAGCAAACAGCCCACAGCACAAGGGGAGGGCTATAGAGTGCTTTTTGGGGTGTGATCATGGCTACTAGGTGAACTATGCCTTCGATTCCCTTTAGTCTCCCTTGATTGCACCCTTTGGGTGACAAGCCTGATTTCCTGCACCTCGACTGCATGGAACTACACAGTCCAACAATTGTAGGGCATGCCTGCACTTTTTGCTGGTGGTGTAATTCCCAGCTCCAGGACAAGACCCATACCCACACTAGCTCTGACTGAGCTAGTGTAGCTGGTGGGAGAGGCTAGCTGCCCCGAGTATGTGCTTAGCATTTGGGATGCCCCAGGTTCTTAACCCTGTTAACAACACGAGTCCAACTTGGTTTTGGCACATGTAACAGTTTTTCCTTCTTCTAGAAGCCCATGAGAACGTAAGTTTGTGGTGACACAGAAACAGTGTCTTCAGCATACGGCATTATTTCTTCATTCCCATAAGGTGCCCAGCACTTAGAACAAAGACTAAAAACAAAAGGCCTGAATGCATGGCTGTTACTTACACCTTTTGAAGTCCCATTCACCTCAGCTAATTCCATCTTTGGCAGAGAGAAATAGACTGCCCTGCTGCAGTTTCTACCTCTCTTCCTCTGTGTTTGACAGCCTGTCAGCTGTTCCCTGTCCTCCTAGCTCACTCAACCCCCTTCCCTTTTCTGGGATCTTTGAGCTCAGGCTTCAGTCTTGGGAAGACTAAACTATTCTACCCGGGATGGAGCCAGATAAGGAGCATTCCTCAATAAACAACTTTTCTATTATTTCCTTCGGGATTCTCACCTGTGTCACTGTTTCCTTTCTTGTTGTTTCCCCCCCTTAACAGCTTCCTTTGATTTAACTCTGGCAGTCAAGCAGGTTTCTACCAAATGAATGACATGAGAGAAATATGACTAAACAATACACAACTCCTTCTTTCTGCCCAGGTGTTTTACAACCCAGGGGATGTATAGGGAAGGACTAATCATGGAATTCCAAAGAAGTCAAGGACTCAAAAGGTGTCCAGTTTCTGAAGCCTCCCGCACCCATTAACATCCATGGAGCATCTGAGGAAAATGTCTCTTCTTGTGTGTCTGTTACTAATCATGAAAGAATTCAGCAGAAATTGTCACTCTGGTGATTTTTATTAGTTAGTTCTCAACTATCTCTTGCTACATGGAGCAATTAAAAGGGCAGTGAAGTCAGCCAGTATCTATAATAAAGTTTAGCTATCTAATCTCCCCTCCCCTTTCACTTTATTTCTGAAACTATTTTTCTGAATCTATTTCTCTTTGCTGGTAATGTGGCATAAACTGTAAAAAAGGTGTGCTGCATAATCTAATCATGACCATCTCAACAAGAGGAGATCATAAGTGTGTTGTGTTCTGCTTTCTTTGTTATGTTTTTCTGCATACTGTTGCTGATCCAACATCTGTCAGTTTCTGGGAATCTGAAGCCAAGCACCAGGATTTGAATTGGGGCTCAAAATAGCAGCAAAAGACACAAGTTTGGGTCTCATTGTACTCAGCAGGGGTTATGCTCCACAGCAGATGTACCAGAGGGAAAAGAAAAACAGATGTAGATATGGAGAGAGTCAACTCTCTGAACAGTGAAACTGTTCCACATAGCTGGTGTTATATGGTGTGATATGTGGTATTAGCACAACATTATGGTAGGGTGCTGTAGTTCAGTTGTTATTAGTAAGTGTCATTGTGTACTGATTGCAAGCACTCAAGTGTTCAGAAGGGGGAATCAAGGATACCAAATGGGAAAAAACAATACACAGGAGCCTAATATCTTTAAGAGGGTAAATTATCTTTTCCTTGAGAAAGCAGAAAATGTTAATGGGTAAGTCTGCCAAGACATTTTCTAATAGAGGTAAATAAAGGAACAAAAGATGGTTCCAGTCCTTTTTATGTGCAGTTATAGTATATCAGTGGTACTCTTACTGAATCTGTGCAGCCTTGGCATAACAAATCTAAGGACTGCTCATTATAAAACATAGCAGTGGGTGTACAATTGGTGAATTGTGCTATGAAAATTACACTTGTGTTTGGCTAACAAAAAGATTAAGTGAAACAAGAATGAGCTTTAAGCACATGTCCTTGGGGAATTTTTGTAATGAGCTTGACAGAATAGTTGAGGTAATATCTTCTATTGGACCAACTTCTGGTGGTGGATATAGTGATTACCTTCCCCACACCTGAAGAAGAGCTCTGTGAAGCTCAAAAGCGTGTCCCTTCCACCATCAGAAGTTGGTCCAATAAAAGATATGACCTCACCCACGCTGGCTGTCTCATATCCTACGCCTAATACAGTTATACCAATATCCATACATCATAAGCTTGATATCTTGCATTTCCCAGGACCGTGTGCCTTTGCTGCATTAGTTTGTCACATTTGAGCTCACACATACTGTGTGCACCATTATCTCTGAATTTTATTGATATCAGTGTCTGTGTTGCACCGTCTATTGGCTTGTTATTCGCTTATTGTAATGCACTGTCACCTGTTTTATACAACAAACCACTTAAATCGATTTACCCATTATGAGACAGATCCTTCACTATGTCAGGCCAGCTTTGCACTACTCTATCACCAAAATAATGCCCTAAAACTGACTAACCCAGCCACAGGACGATCCTCTCACTCCAATACAGAGTACCTTAGATGCTATAGGTCCTATGACACCTTCCCCTGAAATTGGATTTGGGGGGCAGGTAGCCAGAAAACTGCGGTTTCTTTTGCAACCTACCCAAGCTACTATAATGGCTTTTGGGAGCATGATCAGCTCTTGCAGAGTTTAGAGCAGATTTCACTCTGTTTCACCTTAGGCTTGGGGCAAGGCCAGCACAGAAAATCCACAGGAGTGAGGAGTGCAGAGGTGGCTTGAAGCTGGAAAGCAGTGATGATGAGCATTGCTCGGCTGGAGCTTAGGATGTGGTGCACAATTTTAATTAAGAAACAAACGCATGGCACCTTTTACAATTGCCTGTTGCTGCAGCACCAATACAATGTGATTTATTCTACAGTTAAGGAAACACAATAAGTTCAATACAACCATGAAATGAACAAAAAACCTTCCTGGTTTCAAGACTGAACCTGATAAATTTATGGAGGGGATGGTATGATGAGACTGCCTACAATATCTCCAAGGGCCGGTCATGGGACACTAGATGGGGAGAACTTTGAGTTGTTGTTACAGAAATTCTTTCCCAAGTGTCTGGCTTGAGGGTGTCTTGCCCACATGCTCAGGGTCTAACTGATCACCATATCTGGGGCCAGGAAGGAATTTTCCCTGGGTCACATTGGCAGAGACCCTCAGAGTTTTATTGCCTTCCTTTGCAGCATAGGGCACGGGTCACTTACAATGCAAATGGTATTTGCTGTAACTTGAAGTCTTTAAATCATGATTTGACAACTTCAGTAACTCAGCCAGAGGTTATGGGTCTATTACAGGAAGGGGTGGGAGAGGTGGGTCAGACTAGATGATCGTGATGGCCCCTTCTGGCCTTAAAACCTATGAGTCTATGAAAAAATGCTCTAACAGATAAAAATTTAATTTAAAGAACAGACCAACCTGAGCTAAACCAAATAAATGTGCCTTTCAGCATGCTCTGAAGGCTTCTAGACTCTGGCTTGGGCAAAGGGCCTCAATCAGGGCTCTAAAATGATAAAGCCTCACCACTTACTAGGGAGAGTTTTATCCTAGGAACTGATAGTAAGAGCTTCAGTGGCCTCTTCCTGCCAACAAGCACCACTTCCATCTTTCCTGAGTTGAGCCTCAGCAAGGTTTGTTTTATCAGCCAAGCAATAGAAGAGTCTAAGAGTATGGTAGAATCTGGTTTTGATGACAGTATAGTGCTAAGTAATGTCAGCATATTGACAACACTGCAGTCCTAGGTGTCTCTCAGTCTCTGTGTCAGGCGATACATACCCTTAGGGATCCTTGTGATCAAGGTAACCCCTCCATGCTATCTTTCCTAAAAAAGAGAGTGACAACATCCACGTTTGAGGATGGAGGTTAGGACCCAGAAGAGTTCTATTAGGAGCTCAAGTGAAGGAGGTAGGAGAGATGCATCTAATTTTCAAAAGCAGTTAGGAAGGGGACAGTCTCCTAAAGAAGCTGCTGCTGGTACGAGAAAACTTTTCTCCATTCTAGGGATTGCTACAAAAGTATGTACTCTTGCTTGCGTAATTTGATTGATGAAATTTGTTTGAAAAACCAGTCTGAAGAATGGCAATGCTGTATGAAGAGAATTTAGTTTTGGACTCTGTCCTACGGTGCTTTCATAGGGTTTTCTCTGAACAAAAATGGTTTCCTGTTTTGTTTGTGGGAAGGACTTTGGAATTTAGCTGGATTTTGCATTGGTGGAGCAGTGCATAGTGGATGAAGAACATGCCAGGATTTGGGCTTAGAAATTAAGACTAGTGATCATTATCCCGTTAATAAAACATCAGTTATATTGAGTTTTGATTGTGATGCTCTCTCTTTCTTGTTCCCAACCAAAGTATTCACCCAGCTTGCTAGGAAACAGATTTATGAGTAAGATAGATGGGCAAAATCCTGAGTGCATTGAAGTCAGTGGAAAAACTCTCATTGACTTCAGCTAATCCAGGATTTCACCTTGCATGTTTTACAACACTTGAAAGAGAGATTCCCAGTTTAAACTTGCGTGAATCAGGAACTAAGTTTTAAAATGTAATTAATCAAAAACTGTGCCGTAAACAAGTAAAGTCCAACTTCATGGGAAAGTTCAGAGAAAACAGACCAACGGAAGAAAGAGTTGAACTCTGTTGTCTATAACAAGTCACAGTCTTGCTCAGGTCCATTTTTATAAGGCCCCAAAGTCACCCCCATGCAAGTAGAAACACACTTTGTATTATGCTGGTAGCTCAGAATATTCACTATATTGGCCCATGTATCCCTCTGCCACCCAATCAAAAGTTGAGTCATACAAACCCAAATACGCCATTTACCTCAGCAAACTCCTGTGCTTTCCACTCTGATCCACAAGGCACAGAACGGCCTGGCGACACAATGAAGGCGCATTGTCAGGTGTTGCAGTAAAGAACCACACTTGAGCAAATGTCTCTCCTAGAAGACTCACAACAGGACAATTACAGCACAATAAAGAGAAGCCTACTGATTGCCACAAGAAATACATCTGCAGTTGTATCCAAGCAGGGTGGCAGAGGGAGGGAGAACATACTGACAAATCAGTTAACATAATGGGTAATGCTAAATGTTACAATCTCGGAAGTGCAGTTGCGTGAGCAAGAAGTGTCCAGTTCCACATCTCCATAGGATGCTGGTATACTGTGTCAGAGGACAAGTGGAGAAGTTGCAATCTGAGGGATTGCCTCTCATCAGCAGCCCCCCTTGGCCCGGAGCAGCGAACCATGGCAAGTGGGAGCCGCGATCGGCCGGACCTACAGACAGGTAAACAAACCGGGCCGGCCTGCCAGGGGCTTTCCCTATACAAGCGGCGACCCCAGTTTGAGAAACACTGCACTAGCCCATCCAACCTGAAAAACTCAAAGTGAAACTTAGCTAAAATTGCCAAGTTTCACCTTGTTTCATTTCAAAACGACATGATAAATGGAAGCCAGGTTAAAACCATAACTTTAACTATGATAAATTAAAAGGTTTGTGGCTATTTCAGTGTACCAGGTCTGAATTTTTAACTAACAATGATCTCTGTACCAATACTAGTATGAAATTGATGGCTGAAGCATAACACAGCCTTATCCAGTAGTGGTGATCTACATAAATAACATCATAATAGGGGGTGGGAACTGAATGCAATTTTAATGTTTCACTACACTGTACAGCCACACACATTATTTAGCAAATGGTATCACTACTGTAGTCAGGAGCAGAAAATCCCTTCCAGAATGCAAAAACCAATGAGCATGACTGATGACGGCAATTCTGTTGCGGAGGATAAAATAAAATAAATCTATAGGATGTTGTTAGATGGAATGTACTGTCTCAATTAGCTATTAATAAGATGTTGTTAAAATACTGAAGTGAATCACTGACTTTAAACTGAAATTCAAAATGGAGTATATGAACTCTGACTTTGAACTCCATCTTTGAGAGGGGACTTGTTTACTACAAAGACTCTAGCTTAAACCAGTCAGAACCGGTTTTTCCCGCCAAGACCAGCCCTCAGTGTTCCATCACCTCAGAACTCTTCCCGCCAAAAAGGCTTTATAAGGACTTGTTCAGCGCCTGCGCAGGGCTGTCCATTCCAGCGACAGTTCGTACTCGGTCGGGTCTTCGCAGAGCTCCAGAGCTGAGATCGAAGAACAACATCTATCTTGTAGTGTGTTTGAGGAAGAGGAGTCCTGTCATCGTCATTCCTATATCCTGCATTTCCTGGTGTCCATCATCCCAGAGGGTCTCCTCGCCAGCGACGAGAACCATCAGTCGTCTGGACTCCCCAGTGTTCCTCCTCAAGGAGTCTAAATCAGTCCAAGAGTTGTGGGTCCTGGGCATCACGCCTGTACGTGACATCTGCTGCATCAGAGCAATAGGAGAAAGATTTCTGTGTTGGGGTATTGTTTATTGTTTTGTAGAATCCCACGGGAGGGTTTATGGGCCTGAGCTCCAAGCTCTCAGAGTCAGTCACTGATTCACTGTTTTACTGATTCATGCTTTTGCTGTTTCACTGTGTTATTCTTGTATTTCTCCCCCCCCCCCCATTCTCCCTAGTTTTTCTGTACCTTTTATCCCTAATACACTTACCTTTATTTGCACCATATTATCTTGTCTTTTCTTTATTTTATTATATTTTATGGATAGCTAAATCCACCGGTGACAGACACGGAAGGGAGACGAGTCTGCAGCTTCTGAGAAAAGGGGCTTTCCCTGTTATATCTTCCCTCTATCTTCTCTCTACTATTTCCTTTGATGCGTTACCTTCTTCCCCTTAGGTAACATTTCTGGCTACCGCGGCAGGACTCTCTTGGGGATTAGTTACCCCATTAGAGTCCTGTTATGCTTTAGCTTGTTTATTTCTGACAGTGACTGTGATGGACCAATTGACTCAAGGAGGGAATTCAAGTGGAATTGGAACTGTGCCTACTTCTCCCCCTATGGAATCACAGTCTGAGGGAAGGTGCAGTGTCCGGGTGAGAGCCCCCCTTCCGTTACTCCCTGGGTGAGGGACAGAATTTATTCCGCCCCAGGAAATCCTGTTATCGGCGCTAAGTGTTGCAGGGACACTGGACCCCCGCCCAGAAGCAGGTAGTGGAGGCTAGTAGGCCCCATACTAGCACCGCTAGTGTCTGGTTGTTAAAAATTGAGCACGGAGTGGTACCGGGCCCCCAAAAGTTGCCACTCTTTCTTTTGGCAAGGCAACAGTTAGTAGGGGAGCGGCGGTGGCCTTCTCCCAAAAATTTAGGTTGCCTTTTCCTAGGCTTTAGAGCCGCAGCTGGAAGCGGTCTCTTTTCTAAGGTCTCTCTATTTTCAAATGGTGTAATCTTTTTCCTTGGATTAGGTAAGCAATCTATAACCCAGTAGCAGAAGATGGATCAAGTTTTCAGCCTCCAAGGATGAACGTCCCAGACAAATAAAAACTCAGTGGACTTTAGTGTGGATTTCTTTGGAAAGGGCAAAAATCCTTGGAAGAAGGAGTCACTGGCAGGGGTTGACTCCTTGGACAAGTTTTCCACCTTATGGGCTAGGTACTCCACCCAGTACCTAGTAGGTACTGTAAACCTACCTCTAACAAGAAAGCACAAAAACGTGCTCTTATATTCGGCTTGTACTCCACCCAGTACCTAGTAGGTACTGTAAACCTACCTCTTAACAAGAAAGCACAAAAACGTGCTCTTATATTCGGCTTGGCTATGGTCAGCCGAAAACTGAATTCACAAGTGCTGCTGCTTAAACAACAGACAGAGCAAGCACTTGCTGAAAAGCAGCAGCTAAAACAACAAGGTGAAAGGCAGGCTGCCGAAGAGCAACTGGCAATTGCCAAGATAAATAGCCTGACCTTACAGGTTTCCCAGCTCGAACAACAGCTGAGGAATCTTAATACGAGGGTTACAGATGGAGAAACTGCTGCTGAAATAAAAGGCAGAGAACTTCAGGAATCGCAGGCAGTATTGCGCCAGCTCCTGAAGGAAGCCCATAATGTTAACTTAGGGTCTGTCAATCATGTGGCCTGCAACCACCACATTGATAAGCTGCAGAAGCAGCTACAAGTGGCCAAGGGTGTTATGAGTGCCATCAAAATGAATCCTTTGGCAGCTTTTAAGTCTGAATTTCAAGAGTCAAGTTCAGACTCGGAAACTGAGGACTCATCACCAGGTCTCTCAGTGGGTAAAAGATTGGAACCCTCAGCACCTCACAGTAGTGAGGAGGCCATGTTGGTAGACAGGGGATGCCCATTGGCCCCTATTGTAACCCAATATGATAACAACAGACCCCCCACTGTGAAACATGAAACTAGGGCTTTGACCCCGGAACAAACTAGAGCTTTGGGAAAGCAAATGGGAATTTGTAATAAGGAAACGGTATTGAACTGGCTGGCAAAATTGTCAGCAACACCTAATGTCAGCCAGGAGGATATGGTAGCACTCTTGAGGGAATGCATGTCAGCCGAGGATTTTGTGGTATTACCATATGGCATCATGGTGGATACCAATACTGAACAACATACCATATATAAGAGTGTTTTTAAATTGTACTTTCCTTATAACAACCTACTGGGTAAAGCATATGCTGAAAAGCAAATGCCAGAAGAACGACCAGAAAGGTATATGATGCAAAAAAAATTGTTATTCTGGTTAGCAGGTTTGGGAGTCAATCGTGGAGGGGTTATTGATTATGATGTACCTGAATTAAGAGAATTATATGTACAAGGTTTAACACCTAATATATGGTTGGGAATGGGTCCTGTGGTTGCTCGTGTTACATCTATGGCTGAATTAGAAGGCAGAGCTAGAGAGGTTTACGAGTTACAACAGCTAGCCTACTCTGGTGGAGGAGCTAAGAGAAGGGTGGCAGCTTTCAATAACAAAACATCTGACAAAAGCCAAGGCAAAACTCCAATGCAGCAACAATATAAATCCCCAGAATTTACTAACAAAATGTTCAGTGGCTCTGCTGAGGAAATGAAAATCATGAAAAAGGTGCTATTAAAAAGACTCAGCAAATATGAGTCATGGGACAGTCTAGTGAAGCAGAGATTGTCAGCAGAGGACATGTTCCTGAAATTAGCACAGTATGAAACATCACAAGGATCAGCAAGTAAGAACTCTAATGCTCCTATAGCATCCACCTCACTCCAATCTAATTGAGGTGTCTGGGCTTCGCAAGCCTCTGGGTTTGTTGCCCCCCTAGTTAATGACTATTAGGGTAGACCCACTGTAGAAATTCAATTAAAGCGAAGTTTCGGTAGCATTAAGCAAAAGGCATTGGTAGACAGCGGGGCATCTACCAGCCTACTTTGCACAAAAACAAATTCAATCATCAGGAATATTCCAGTTAAGGATATTAAATCTCTTCAGTCATACAATGGAAAGGAAAGTACTATACCTTTCACTGACTCTATTACTTGTTCTGTAGGACATCTGTCAACCCAAGCTTCCTTTGGTTTACAACAATTAGACGGAAGTGGCATCTTGGGAATAGATCTATTAAGAAAATTACAGATAGTGGTGAACTTACCAAATAACATATTGTGTCAAGTGAAAGATAAAGAGGTGGGTCTTGTAATTCCAGCAGCCCATAGGATAAGCCCATAGGTTTAAGACGCCAGATAAACTGATTCTTCCTGAATGGGAAGAGGACATCAAACTGATTACCCAGAAACATCTCATGGTTTTCGCTCCAACTAAACTCAGTTGTGGAAAAGTAGAGGCTTCTGTAAAGGTAGAAGGACCAGACCCCAAACCACTAAAACAGGATAAGTATTCCATCGAGGCAAAGGAGGGAATTAAACCAACCATCAATGCACTTTTAGAACAAGGAGTGCTAATTCAATGCCAAAGCATATGTAATTCGCCTATCTGGCCTGTTAGGAAGGCAGATAATAAATCATGGAGACTTACTGTTGATTATAGAGGGCTAAATCATGTTATCCCAAGACTAGCTCCTGTAATGGCAATATTCCCTGAGGTGATGGCTTTAATCACAGAAGGTGCCTGTTGTTTTTCTGTATTGGACATTTCAAATGCATTCTTTTCAATACCTCTCCACCCTTCTTCATTTTACAAGTTTGCTTTTACTTTTGATGACCGACAGCTAACTTTCACCAGGGCTCCACAGGGCTATCATAATGCCCCAAGTCTGTGCCATCGGTTGGTGGTCGCCCTGTGGAAGAATCTGACTTATTCCAGCAACATCATAAGTTACGTAGATGACATCCTAATTGCCACACAGACCAGAGAAGATAATTATGCTGCTTTAGATGAGGTTCTGGAAGCATTGAAGAAAGCTGGATTCTTAATCAATCCTAGCAAGGCTCAGTTGGTCCAGCAGCAAGTGACTTACCTGGGAGTTCAGCTTGGACCCACCCACAGAAACCCAGATATTTCGAGAGTAGAACTCATATCTAAGCTGCCTGCCCCGACAGATGTAAGCACTTTACGATCATTCCTTGGACTGGTTGGATTTTCAAGAGATTTTATCGAAAACTATAGCGAAAAGGCCAGACCTCTCTATAAACTTTTGAGAAAAAATCAGAAATGGACTTGGGGCACTGAAGAGCAGCAAGCAGTGATAGACCTGAAACAAGTCTTGATGACTGCACCAGCACTTGCATACCCTCAAATCAATCAGTCCTTCCACCTACAACTGGCAACAACCAAGACGGCAATTAGTGCAATATTATTACAACAGAGTGGATCCTCCTTAAAACCAATGGCATATGGATCTAAGGTCCTTTCAGAAGTAGAGAACAGTATACAACGTGCGAAAAGGAAGTACTTGCATTAGTTTGGGACATCTCCCATTGGGAGTATTTAATAGGAATGGCCCCTATTGTACTAAAAACCACCCATACACCAGTGCAATATGTTATATCAGGTAAAGCTAATGCAGGGTGAATCAGCCACCCTAGACTTGCCAATTGGACACTTGCCCTCCTGAATAAAGAGGTACAAGTAGAGAAGATCAACATACATATTTCTGCACCTTTCGCACTTTGCCCTTCAATAACTGAGGAAATATATGTAAATAATCATGATTGTCCTCTACCTAACATCAAGATTCCAGAAATTGTATCCCCCTTTAAACTTGAATCATGCTATGAAAATGCAAAAGCCAGTAAGAGAGAATTATGGGTAGTCGATGGCAGTAGACTTTTTAAATATGGGAAGGCTGCTACTGGATATGCAGCGCTTCATGTCGCTTCGGACAAGATCTATCAAGGAACCGTGTCATACCATTCTGAACAAGCGGCTGAAGTTGTGGCCATCATAGTGGTTTTAGAAAATGCTGACTCGACTGCCAATATAACCATGTGTACGGACGCTGATTGGGCTATGAGGGCCTTGTTAGATTGGATGATAGTATGGAAACAGTGGGATATGAAGACCACAGATAATCATCCAGTGGCATATGCTGGCTATCTCATGCATGCATGGAACTTAGCAGAAGCTAGGAGGGGAGATACTTATCTATTCAAAGTAAGAGCACACAGAAGGAATCAGACAGAGATATCCATATTAAACAGCAAAGTGGATAAGTTAGCAAAGCAAGCAGCGGTAATGGGACCTGAAACAAGATGGGACAAGGTAGAAGCTAATATAAGTGCAAATAAACCTGTGGACCATACAGATCATCAAGACATAGTGCAATTACAAGAACAAGATCCTGAAATTAAGAAGCTGCTAAAAGATGTAAAACACAAAACATACCTCATCACTTGACATACACCTGGACTAATAATGGTAACAAAAGATCATAATGAAAATACTGATAAAGATACCTTGATTCCAATATTAGTGATTCCAAACATATTGCGAAGAGAGTTAATCCAACTAGCTCATTAACAAGGACACTTTGGACTCCAAAAGACTCTACAAAGGCTAGCTACGGTGGGATGGTGGTCTGAGATAATCCGAGATACTGAGCACTTTATTAACAACTGTTTGAGAGGCGCCCACAATAATCCTGATATAAGGATAAGAAAAGGACCTCTACTTCATCAACCAGTAGATGGCCCGTGGATTCGAGTACAGATAGACTTTATTGGACCCTTACCTAGAACCAACCGAGGAAATGTATACTGCCTGGTGGTAATAGATCCATTTACCAAGTGAATAGAAGGGTACCCAACTAGGAATTGCACTGCAGGTGCAACAGTAAAAATGCTGTTAGAAAATACATTCAGTTGATTCGGACTACCTTGGATTATTGATTCAGATCAAGGCATGCACTTTACCGGAGAATTAACTAAACAATTATGTATAGCCTTAGGAATTCGCCAAAGATTTCATGTAGCTGGTCACCCACAAGCTTCTGGATTAGTAGGGAGATCAAACTGCACTTTAAAAACTGCACTAAGGAAGGTAATTGATTCATCAGGAAAGAATTGGGACAGACATCTACCTCTCATCCTGATGGCAATCAGATCCACAGTGAGCGTCCATGGATTCACCATGTATGAATCACTTTTCGGAAGACCTATGGTAACGCCTGAGCAATGGTGGATGCCAGGAGGGGTGCCACCGGACGAGTATAGACCTAAAGCTGTGATGGACAATTACATAAAATCAGTGTTAAATACCATATCAGAGGTGCAAAGGGCAGTGGCAGTTAATTTAAAAGGAAACATTCATAAGCTGGATCAAAGACTAAACAACAATTTAAAACATTTAGAGTGGAACATAGGGGATCAAGTTCTCTTTAAGTATTTTTCTGAAAAGAACCATCCATTGAGCCCAAGATGGGTTGGACCAGTAACTGTCATCAATAAGGCCAGTCCAACAACTTATCAACTAGAATTGAAGACCGGAAAATGTAAAGTACAAAAGTGGTTCCATAGCTCACAATTAAAATAATGGAAAGGAAACCTCTGTGCTAATCCATCTAGAACAGAAAGTAATAGGATGAGTGATGAAAAACCATCATAAGGATCTAAACTAATTGTTTTGTTTTCATCCACAGGATGCTGAACAAAAAGAAATTTGAAGACTACTGGAAGATTTCTAATGTACATAGTTATAACTTGGTTAAGTTTATGGATCTGTACAGGTTTAATAATTAAGAAAAATGAATACTGGATATGCAAGACACACGGAAAACTATCTTTCATGCATGACCAAGGGAAGGAATTGGAAACACAAAAGGAAAATACAAAACAAGGACTGGAAGAAGAGGAAAATGAGGAATATGTCAATGAAAGAACCAACACTCCAATCAGAGGAATGGCACCACCTGAAGCCCCTACAAAGCCATTTCCAGAGAATATTTACAGACACCAGAGGAAACGGGATCTACCATCAACTTTCAACGTAACTCTGAAAGGAAGTAAATTCTTTCCTATTAAGATGAATGAATATCTAGGATGTCAGGTTAACCCACAAATAATATATCGATGGAGGAATAAAATCTCACCAATTGCAGAAAAGAAATCAGGAAGATGCCAAAACCAAGAAAAACAACAAGAAAGCTCTACAAAAAGTAGTACAACAAAGATACCTCGAGCGACTACTAGAAAACCAGTTAAAGTTTTCAGAATCGGATATCATGGAAGAGGGAAAAGAGAGGCAAACAATCATAAAAATTGGGAATGGATAACCCTTAGAGCCTATAAGGTCATGGAACGTTGCTACCTAGATGTTTCTGAGTATTCTCAGAATCAGTTGGTTATATTACCTGACAGTGCTACCACCCACAACCTAGTACAGCATTTTGGACCTATACGTCCAGGTATAGTTGTACATGGAGTATGCCTGAAGTGATGTTTGACAACTGCCATAAAGACCTTTATCTATGTGTTATATTTGACATCTTATCTCCTTCTTTAGTTAAACCCGGAAAATTGAACATATTAATAAAAATGTACCATCAACAGGCCCATATAGATTTTGTAAATATTTCCATAAAACCTCCTAATCATAATACAACTATATTAAGATTAACCTGTAATTCCTCTTTTTTGGGCTATAACATTTCATTGAAACAACATACTACCTCAAGATATTGTATATCAGACAATGACATGAATGAATTCAAGGAATTGTGTACAATTAATTACACTGCTTTACAGCCAAAATGCTTTTGAAATAAATGTAGTCAAACTTTACTAATTATGGGTCACTGAGAATGAAAATTATGCTTAAAATTGTTGATTGGCTCTAGTTTTAAAGATATGCTATTGGGTCAGTATATACAACCCTTGACTTGGGAATGGCGGAGGATAAGTGAGTTATAAAGGGAAGGGATCTCAATTTAAACCAGAAATGACTAAAATACATCTTTGACTGGATCTATGAATTAATCTATGACTGGGTTTGGACAGTACTTGCTTTTTAGGCAAAACAATGAATGATGCAATCTGAAGCTGGTATTGCATCATACATGATATGAATTGCATCATGTTATTCCTAGAAGTCATGGATGATGCAATCATAACGAAGCTTACATCACTCTGCTGAACAAATTGCCCTATATCAGCTCTAGAAATCATACAGTGAGTGTCGTGCTCTCTTATTTGTCAGGGTTTGATTTTGCAAAGGGACACATTTCTGTTTAGCCAAAGTGAGCAAAGATGCCTCGTACTTGTGTGAACAGTGCAGATAACTTCTGCTATGTTTGTGGTGAAGTGACTTTTGCATCCCAAAAGCGCAGTATAACCACTATGGTTAAGAAAGCCTATCACCTTTATTTTGGCTGCAAAATTGGAGATCAGGACAAGAGGTGAGCCCCACACATATGCTGCAACACTTGTGCAACAAATCTTCGCCAGTGGTTGAACAGGAAAAGGAAATCTATGCCTTTTGCAGTGCCAATGATTTGGAGAGAGCCAACAGATCATACCAGCAATTGTTACTTCTGCATGGTGCCTCCAGTTGGGAAAGGTGTGTCAAAGAAGAAAAAGTGGACTGTGCATTATCCAAACATTCCATCAGCTATACGCCCAGTACCCCACGGAGAAAGACGGCCGGTTCCTGATGCACCAGAATCATTCTCACTTGAGTCAGATGAGGAAGAGGAAGAGGAACTTCTGGTCCTGAACCATCAATGTCACAGGACCCACATTTTCTCCCATCCTCCTCTTCTGAACCACACCTCAGAACACAAGGTTAACTGAATGACCTTGTCAGGGATTTGGAACTACCCAAGAGTAAGGCAGAGCTGTTGGGCTCCAGACTAGCAGTGGAATCTCCTGGCAGGTGATATTAGGGTTTCCATGTTCTGTGACCGTCAAAAGGATCTTGTCCCATTCTTGTTCACAGAAGGTGATCTTGTAGCCTGCAACAACATCGATGGTGTGATGGCAGCCCTCAGCATCGTTCACGATCCAGATGAGTGGAGACTGTTCATTGATTCATCGAAGATGAGTGTTAAAGCTGTTTTACTGCATATTGGCAATGTTTTGCCATCAATTCCAGTTGGTCATGCAGTCCATATGAAGGAAATCTATGACAACATGAAACAACTTTTGAGGTGCATAAACTATGACCAACATCAGTGGCAGCTTTGTGGCGATTTGAAGGTTGTTGCTCTCTTGCTTGGTCTGCAGACTGGATACACAAAGTACTGCTGCTTTCTCTGTGAGTCGTGCAAGAGATTCCCACTACATCAAGAAAGATTGGCCACTCCGACAGTCATTGGAGCCTGGGAGGAAAAGTGTTCAGCATCCACCACTTGTTGAATGAAGGAAGATTTTGTTACCACCCTTACACATCAAGCTGGGTCTGATGAAGAACTTTGTCAAGGCCATTGACAAAACACAAGCAGCTTTCAAGTACCTCCGTGGAAAATTTCCAAGGTTAAGTGAAGCTAAGATAAAGGAAGGTGTCTTTGTTGGTCCTCAGATTCGTGAACTTCTTTGAGATGATGCATTTGACCATGCAATGCGTGGCAAGGAAAAGACGGCATGGAAAGCCTTCCAGTTAGTGGCAATAAATTTTCTCGAAACCACAAGGCAGACAACTACAGGTTGTTGGTGGAAAACCTCCTCAAGGCATACAAAAGCCTTGGTTGCAATATGTCACTAAAGATACATTTTTTGCACTCTCATCTAGATTTTTTTCCACCGAACTGCGGAGCAGTGAGCGACGAGCACGGCGAGCGATTTCACCAGGACATTGCAACAATGGAGAAACGCTATCAGGGCAAATGGAGCCCATCAATGCTTGCAGACTATTGCTGGACAGTGACAAGAGATGCTCCATTTAATGAATACAAGAGACAAGCCAAGAAGCGCCGAGTAGACACTGAATAGGACTAAAGTACGTATATAATAGTTTTTTGCCTTTTGTTTCATAATAAATTTTATTTATATAACCCTTTTGCTGATTTTTAAAGTGTTACATAAACAGGACAGGTGAAATATTATCATGTAAAGCAACCATAAACACATGAAAAGACCTAGGTTTACAATTTATGATTAAAACTCTACTATCTACACAATATACATAGACACAAAATGTAAAAACTTAAATATCTTAGAAACAGTAGCCAATCAGTTATTTTAATTGTCATATTTGAATTCAGCACATCAAAATACATAATAAATAGCACATTTTATCTCTGAAGCAGACGACTTCTCAAAAATTGTAAACCAATGTTATACTATAAATGTTATGGTCAATCATTCTGGACTATGGACTGTGAGGGGCCCGCTGGAGTTGGAATATATAACGGAAATACATGTGGTAATGCCACCTCTCATTTATCATGTAGGCCCACTAACCATTAAAAAGGATGTAACCAGAACTTTAATGATAGATCCTCAAAATTCAATCAAAAGGATTATCATGCCTCTACAATTATCTATAACATCAGTATATAATCAATGTGCGGTATATACAGAGCCACTTTTAGTAGGATGGAGAGCCTGGGTTCAAGGAGTACTCCCTCCTTCTTCCAACTCGTCTACTAGGCAGAAACATGATTTAGTGGCAAAGGTGCTAGGAGGAGTTGGAGCTGGATTAAGCGTATTAAACACAGCAGACCAACAAATACTAGCAAACCGAATTGGTCAGGTAGGTCATGATGCTGCCTCCCTCACCGAACCACTGACTTCTGCATTTCACGCTCTAGGAACTACAACATTTGACATCACTAAAATTCTTCTGTATTGGCTTAAAATTCAAGAGCAAGACCACCTGCAAATACTGGGAGCATTAGATATTCTCCAATCTAATATCTCAGAAGCCCTAATATGTGTAGAAGCTCAGCAATGGTTGATAACTGTAGCTAAGGCTACCATCAGAGATGGTTTTAACCAGCAGCTACCTTTAGAATTGAAGAAAATCATCTATGAGGATGCCAATGATTTTGAGAAAATATATCACCAATAGTGGCAATTATTAACATTCACTTACTTCCAGCACAATGATACGATCATGGCCTCGATTCTTACTCTAAAATCAGCTAATCAAGAAACCATATATCCTCTTGTTGCTTTGGGGATATATGCTAACCAGACCCTACTAGTCCCTATAGAAGAACATAAATGGGTACATGTCAACGCTAATAATTCGTACTTCCCTATAAATCTGCAAGCATGCGTCCATCAACCCAAGCTGGGATATACTTGCACTACCCAAGGGTAGTGGGAGGAGGATTCCACTTGCCTAGACCCTGTAGAGGGAACTTGCTCTTATGAAGTGTTTCACCATTTCCTCAGTATGCCATAGTACAAGTGGATTCTGGTTGTTTCTGTATCCGGAGTTTATGTCCATATTTCTTAGTTAATAATTTGTATAAAGTTACTAATTCAGGAATAGGAAATTTATGTATATGTAAGATCAGACAATTAATGGGTTGTGATATCAGTGTATCTGTACATAATGTATACCTCAAAGATGTGTTCAATGAATATAGATTGTCCCATACGTTGACACCCATCCATGTTGGAACAAATCTGGAGGCAATTCGAAAGTTGTTACACCATGAAAAATTGGCTCAATATTTGAACAATTTGAAATTGGAAGAAAGTAAAACAGTTCTCATTGTGCAACATTCTATCTCCGAGAGTAGACGAATTACAAAAAAGATTAAGGATGAAACCTCCTCTGCCCATTGGTGGGAATCTATCCTGTATACTGACATGGGAAGTGTAAGATCAATGTGGTATATTCTTCAACATCCAGTTGTGGTTGTTTTAATTATTCAATTTCTTCTAATTGTGTATGTGGTTATATTAACTGTGTTAATATGTAAACATAAGAAAGCAAGGAGAAAGTATAAGCAAGTTCCTTTCGATATTTCTGGTTGGAATGCTCTGTAAATATTTATCATATGCATTGTTGTAATTCATGTTATTAATGTTTGATGTTGTATTAAATTGTTTGTAACCTTTTGTCCATAGTTAAGGGAAAAGGTCCCAAGGAGGGGATATGTTAGATGGAATGTACTGTTTCAATTAGCTATTAATAAGATTTTTTAAAATACTGAAGTGAATCACTGACTTTAAACTGAAATTCAAAATGGAGTATATGTACGCTGACTTTGAACTCCATCTTTGAGAGGGGACTTGTTTACTACAAAGACTCTAGCTTAAACCAGTCAGAACCGTTTTTTCCTGCCAAGACCAGCCCTCAGTGTTCCATCACCTCAGAACTCTTCCCGCCAAAAAGGCTTTATAAGGACTTGTTCAGCACCTGCGCAGGGCTGTCCATTCCAGCGACAGTTCGTACTCGGTCGGGTCTTCGCAGAGCTCCAGAGCTGAGATCGAAGAACAACATCTATCCCGTAGTGTGTTTGAGGAAGAGGAGTCCTGTCATCGTCATTCCTATATCCTGCATTTCCTGGTGTCCATCATCCCAGAGGGTCTCCTCGCCAGCGACGAGAACCATCAGTCATCTGGACTCCCCAGTGTTCCTCCTCAAGGAGTCTAAATCAGTCCAAGAGTTGTGGGTCCTGGGCATCACGCCTTTACGTGACATCTGCTGCATCAGAGCAATAGGAGAAAGATTTCTGTGTTGGGGTATTGTTTATTGTTTTGTAGAATCCCACGGGAGGGTTTATGGGCCTGAGCTCCAAGCTCTCAGAGTCAGTCACTGATTCACTGTTTTACTGATTCATGGTTTTGCTGTTTCACTGTGTTATTCTTGTATTTCTCCCCCCCCCCATTTTCCCTAGTTTTACCTTTATTTGCACCATATTATCTTGTCTTTTCTTTATTTTATTATATTTTATGGATAGCTAAATCCACCGGTGACAGACCCGGAAAGGAGCCGAGTCTGCAGTTTCTGAGAAAAGGGGCTTTCCCTGTTATATCTTCCCTGTACCATCTCTCTAGTATTTCCTTTGAAGCATTACCTTCTTCCCCTTAGGTAACAATGTCTTCTGCCACCCTTACTCACAGTGAGTAATATCTTACTCTACAAGTTTGAGGAGTAAAGTGCTATTAGTCATGAGTAAAGGAGGCAGAATCTGGCCCTATTTTAATGAGCTAGATCTTCATATGGTGTAAGTCACTATAGTCACTACACAAATTTACACCAGCTGAGGATCTAACCTGTATCTTTTAGGAGGAATAAATACTTTTCGGAGCTCCTCCCTCCTAATCAATTCCATTCACCAGGCTAAATTTTGTCCTCTAAGCCAATGGCAGCCATATATGTTCTTCAGAGGTCAGATGTTAAGACAAAGAGCAGATGTTCAATTTTTGGCAATTCTACTAGTGCTCCCACAAGTATGATTTCCAGATGTATGCTCACAACCTCTGTTTTAATTCTTCCAAGAACTATTTGGAGAAGTGGTTTTTGTTTTTAATTGTCTCAGCTTTTATTGTTTCAGTTGATAAAAACAGTCCATCTATACCAAGCATCCATTGCAATAGCATAGTACCTAGTGGTAAAGTGATGTGGTTTTATTTTTATTGTATTTTCTAAAATTAGTATAAACCACAGAAACTGCAAAACCCTGCATAGGAAAGGGGTGATAAAGATAAAAGAAAGCAGCATTTATTTTTTCCCCAACCAGTTCCAAATGTGCCACTGTGCCTATTACATCCCATAAACACCAGGGCAATAGCACCAGCTGCTCATTACTCTCAGAGGAAATGCTGTTTCCTCTCATTTTGGCACAAACTACCCCCCAAAAGGAAAACAGTCCTTGTGAGCTGCAGCTAAACATTCAGTCTTCATAATGGCGTTCTATATAAACAATGCTATGTGATATGTCTCTCCTGACAGGCAATTCCTATAAAAATATAAAATAAAAAGATACACTAAACCAACGGGCATAAAAGGCATTTGCATTTGGAAATGTTTCTGGAAGGTAGCATTTTAGAAAATCCACCACTATTCCTCATTGGGTGGCTGGGATAAAGGCTGGCAAGGAACTAAGCACTGTGAATATGTTAATGCCAGTCAGAGGTGCCTTGCAGTGGCAAGTCTTGTTTGGCTTGTTTTTCAATTCAGTGAAAAAGCACTAAGTACAGGGTTAAGTTAAAATAGGAGACACATTTGAAATATCATTAATATGTGAGATGTGCTTTGATTTAAAACACTCATCAGTGCTTTCCAAGTATTCTAAAGCAAACTGGAGAATCAGCCTGTCTGTATTGTAAAGCTGGCACTCCTGAGGATCCCTGTGTCATTACCCATCCATGTACCAAATTGGCCTGGCTAGAGTCAGTCCCATACCAGTATTAGGCTTTTTATTAAATAAAAAATAGAAGGGTGTTTTCCGTAAGCTTTTGTTGCTCAAAGACCACAGCTGCCACATGCTGCTTCTATATTTTTAACATGATCCCGTCTGTTGCCCTCACCACCATCTTTCTGCCAAGCGTGTGGTATAAAGGCTGAGCTAGAGTGGAAGGTTGGAAGGAAAAGAGAGAGAGTCCAGCTGCTTTACCATTAACACTATATGGATGGAAAATACTGACAGCTGGATGTGAAAGGCTTGTTGAGGAGACAGGGCAAGGCAGAGGAAGTGTTCCCAGAATGATGTATCAGTGTTCCCAGGTAGATCCTTTACAGAGCTATTTGTCAGTGCACTTGAGGAAGAAAGGGAAGAATGAACCACGGCAGTGAATGGAGATTGAGGAGAAAAGACATGGATTGGAAGATCAGAAAGAGGATAACTGTGAGAACACCTTCTAGAAGTATTAAAATAACACCTATGTCCTTAATGCTATCATTTAAAGGAATTGGTAAATCCTAGATAATCAAGCATAAAACTTAAAAGAATAAAGTTAAACAAAAGCATAATCAGGAGTATATGATGGATAGTCTCTTGCAGCAGAGTTGCCTAACTGCCAAAAACCTTTTCCTAGTCACGCCCACATTCAGTGATATTTTGGGGATAGAGGAAAGAAAAGCCACATTAACATTTTAACCAATGTAAAAGATACCCAGTGAAACAAAGCAAAATTTGAAATACAAATAGTTCTGCACCTGAAGTTCCCCAAAATCCTGGTAAACAAACGTTGGACCTGATTGATGTCTGGGACTTGAATCTGCACTGCAGCTGAAAATGAGCAATGTAGGAAATACAATTTGCACTGAAGGAAAAAAGTTGTCTATTGTGTTTTGTTAGGCTCAAATCCAACTTATAAACAGCCTTATGTTGCATTTTCCCAGTTCTAGTTGGCATACTGACCATCCCTGATCTCCATGTTGATGGTACATTGTAGCCTTATAGAAGCATCCCCTGCAAAAATACTCTTCTGTGATGGGGAGGGAGTCATTCTGCTAATCTTCTGTCTCCCACAGGAGGCTGTCCATGAAGCCATTATATCAAATCCTCAGATGCTGCAAAGCTCCATTGAAGTTGGGGCTGAAATATAGCTATTCTAATTTACATCTGGCCTCCTTTCTCCTTTTTCTTCTCTCCTATTCATATTTTTTAGTGTTTTGGGTATACTGGTGAATGCCTGTGAGAAATAATAGTTGATCCCACACTGTCAGCTACTTTGAGTTAGGACACACTTCCCGTCAAACCCTGAGCCATACATTTCAGGTAAAGTACCAGCTGGCATGGGTTAAAACGTTATCATGGCTATGTTTGTGTTACTGATAGAAAAGAGACAGCTTTGAATTCTCCATGCACAGCCAGTAACATGTATGCAGGATAAGTATCATAGATCTACAGTATGCATATTTCATGAAACAATTCAGAGTTAAGCTGAACAGTCCATCTTCAGGCTAATGTTAACAATCAATTGTTTTCTTCACGTATTTTGTAATTTGATATTTCCTCTGTTTTGGGTCACACTCTTAGATTACTATAAAAGTCACTACCAGAAAGCCTGGATCCTTACTAGGATGAAGACAATATGAATAACTGATTTTTTTTTTCACCTTTCAAGTGTTGAAGGCATAGGGTTAGCATACAAGTCTTTCACAGTTTGGGAGAACTGAACCCTTATTAAACTCGCACCAAAATTGTATTTCTAAGTATTCAAATGCAGTGTCTAAAAATGTACAAGTCAAAATCCAAAAAGCATGTAGCATACACACAATCCTTGTTGACTAAGCATTTGGGACTAAAATAGCATGGAGGCTGAATTCTTCTGTCTGAAGCCATCTTATAGTTGTAAAGTTCATTGACGTGGAAATATAGAGAAGCTTTCATTGTGGCTAATGGCAGTGTACCTATACTGTGGGTAATTACCAGTATTCAGCCTTCAGTGCTTTGCTGTTCATGAGACTACTGTTTATTCAGAACAGTAAATATAAGGTCTATGACACCTTTAAAGGAATGTTCAAATGTGTCTGTGACCATAGATGAGTATATGTACTAGTTTATTGCTTTAGTAAGCATATTTGACTCTGAGTGTCTAGGGACAGTGGAGCAGTGTGGAAGATGCCAGCAAAGCTGCAATTATTTGTTATTTCGGCTGAACTAATAGTAATTGAAAAGTGTAATGCAAAGGTAACAATATTAGCTTTGTTTAGCTTTCATTGTATTCTATTTCATACAGATCATTAATGCAAACATTTAGAACTGATTTTTATGGATCTTGAATATAAATCTGAATCTATGGTGTAAAAGGTTTGTTAGTGAATATATCCTCAGATATAAAATCATATTGACTTTTTTATGGTATTGAGCCAAAACCTTGCCCTTAACTAGCACAGCCCAAGTGAAAACTAAATGTCTGATCCTGTGAAGTGCTCAGTGACTTCTATAAGGTGCTGTGCACTCTTCACTATCATTCACTTCAATGGGAGTTTAATGCACTCAAACGCCCAGAAATGGACCTCGATATGGCCCTATTGCTATGCACATCTTATGCATGTATTTAATTTTATCTGTGTTAGCAGCCTCATTGAAGTCCAAAGTTAAGCATGGTTGTAAATGTTTTCAGGATCAAGACCTATGATTTTAGGTTTTGACTACATGAGAAAAGTAATTATTTCTCAGTGTGACTTATTTTTTTAAGAACCTTTTGTTCTTTTACTTACTTAAAGTGGTTATACTGTTTCTTAAACTAAATGTTTGAGTTGTGCTGTGCATTGAGGTGCAAAGCACAGTGGGCTGGCAGAGATTAATTTATACTTATTTCCTTTGTTGCTGGTAAAAGAAGAATGGTTTTTGAGGGGTGCACTTAATATATTTTAGATTTGTAGGTGAAAAGATTGTTTCCTAATTTGAAACTACAGCTCCTTCACATCCAGGCTGCATAAAGAAAGAAAATGACTGTGCCTTTTGGGAAACAGATTGATAACCAGTAAACATAAAACTGGTCTTGATAGAATGGGGAAAAAATCTTTATTTAATCAGTTTGATCAAATTTAACCTTTGCAAAATTGGGCTTTGTCTGAATAAGTCATGCACATGCCTGCTGTGCAAAAGGAGGAAATCTTCTGTATCTAGGAGACTACAGTCAACTAATCAACAATAACAGTATATTATTTTCCTGTTTTTAAGGTTTTTTTCCTATCTAAATCCTAGGGACCAACTAACAAGAACACGGAGTACCTGTGGTGCCTTTTGATTTACAAGCTTCTAGGGTCAGTCCAAGACTTAAATTTACCTTCTTCATAACTACATGAGAAATGTTATAAAACTGGAAAAAATCTATGGGGGAAGTTAGCATAGCTGTCACAAAAGAGTAACAGATCTAGTAGCTGAAATTTTTACTTTAGCAATAGAATTGAAAACATAAATACCAAAATGGTGAGCACCCAAAAACAAAGACATTATTATAAAAATTGCTAGGAGGATGAGTGATGGTTTCCTATTGTATTGCAAAGTAACAGTCCCTCAGAAGTGCAAGAAAGTACCTCATGGACAGATTTTGATACCTTTTTTAACACTGAATAGCTCCTTACTCCACTTACTAAAGTGAGTTCTTTTGAAGTAAATGGGATTACTCATGGAGTAAGATACTTCTCCGTTTGAGAAAAGATTGTAGAATCTGGCCTTCTGTGACTTGAAATGTTTTCCCATGAAGACTCATATTGTCATAGTTTCCACGATGAAAGTCTACTCTTTTGATTCTTAATTGCACTGAGGGGTCCTAAAACCCTTGTGTTATAATTAATATGTCCCAGTTGTGCAATCCTACTGCCTTCCACTGAGCTCATTAACGGTTACATGAGCACACAATTTTTTTTTGTATTTTTATTACCCCCTTCAAAATAAGTGACCGTGTTCTGATGCTTTTATTTCTCAAAATAATTACAATAGAAATGCATATTGATCTTATTTATTACGAAAATTAAATAGAGAACAAATGTAGCTTAAGATTTGGGCTAATCACTTTTTACGATGAAAAAGTTCTTAGTCAAGCAAGGGCCAACCTCGAAAGGCTAGAACATGAGCAACTTCTATTGATCTTAATGAGAATTGAGAGTGCTCAGGATCTCTGAAGAACATTTATCGCCATGTGCCACTAGAAATTAGAAATGGGCAAACATGAAAATGTCCAGAGGTTCTCTTAAGGTCAGAAAATAATCCACAGATTTTCAGAAACTCAGGTATTACTGTGATGAGTGGTATAATAATTTGTCAATATATAAATGGACACAGAAATAAAACCATGAAGAAGCTTTCCGAATAGGAAATCTTTTAGTGAAACTTAATCTGGAGAAATGGAGGGATCTAAGAGATCACAGAGCCAATTAAAAATTTACAGTGACTCCTCTCCCATCTCAATATTCTCTATTTTGGCCAGCTATCTATTTCTTATAATAGATCTTCAGCAATGATCAAGGAGCACACATGGCAGATCAGGGGTAGGAGGAAGCTCTCCTTTACACTCCCCTGATCCTGCACTCATTAAGTACAAGGCCAACAGAGGTCAGATAAGGGAAAAGATAATCATACTCATTTAAGCCTACCCAACAAAATAACCTACACCCACATAAGACCTCTCTTACAGTAGATTGTATGGTCTCTGGACTCCTTAGGCTAGGATCAATTTCTCATCAGTGGGTTCCAAATACACCAGTGGACTCTACTGGGTTTTTCACATTTGGTTTCTCCTTGTGAGGCAAGTATGACCCACTAGGTTTCTTGATATTTGTTCCTCCTTGTAGGGCTCAGATGCCCACTGGGCTCTGTTATGCTCCTTGGACTTGGCTCCTCCTCAAGCCAAGCCACTCATTCAGAGTCCAAAATGAGCCGTCACTCACAGTTGGTGGTGCAGTTCTTTATAATATGAAATTAACAGTGATATCTAAGGTATTATCATTGACCCTCTGAGTTTTGCCACCTTGCACTTAAGCAGGGAGCAGAATCTGGCTGGCCGGGAGAAGAAGGCAATGCTTTCTGGCTTGGGGGAGGAGGGAAGATGTAGAGCTGCTGGAAAGAGCAATCAGCATGGTGGATGACTCACCACATAGGAATGTGGGGTTTAAAAAGGTCAGCTGGGCCTGGCCCCTCCCTTCTTTACTCAGAACAGGCTGGGCAGCACCCACCCCCCCTCCCCAATTAGGTCACAAAAATGCTGGGTGTTTAGCTATATCTGCTGTGGGCATTATGCTAGCTTTCCCTCTAAGGGGGCCGGGAAGGAATTTTTCCCTTACCACTATGTTGGCCAGGTGCAATGGGGGGGTTTTCACCTTCCTCGCAGCAGGTTCAGGTAGGCTCGGTTCATGCATAGCGTGACGGGCGGTAGGCCATATGTTGCAACTCTTTATTTAAGTATATAGCAGATATTCAGTGCAGGTACTCCATAAATTAAGGCACAAAAGAACGAAAAAATGGCTTGGAAAAGGAATTAAGGAGAGTTGCTTGGTAATTGAGCAAGCCGGGGCAGTTGGGGATTCCTATGACTGATACAGCAGGGAGCCAACCTCCCCATCATTATAGTCCACTTTAACCCGTCCTACGAGGGGGCATGGTCAGTAAGGTCCCAGCAAGGGAATTGCTGGAAGGACGTGGTCCTGGCAAGCAAACTGCTGGAGGGAAGTGGCCGAAAAAGGGGTGGGGGAAGCTGGTGAAAGCCCCCCCTAACTGGAAGGACCTGGATAAATAGGGGAGGGGAAGCTGTGGAATTGGCTGCAATTGGTAAGGTCCCGGCAGTGAATCTGCTGGAGAGACATAAATTTTGTATCTGCACTGCACACATTTTGTCCACTGGGTTAGTCCCAGACATGTGTCAATAATAAAATTGCGGCCTGATTAAACCCATATCTAATGTCTCCTGTCATTCTTTCAGCATAGCCAGACAAAGCACTCATTAATGGGTCAGTTCACACCTCACAAAGTTGTTGCAGATTCTGTAAATGCAGGTGGTGTCACTGCACAGGTTATATTTCACATTTTCAAAGCTAGCAACAATAACAGATTCTAGAGATCATGAGAGGTGCATTTACCAGCTTAATTTAAGACCTGCAGGCCAGTACTTAGGTGTCAATTAGAGGAGTTTAAAGGCTGCTGTAAATTACTGTTGGTTCCAAATGGCCTCAAAGGGCCAAAATGGAGCCAAAGATGTTGAACATACGGCAGCCTTGGACATGCCTGTCTTGTTCTGGGGCAGCAACAGAGAGAGAAGAATAGTTATAGTTATACCAGATCCACATCACAGGAGCTTCCCCCTACCCTGCGGTGATCCTGTCAGGCCTGGTTTTGCTGTCCCTACAGCCAGAAGCCACTGGAAGCACAGCACAAAGTGGCTACTCCACATCCAGGACTCTGACTTTTGGACTTTATTTTATTCTCTAATTCCTTAATTTCAAATTCTACATACTTCATATGACATCCTCCCAACCCATTAAATTACTATCTAGCCCTTTGACTGTCTCCAAATTTATCTGAACTTCTTGTCAATACTTTTCAGTGAGTATTTATAAGCCACCCACCTGCACATGAATTATCTCAATCCTCTCTCACCTGGGAGATTTCAAATATTGTAAGGCAGACTGCCACTTAGAGAACAAACTGGGTCTTGTTTGGGCAAATGTGCCCAGAAAATGGATTTGCAAAATTTTTAGCAAAACTTGGAAAAAATGGGCTCCAATAGACTTTGAGGTCTGAAAATGGGGTAGTTTTATTTTGTTTGCATTTATAACACACATCTGTGTTGTTGTAGGGACTGAAAGGAAAGTGCTGAATGCTAGAATTCTTATGCATTCCAGAACTCAATCAGAAACAAGTGCCAAAAATCTCCTGAGGGAGCCAAATTTTCAGTGTGGCTAGTTCAAATAGGCATCCAAAATCTGAGTGTTTACTCAGGATGAACTGAAGCGCTGAACTTTTTGAAGTTCATCTAATGATTCCTCTTGTTCATGTCATCTGTCACATTTGAAGTCACTTGCATATTTAAACAAGTTAAAATAATTATAAATTGATCTGTAATGTAAATTTGAATCTATTTGAAATTGGTAATAATGAAATCTAATTATTTCATCATGGGATTCTTTTATCCATAATCTGGTAAAGGTCAGAAAATTCAGGAACTTGGGTTTGGTAAAGTCATTGTCACCAATGTACATGCCAGTTTCAGAATTAGTTGTGTATGTATGTGGTGCTTAGTTCTTACTGGGAGAAGGTTGACTACTGTAGAGTCCTAACATTTTTCTCATGGTATAATTTCACCTTGGAAACACAGACATAATGTTGTGCCTCTCACAATTGGAAACAATATGAAATGACTTTCCAATGCTCTTGGCAGACATTAATAGTTCTTATGATGCAAGAAGTGACTTCTGAGCGAATAGAAAGCTATACAGGCTAAATTCCTTCTGTGTCAGTAGGTCTGTAGCAGGCAGGTAATAAGAATGTAAAATACTATGGGCCTGATTTAACCCCTCCATTGAAGTCAAAGGGACTTGGATCAGGCCCTTAGCCATGTGGCTAGGTGGGCATGCCATTTCTCAAAATAGATAGATTAAAAAAAAATTAATGATTTGTCAGTGATAACTCAAAGCTAGATTTTGAGCTATAATAACCTCTAGTTGAATTAGAAACTGCAATGGCCACATTACTTACCAGACGGGTAAACAGATACCTTTTAGTTGACCTAACAGCTAATCATATTCCTCCATGTCCTTCTTTAGCATTCTCTTTTTCTTGAACTGAATATTGATAGTTCACTCTGTATAAATCAAAGGAGTCTGATGATCAACAAAAACTTCTTAACAATGAGCATCAATAAGCACATGACATGACATCTAGTAGTTGTGTTCTTTTGTGTCTTCATCATTGCAGCCAAGTCGGTTTCAAATTTGTGTATCCAAAGTGAAAGCAAAGTGTCTGGACTGTGTGTTTGCAGAGACAGTGTGTGGTGAGTGTGTTGTGCTGTGACATCAAAATAGTGTACATTGCTGTACACTATAGCTGATCTGGAATTCTTCAAAATGTCTTTTTTGTTGTTGTTTTGGACAGAAAATGCAGCTTCTGTGAAATCAATTTTTTTTCATGGGCAAATTTAAATTTTGCTTTGTTTTTTCCTTTGTGTTGGGGAAAATGGAAACAAAATATTTTGTTTCAGATCAGGTTGATATTAATCTCTGACTTGCCACAGTGCCTTGTGGAAAGCATCTCATGTCCCCATGTTCTTATAAGGACTGGGCTCCTGTCTGGACTATATCTCCCATAAAATGATATATTTTGATTTAGAAATGTTGAAACATTTCATTTAGATCAAAAATGTCAATTCCTGAATCAAAAGTTTTCAAAATGTTCTGTTCTATGTAAAAGTTTGATATTTCAATTATTCGTTGCAATTCAGAATGAAAACAAATTTCAAAATATTGGAATTTTCCACATGATGGAAATTCCAGTTTTCAACCAGCTCTGCGGTAGAGGTGATGTTATTGCATAGCTACATTATGGAGAAAAGTCCAACTTTTGCTGTATTTTGTGCTAATTAAAGCTTTTTCATTCATGCATGATAGCGTAAACATTATTGCTATCATTGCTTGTCATTGCGGTAAAGAAGGCATTACTGTCAAGCAGCTGCATGACTTACATGTTTTATAAATTGTATTTCTGAGGACTGATTTTAGAAACAATTTTTGTTTAATTGCAAAATTCATGCACTTTGGGGGAAAATGCTGAATAACCCAATTTAACCTTAATCATATTTTTGTCTCAAGTGTCTTATAAAGGAAATTGCTATGGTCTGTAATATCAAAGAGTGGTAACAATTGTGTGACAATATTATAATAATTCTTTGTTTAAATCTTTAGGCACTACATGATATTGTTCAAGTGCTAGACTGCTAAACAGACACCAGAGAATTTAGAAACTCCAGTGACTTTATGACTACATTCAATATCTGTGTACGTTTTTGGTGGTATTTTGGGGCCACACAGTAATTTGTGGAACAAGTAGCTCCAGGCATTCTTAGAGGTATCTTTTGAAAAGCTCATCCACCAGAAGAAGACAGCATTGCATCCTGCCACTTAATATTTCAAACACTTTTGAAAGTATTATTTGCTAACTTTAAACTACTTAGTATATGCAGAACAGTAAAGAAACCTATTTTACTGTTTTCTGATTTTGAAAATCATGACTCTAAATATTACAAAGATCTTTTCCCAAGCAGATTTATTTTTTAATTCTGTTGTGAGGGAAGTACAATGTGTGTTTTCTGTCCATACTGATGTGATGGGAGGAAAACACATTTTTTCCAAATGAATAGATAATGTTTCTAGTACAAAAACAGTTAACTGAAGGTTTGATATTTACAAAATATCATAGAATGTAATGACTTCAAGTTTTTTGTTGAATATTCATTAAATATCCTTTCCGCATAGGGCATATAAATCCTGTGAAATGCAATGCATATACACTTTAAAATTTGACAGAAAATACTCATATTTCTAAGATAAAGGTTTTTTCTTTTTTAATCATTCTCTCAAATCATATATAATCAGGAACATTGGCAACACTTGCTGCTAAGAGAAGGACAGAGTGAACATCAAGAAATCCAAATGAATTCAAACCCATTAAATGTAATGGTGTGGTAAATCTCACTATACCATCTGCTGTAGAACACTGATACACTATTGGAATTCCACATCTT
Source organism: Trachemys scripta elegans (assembly GCF_013100865.1). Lineage (NCBI taxonomy): Eukaryota > Metazoa > Chordata > Testudines > Emydidae > Trachemys > Trachemys scripta. The sequence continues at coordinate 74,836,630 of NC_048306.1, read as the reverse complement.
ATTTACATAACAGATAAGAATGTGTTACTAGATTTATATGGCAAATGAATACCCGGAGACAAAACTAAGTTTCTAGTCTATTCACATCTGGGAAACACCTACATCTGTAGAGCTTATACTGAAATTACAGTAAGATAGCCTTTCCATGGAAGACCATGCTACTTCACTCAGATATTACCCATTTAACAAAGAAAATCAGGACCAGTCCCTTGAAGCACTGGTGGGAGCTGAGCTACTTCATCAAAAGAAAACATAACCTTCCCTAAATTAGTACACATTTTTGAAGGAATTAACATCAAACATTCCGGCAAATAAGGTGTATCATATTTAAAACATCTGTGCTCTGAGTTTAGCAAATCATCCTGTGGCAAAGTGTGAAGGAAAATATGCCACAGATTAATTTTTGCCCTGTCTTGCATATTTAGGTTGACACTCTTCTTTATAAATAGTGTCCTAGCATTTTCATTTATTTAACACTGAAATAGAGTGGAGCCCACAACCCTCTTTTATGCCATATCATATCACGGGTATATCCTACACAGCTGAAAGTCTATGAACTGTAGAGACACAATACGTTACACTGTGAACCTTCTCTTGCGACTCTTAATCATTCTATTTAAAATCAGGAGGCTCACTTGGAAATGGCAAGGACCTTAACTGATTTGACAAGTGATTGATTAAACCCATTGCTTGTCAAATCAGTTTAAATATTTATCTTCTAATATATCAAAAGTGCACCAAGCAGCTGACCTGGTCAAAGAAAGCATTTTATGCAGGATTATTAACAGATTGCTTTAGTAGCAAACTCATGTTACTTTAGTTTGGAGACCTCTGAACCAAAGTCAATTGACAGTAATGTATTTGTAAAGGAAGATATTTAAATGACCTCTCTTCCATTTAAATCAGACAAGCAACCTCTGGATCCCAAGCCATAGTTGAATGTTTAAGAGAAAATTCTTTATTGCTGAACCATACCCAAGTGTGCCCATGACAGCTTTTCTATTGTCAGAAGGACAGTGAACTTTTTCTATTGCCAGAAGGACAATGAAATTTGTTTTCATTCTGAATTGCAATGAATAATTGAAATATCAAACTTTTTCATAGAACAGGAAGTTTTGAAAATTTTTGATTCAGGAATTGACATTCTTGATCTAAATGAAATGTTTCAACATTCCTTAATCAAAATATATCGGTTTATGGGAGAACTTTTGCTGACACACATGCTATGATAATTGTTATATTTTCCCTGGAATACATCCTTGGGCTCGCTTTTGGCCTTACTTTCAAGGTGGCTGCTTGTAAGCTAGATATCTTAGCCTGTCACCAAATCCTTAGTATCAGTTCCTAAAATATACTGCAATAATTTAGCAGTGCAGCGATACTGATCTTAATGGAATCAGACATCGGTAGTTATGCTATTTCCTCTATGGATTCTGGATTCTTCTATTGAACATTTGCTAAAACAGTTGTTCATCAGCCATGCACATATTCCTGCCAAGCTACAGGAAATTACTTCTATTCATGTTTTTAATTTCAGTCCCCAGCAGAAGTGCATCTTTTCAGTTTGGCACTCAGTCTGGTTTCATAAAAGAAACATGGTCTTGTACAATAATACAGAAACATTTGTTTTTTCTTAGGTTAATAGCTGGGCTCTTATGACAGCTTTCTTGTTAGGAATGGAAAATTAGGGCAAATATCCCAATTATATTGTTCTATATTAAAGCCTCATTATTTAGATCTTTTATGTTTAAACAAAAATATAGCTCAGAAACTCCTAACTAAACTCACCTTGCTTGTTTTTAATTGTATGCTCTTCAAAGCAGTGAATGTTTCCTTCTGTGTTTTTAAAGTGCTAGCATGCTTTGGGTGATGTCACAATCTTAATAATATAGATTATTAATGATTAATGTATTATATTATTGATTAATTTATGTTTAAACAAAAATTTAGATATGTCCCTTGAAACAACTGGTTACCACTAGTTTGTTGATCCTATATACATTTTGCAATAGAACTAGTGACAACTGCTAGTTTAAATAAAGAAATTCAAGTAGTTGTTCATCATAAACATTCTTAGAGCTCAGGTCTCCACTGTGCTCCAGCAAAGCATGGAGAGGGGAGTCTGACCGAGCTGATCACGTGTCTCTCATTTTTCTCTGCTTGGTCCCAGAGTAACTTTAAAATTGCAGAAGGAAAATGCATCTTGTTCTACTGGCAGAAGAACTTCCACCAGCAGGGAATTGGGTAAAGTGGAGACTTGCTCTGTTATGCCCTTATGCCTCTCCTTCCCAGGCTTGGTCCCTCTCCTGCTGTGCCTTTTCCCTCCCACTTGTGCAGGGTGGCACTGCTCCAGCCTAGAAGATGGTGGCAATGGGTCACAAGGCCCCCTCTTCCAGCTTTACACAAGTGCAAGATTCCGACTATGCCAGGGAAATTCTCTAGGGAGAATTACTCAACAGTAAACTTAGTGGATTGGAGAACCTGACCCATTTAAATTTGTCTTTTTTTGGTTAATGCTAATTGCCTGCAAACTGTGGTCCTGATGTTGCATTGTGATCTAGGAGCAGGCTGCTTCGCATACATGGAGGTCCACTGAGATCAGAGAGGCTCTGCGTGAGAGTGGGGAGGGCAGTCAACTTGCATATATGACAATGTTGTGAAGATTTACTGGAAGTCAGCGTAGCTAGCCCAGAAGAAGTAAAGACTCCTCTATTCTATTCATCAGACATGCTTAGATGAGTTAGAGGCTCCTAAGCCTTTATTGTCCAACTACTGTATTCCTTCTGCACCCACTTCTCTCACTGATTGGACTATAAGTACCTAAAAAGGCTAAACATGAATTTGAATTAAGATATGAATTATAGCCAAGGAGGGACTTTCCTGGGGTTTGTTTCATAAAACATTTGCTGTGAAAGTGAACATTTTCAAATGGAAGTTCCACAACTAACGTTGGTATGCTGAACTTTGCTCATTTTAGTGCAGTTCAGTAATATGCTAGAACACTGGAGATTATTTTGTGAATTTTATTTTCATCATAGCATACTTAGAGTGAAAACACCAGAAAATGCAAAAACTATAAGCAATTTGTTCAGTCCCTCAGTTCCCCAGCTATTTAGCTATCCAGGACAATGTTGTGTTTTGGGATGACCGTTAATTATAAGCACATGGCTTATAAGACACTGATGGTCTAGCTGGTTCCCTTTTCTCTGGATGGATGAACAAGGATGTCTTCCTAGAGATTAACAAAGTGTCCTACAATATTTTGATAAGCACTCAGTTCAGGTGCTCATTGATTTCCCCCCCTTACCTTAACCAAAGACTGGGTTGTGGCTGGCCTCTGAGAGAGTACTCATGGACTGTGACAGCTGGGTGCAGAGTTGAAAGGGTGATTTACTTTCCTTTGCAGCACAAAGAAAGTGGGCCCAAGGACACTAACTCCAGTGCCATCCCCCATGAATAAGTGACTCTCCAGTAGGCCAAATGAGGGCAGAGGTCCAGAGGCCTCAGATGCAATGGAGGCCTCCATGTCCACCAGCCAGCAATGCACTAGAAGTGGCAGAGGGGAAGTAGCAGAAGGAATGATTTACGGCATGGTCCCCCTCCAACTCCTCCCTTTCACATGCTACAGGGCACTAAGCGTGGGGCAACTTTGTCGCAAGAGGGCTCTGGAATGCTGTCCTCAGAATGTATCTTGCCTGCCCAGTCAGCCTCCCCCATTAGCTGCCTCCCCAAGCCCATCTACTGGGTGGTGGAGCTGCACATTCCTGAGTTCCCTTGGAGGCCTCCACAACTACTAGTGTCTCATCACATCTTTGGAGGCTGTGCGCATCCTATACTTTGGACATCAGAGCCTATGTTCTATCTAGTCAACAGAACTCTGCCAGACACTCTGACTCTCACAGCAATAGCAAACAACCAGTGACATTGATTCCACTGTCACACCAGGCCTTCTATCTTCATTTCCTTGATCCTTAACTTCACCTACCACCCTGTTCATCCTCTTCCCTAAGTTCACATCCCACCTCTCCATCTCTTTGCCTCTTCATCCTCCCATACACTCTTAACTTTACATATTTTCTCTCCTCCTTGTTACATCAGTTTAGCCCCTCTTATTACTCTTCCTCCCCCGAATGTGTTTAAGTATGAATAATTTCAAGACATGCACATGACATAGAGTGGTCACATGATATTTTGCACTCCCTTTCCCCTATCACTCCCCAATTTTTGTTGCTTTCACTTATTTACATCTTGTCTTATATTTAAATTGTAAGTTTTTTATGACAAGTAATGTGTCTTTCCTATTTGCTCATGAAGCACCTACCGTATTTTGGGTTCTCATAAAAAATAATGAATAACAATAAAAGGACCAGACACAACTGCAGTCTGTGTGTGCACACCTAAGGTTTTTTTTTTGGTTTCTAGCCAACCCAAAAGACAAGGATGTGTGAGCTAAGAGGCATAGCTGAGCTAGCAGGTGTAGAGCAAAACGCATGTTATGCTTAGTGGGGGGCAGAAGATAATGCATTAGATTTTTTTGTTTTATTCCTGTCTGGCCATCTATTTTTTTCTTTAGTAAGAGTGCTGATCCATTACCTGGATGCTATACAGTTCTATTGCTACCTTAGACATCCTTTCACCTAAAATGAATATAGTTGTCTTTTGAGGTTGTTCCACAGACGACATCAGTGGCTGAAATTTGTGGAGTTTTGTGATAATACCGAGTACCTTTTTATTCCAAAAATTTTATGATATTCTGATAACATTACATTTATTCACCATGCAATTCCAAGTCTTCCACTAACATGAATAAAACACTTACCTTGTTAGAAGGAAAATTTGCTTCAATTAAAGAGTTTAGGTCTTCTAATAGTAAATGATGAAATAAAAAGACTGCAACTTAACATTCAAATGAAACCCAAACCAAAATTATTTTGATTTGCTATGCCCAGGATGACCAAAAACTTCTACTGACCTTTGGCAATCAGACCAATATACCATTAAAGATGTACTGCATTTTATTTTATGGTACATCATCCACTGCTGTGAAGTCAATAGGTGAGCACACACAGCATAGTACAGAGGTGCTCTACAAATGCAGCAGTAGGTGCAGCCACTGAGTTGAAGATCTTATAATCTAAGATGAACTCAGTGCAAAGGGTAGGAGGAGAAGACAATCAAATATACATGTAAATTACATTCTATGAGCTCATTCTATTAAGGCACATTTTTTATTTTTTATTTTAATTTTGTAATTAAATATTGTCTTTTCCCAGTTGCCAGCAGATGCCTAACCCAGATGCCCATCAGCTTAGCCCTTAAGTATTGGCTGATTCCTTGTGTCTTGGGAGAATCTGTGAGTGGTGAAAATACAAGTGTTTTTTACAGCACTCAAATAGCCTAATATATATGCAGTTAGTAGAAATTGCGGATCAGAGCCTCAGTTGTAGGTGAGGTGCTAATAGCACAAGTCATGGAGGCAACAGGGGGTCACATAGATGATATTGCCACCTACTGTTGGGTGACTATATACTTGTTTGCTCTCCAGACAAAAGTTAGAGCAGCCTCCCAGCTTCTTTAACTTAACATTAGTTGTTAGTGGCCCTAATAGGCTGAAGCACCAGCCTGGGATTTGCACAGATTTAAGGCATCTGGTTCACATACCTTTTTCCCCCTAGCCACACCACCTACGCCATTAGCAGGGCGAAGGATAGCATAGGAGCCTGATACTATGCCACTTTACCGAGGTGATCCTCCCAAGGCCAGATATGCCAACCTTACAGTCTGTTCCACTAGTGGTACAGCCCACATTGACCACTCTATGGATGTAGCCCATAGAATTTACCAATATTCTGTAGTATTTTTCATATTTGGTAGAATTGTTTTAAATGGAATACCTTTGGATCAACATAATCAGAAAATTAGAATGAGAGACTAAAATTAAATTCTCAGTCAGAAGTGTTTTTTGTAAGCATGGGTATACTACCATAGTGTGTGTGTTGACTTTCCATATATAATTTGTGGGTTTGGATTTTCTCACTGTACTAGACAAATTTGTTTGCAAATGTTTTGATAAAACAGCCCTGTGTGCAAGCCTTTGCCAGAAGAACTGGCTTAAACCTTACCCCAGATTTGGATATAAACCAAAACCTTTTTTTCAGAGGTTCATATCAGTTTGATTTAAAACCTTTTTTATTTATCATTTTTATTCTTCTGATATGCTTGTCTGCCATCAAATCTGAATATTCTGCTTTAGACCAGATAGGAAATGGGACGAGAGAGCATGTTTTTGTGCTATTTCCCACCTAGCTGAAGTCATAGAAATGGCATGGAAAATGCTATTTTCTGCCTCTGTGGTTGTTGTGCAAAATACTGCTGTTTGAATCCCTCTACCTGCCATTTCAGGATGAGAAAAGGTTGAGTGTCTGAGGAGTGTGGGTGGTGTTGGTGCGAGTTTTATAGCTCCTGCTGCCTCAGAATAAGTGTGGTTGGCTAATTTTAAAGAGAAAAATAATATAACTAAAATATTTGTAAGAGCTAGTAAATAGTGTTTGGTCTTTGGATTGGGCAATCATGTATTTTGAATGGGTGCACCCTGTGCTCTTCACAAGGCATACCCTTGTTTTCTGCATATCAAGAGAAGCAGCATGTCACTGGCCTTTGATATCTTAAAAGGAATATGCAGTTCATGCAGGTTAGACATGCTCCCCCCTTCTTTCCCCAAATCCTTGCAATATATGGAGTTACATATGGAGCTAGGCACAAGTCAAGAAACACAGAGAGGGAGGAGGAGAGATCTTCCCCACTTTCCTCAGGTTTTGGGTTAGCTCTGCAGCGTTTACCACAGCCTAATGGCTCTGTGAAACATTGTGTCCTTCACCATGAGGTAAAGGGGAGAAGACAGAGAGACCTGTGCCGTGCAGGGGCACAGTTTCCTTCAATCCACTCATGCCCGGCACTCTCTCATATCTTCGCACACCGCCTCGCTGGGTGATCTTTAAGAACAAGGGTCTGCACTTCACAGAGGGTATGCCCCTCCCCACCTTCCATATCCAGCCCTCCCACCACTTTAACAGCAGAACTAGAATGCTGTTGCTCTTTGCAGGACTTCTGCACCACAGTCGAGAGGATAGACTTGCCTCACATCGATTAGCTCAGGGGAATAAAAATAGTTTCCATGTATAGCGAACATTATTGTATGGGATATGCACACTATATGTTTGCATATATTTTGTTAGGCTGTGCAAAATGAGCTGTCTTATTCTTCTTATCCAAGGAGAGTGTTATTCATAATCTCGTTGAATCAGGAATATTATTGCCAAGCATGCTAAAACTCACTCACAATATGCAGTGCTTCCTCTTTTCATTCTGACACATTAACTGCCCTGGGTAAATGGTTTAATTCCTTAGGTAGTCATATTACAGTGTCACCAAACAAATAACCTTTTTAACAATAGTTTAGATCTCTACGTGGCCATTTTCAGTATGCGTTTTTAGACCATGCTGTGTGGCACCCACTGTAACATGGGAATGTTAAAATGATAATACTTGCGCAATTAGATTTCCCAATACACAGCTACTTATTATTGGGAAGAGCCTATATAAAGCTGAACATTTTGGAAAACAAATCCTTTTATTAACAAATCCATTTGGGGGAAAAACATCCTTTAGTTATTATTGCAGATTTTAAACTGACAAGTCTCAAAGGCAGAATACTGACTCTTTGATCTTAAAAGGGTTGTAAAAGGGTGGTCTCACTTGGGTTTGTTCAAATATTTGCAGGTAAATGCTGATAATCCAAATGGAATCAAAGCTGCAGAATTTAGCATAAGTGATTTGCATATCAAGAGCCTCAAAATAAATACCAATTCAGATATCTTAAATGTTGTAGAAAACTAATGACTTCAAACAAACGTAGCTAATGGTAGAGCTGAGCCAACCATTTATAGCGAACATTTTATTTGATGAATTTTACTTCTTAGACTATTCATGAATTGTTCATGTCTAGAGTTGTCACTTTTTTACAAATTGTTTTTCTATTTGTAATTCTTCAAATATTTCATGCAAAGAAATGTCAATGTATGGATTGCTCACACACTATTCACCCTGAGTATATGTACTTGGTCCTGTTACTTATTTTATTTCATTACTAAAATGAAATAAACAAAATAAAATGAACTAATATTTCATTACTATAGTGACTTATTCACATTATTATATATCTATCTGGCTGAGAATAAATGTAATAAAGTGGAGGAAGATCTTATCAACATAATGGAGCCAAAATCTTTGAAAATTCTGCTCTTAAATCCATATTTAGTCTGGGTTTGTGACATCACAGTTCATTCCCCTGCTAGGTCACACATTCAATATTATGACTCAGTAACCAATGCAAAGCTTACTGGCAGACCAAACAGGGACACATACAACTTCACTGCAGCACCGCATAACAGGAGAAGTTAAAGAGAAGTAATATATAAATGCTACTGCTGGAGAGACTGACAAAATAACCAAATAAAAAAAATGTTGTCCATTGTCAATTCTTGTTCTTCACAAAGGGGAAAGCCAAAAACATGCAGTTTTCTACAAAGGCAGCACTCATAGCATTGGAGATGGGATAGAGTGCTGAGGGCGGCACTTGGCAACTGCATAGCTCCAGTCTGCCTCCTGATGATGGCATTACACTCTGACACTAAACTTCTCTGTTAGTGTTGCCAGAGCTCCCACAGTTCAGCACCTGTAGCCCAGCTGCTCCCCTACAGCTCTGAGTTACTGAGGTTTCAATACTCTGCTTTGTCCACTTTGTTGACTCACTAACTTGCTGCTTTATTACTCTATTGCTTGGAGATCTACACACCTTTTCACTGCCTTATTTTGCTGTTTGCTCAGTTAACATCCAAACCACCACAACTCACCTGGCTCCAAAACTTCCATCTACTCAGTAACAATATTCTGCCATTACTTTTTCACCTTGCTTCTCATGATTTTTCTTGGCCATATTATTTCCTCTCTCTTCTTCCTTCCCTTCTTCTCTCCACAGACCTTGTATAGCATAAGTAAGATATCCAGACCTTATCCATAAGGAACTGGACTGAGAACACCAACTCTTTTCACAGAGAATATCAACTTTTGGTCACTACCTACAAGAATCAGATTCAAAGCAGTGACCTCCATATGAAAGGTGTCCTGAGTTGTCCTTACTTTTTTGAACATATACAAGTTTTTATTTCAATTCTGCATAACTCTGCCTTAAATTTTCAGATAAATAGATGGGCAATTGTATGGCTAATTTACATGTTCAACAACTGTAACTGCACATGCAGTACATTCAAAAAAATAAAGAGAGTGAAAGAGACCAATTTTACTTCTAACTGAAATATCCTCCTGACTTTGGAAATTGTTCCTCCTACTTTTGCCCAAAATAGCCCATATCAAATTTCCAAAAATGTGTAATCAATGTGCAAATGACATATCTACGTGCAAATAGGGCTGCTAATGAAGAATCTAATGATCTGATTGCAGGTACAGATGTCCACCTGTATGTGGATATCCAGGGTTTTCCATGAGCAAATCTTGTAAACATACTTTCATAAGCTTGCTTAAAGCCAGATGAAAATTTGACACTATAGGCCTGATTCTCGTCTCACTTACATGAATGCAAATTAGGAGTAACTCCAATAGAACTAGACTAGTATATAAGATCACAATCAGGCCTTATACATCTCAATAGTAATAAAGAGGCTAGTAGATATATCATATTTTGTTTCTACCAATCAGGGTGTTTAGCTATAGAGTAATAGCTTGTTTATTTTCTTGCTAATGAAAAGATACAAAATTTAAACACGAATTAAGTAATATACAGCATCTTTTGACCAATTAGTTTTATATACAAGTGCATTGCCATTTTTATTGGAGTTGCGGCCTGCTCTGGTGTGGTGCTGTGCTGAACCCCTCCTTAAGAGGTGCTGCGAAATCTCAACTCCTATCGAGTTAAGGATGATGAGCGCTTCATAAAATTGAGCCCATGGTTCTCAATGGCATTTCTGTCACCAGAAATAAATCCTTTTAAGAGTTTAACTTATGTTGAATCCTGTCCATCTGGTCTCCCTAAATCTAATTGAAATGCAGAATGCTCAGTACCTCACAGAGTTGAGCCCTAGGTACAAAACCTTGGGGGATTTCAAAAACATAGTCCTAGGTTCCGATTCTTCAAATATTAATCTGCTTGTTTGACTTTCAGAGCATGAGTAGTTCCACTGATTTATATAGGGCTACTCACATACTTAAAGATAAACACGTGTAAGCATTTGCAGGAGCAGGTCTTAAAATCAAAAACAGGAAAAATTCTAATAGTGTAGTCTCATTTCAGTGCTGGAGTATTGCCCTCATTTTAGTGTTGGGGTATTGCCCACATAAGTCCCTGTAAATTGAAATAAGACTCTCTCTCTAGGTTTATGCCACTTTGTTTTTGCTTTACAATCATTGTCATAAAAATAAATTAATATTGTTCCACCGTGTATGTGTTTTATACCTCTTTTTCATATGAATAGGTACATGATAAGCCATTTTCTCTCCTTCTTTCATAACAGTCTTTGTTACAAGAATTTGACTTCTGAATTTTAATGCCTAATATGATCCTTGAAAAGCTATAAACTTTTAACAGACTTTAAACATAAAGTGAGCGAGTAAATTGCCAGGGAGTCTGTCGTTTGATCCCAGGAAATCCTGATTAATAGCTTTCAGCTTTTGTCAGACCACCCTGAATACATTTTGGAAAACAATTGACTTATTTTATGGCCATTTAGATTGTAATTCAACTTACTAAATTTATAACAAATTAAAAAAACCACTAAATGAAGGCACAAGAATTTATAGTTCTTCACATAAGCCCATATGCTGAAAACCTATTTCTTGGTCTATTTAATTCACTCTATATATTCATAATTCTGTTTGATTACTAAATTTATATGATACTTTTAATGCAAATAGAGCCTGATCCCAAAGCCCATTGTAGTCAACAAAAATACTTCCACTGGAAATAATTCCATTGACTTCAACAGACTTTGGATCAGACCCTATGTATTTAAAAGTGTAACTATTTTTTTGAGTTTTAGAAGACTTTCTTGGCGGATAATGAATGTCTAAAATGTTTTTTTCAAGATAATTTGCTAAATTATCATCTGTTTCTGTGTATTGTATGTACAGAGCATATAAAGAGCACATGGAACTTGGGGATGGATACTCGCCTTTAGTTGCAGTATAAATTGAAAGTAAGAAGTAATGTTAATTCTAATATAGGGCTATATCCTGTCATTGTTACTCATGACCAAATCATGAGAAGTGCTGAACACCCTCAATTCTCATTAAATACAGTGAGAATCAAGGGCTCTGGCTACCTCACAGAGTGAGGCCCTGGACCTCTATTGAAGCAAAACTTCCATAGCCTTGAATGGGAATTTGTCCTGGGCAAGGATTTGAGTAAAGATGGAAGAATTTGGTGCATGCAATGAATTTACCACATAAAATATCAGAATCTTCCTGTGTAAAGGACTTCACCATACTCATGTGTATGGCACCAAAGGAAATTTTTTAAACGTTTTATCAAAAAATTGGGTTGTTTATTGAAAGCACAGTGTTAGTATTTTTTTTAAAATATAAACTGTTCCAAAGGAGATGCTTTCTAAAATTCAGCCATGAAAGGATGAGTAACTGAGATAGTAGAGAAGGATTTTACTTACTGTGTAAAATATAACAAGTCAGAATTAAAAAATACTTGAAGAAAAAAAGCTAAGTAGCAATAATGAGAATATACTTGCATTGCATGCCGCTGTAAAAGCTTTGGATTAAACTTGTATTTTCTTTCCATGAAAAATTATAATTTTCCAAGGAAGGGTGAATGCATTTTACTATTCATAAAATGTCTGTATCTCTTTAATATGGAAAAGAAAATATTTTTTAAATTAGTGTCTATCTCTAGTTGTAACACACTCAAAACCCTAAGCTTTCTACTGTTAAATAATAAAAGTCCCATTATTTTCCTAGCTTCACTTTGCTTGAAGTGATTGATGTAGAATTTTACTGCCATCCAATGGCAAGGACCTATTATAGCCTAAGTAAATGTCTAATGCTTTTTGATCAAATTGCAGTCTAGGGAATTTAACTTATGTAGTACACTTAGAATTTACATCAATACATCTCTGTTCGTTACACAGTGAGAAAGAAATATGAATACAGTTTCAATTTATTGTGTTTTCCTAATTCAATTTAACTGTGAATTACTAATATTGCTGTACATAATTACCTAAATGAATAAATCAACCTAGGCTACTCACTAAAAAGAACATTAGAGCATAATATTAATTTGTGCATGTACCTTGTCATATTAGTTTAAAAGGTTTCTTTCTTTACAATTAACACTGTTTTCCTAGTAGACTATCCCTTTAAGACTGTTCTCCATTTTTATCTGTTGTATCTGGCATGTGGCAGCCACCAGAGACTTCTTAGTTGTTACTGTACACCAAAGGATTACTGATTAACACTCAAATGCATGCTAGTTGCCTTACAATCTTTTTCCTTTTAAGAAAGCATTTCAGGCTGGTTATAGCAAAGGCAGAAAGAAAGCTAGTAACTGATTTCTGTGATCTGAAATACCTGAATCTTTACATTTTGATAGCTTTATTTTCTGTCATTTTGCTTTAAAGGGTACCTGTCCTGTATTTTTTTTATTTAAGCTTTAAAGAATAATGTAGTATTAAGGCAGTTCATATTTTTCATGTGTGTCCATCTAAAATAGGAAATGTTGATCAGAATGGCTAACCTGAAACTAAATAAAGTTCAAGATTATGGACCAGATTATTAAAACTCTGTTTCCATTCTTGTATCTCTAGTTTGTAGGTGCAAATAATTACAGGTGCAGTTGATGTCATTTGGACCAGCTAGCTGCCTGGTGCATGGGTGCACTCTGATAGTTAGATGTGTGCATGTCATTACTGGGGCACTTCTCTTTGCCCCTTTTCACATTCTTTATGGCAAATTTTATGCCTGAGGATGCATAGAATGACTCTGGCCCATGCCCGGGCTCCTCATTTCTTGCTTCCTTGTGCGTTAGTGCCTTCTGGCTCAGAATTGATAGAAAGAAGACAGAGAAACAGCTCATGCCACGTCATGAAGAAAGAGGTCGTTTTCAGAGGGGGCAGGGAGTAAACTGAGCATTTAAAAAAAAAGAAACATGAAAAATCAGTCAGGGAGGAAACTTGGTTGTTGTAAATGATTCCCCTCCTCCAGTCAATAGTAGAAAGTGAAAAAATAAATGTATTGCATTATTTTTATTTGTTCAAGCATGAAGACCTGTGTTATGATATTCTATATGTATTAGAGGTGTGATCCAGTGCCTGCTTAAGTCCATGGAAGGATTCCCATTGGGTTGTGCTCCAATTAAACAATAACAACCTCATGTCCAGGCATTCTCCTTACGGTAATGGCTGCTTGCTGGCCTTCATGTAAGCCCCAATTCAGCTAGATGCAAAAGCTTTTGCCATTTCTCCCAGAAGTGCTGCTTATGGAAGTCTGACTGGGACCCATGTATCAGACTTCACATTAGGCCCCACAAAACCTAGGAGCATTCCTAATCTCTGACCTCTCAGATGTTCCTTCAGCCTTCTGGTTAACTAATTTTTTTAATTAACACTCACGTGGGTCTCTGTTCACAGTCTTTGACTATTACCTTGGTAAAACAGGAAATATTATTTAGACTTAATTAGCATTGTTAACATAGTGCCATAAACCTACACAGCTCTCTAAAAATGTAGCATTTTTTAAATGAAGATGAAATTGGGGGATTGACCGTGAAATAAGATCCCAAAGAGATTAGAAAGAGCTAAAGTATGACCAATTTTTGTGCACGCTGAAACAGCCACCTAGCCAAAGCTATCCCAGTATAACTGAAACGTAATAAGGATAGCACAACAAACTTGGAAGAGGAAAGAATAGAACCTTTGTAATCCATTAGAATAAAATCTACTATGGACATTGGCATGCACACTTATTGGCAAATTTAGTGCTCCAGTTATGTTAGAAAAACATAAAAAAGATAAAGACTAAAGATCACAGTATTTACATTATTAATTATTGTATTTTACTCAACATCATCATGATGTTGCCTGAAAATCCAGAGCTCAGTTGTCATGCATTCTTCACTCTGGCATAAATCTCAATGAGAATTGTTTGGGGGAAGGGGAAAAAAGGGAGGGGACCTCCCCACTTTAAATTTTAAAATTTCAAAATTAAAATAATCAATTTCAAAATTCAAAATCTTTTGACCAGCTCTATAGTGGGTTGGAAGATGATGGGGTGAGGGTGCGGGGGTTGCCACAAAAAAAGTCATTTTTACAGTTTTCTTTGTTTTGTTTTCATTTCAAAATTTTAGATTTACAATCAGCTCAATTCTCATTAATTTAAAAGTGAGTTCCCCTGAGTAAGTATGGAATATTCATCAGCTAATACTTAAGTTAATACCTAAGTTGCTAATTCATTTTCTAAAAGCTTCTTATCACAATAGATCCCAGTGTCTTTTTAGCATATGCTTGTGTAAATTTATTTAGTGAAATCAGCTTCAAAATAATTTTCGGCAAAGAGTTCAACTGTAACTGTAGTTTCAGTGGACCAAGTTAATATACATTTCACAGGATGAACATTATTTGCATGCCTCAAAATTCAGCCCATCAGGTTATATAAATAGATCAGAGAACATTTTAATTTCAGCCAATTGTCAGCTCACATGTTGGATAACTCTCTGCTTTGTGGGGAAGCTCTGCATCACAGTTAATAAAGCTGCCCTGTCTTTGCAGTGCCCATTTTGTGACATAACATGCTTTCTGAATAATATCACAAGAATTCAGATGTCCAGTCTATATATGGCTCTTCACAGACCATGGGGTAGCTGGAGAGGGTTTGGGAAATGAAGTTCTCCTCCTCCCCACTCTTCTCCAGGCAACTCATGTGGTAGGCAGCTATACTTTGCTGGGAGGCATGGAGGGCACAAGCATGGTAATGAGAATTGTGTGCAGTACTAACGACCAGTAAGGCATGTTTGGGTGGGATGGAGTTAGGGCAATATCATACCCACGCCCTCATCTCCTGTGTACTGGCAAGTGCTGGTAGGACAGAATTAGGGGACTATAGATATACCGTTTTTAAAGGGGTAACAATTCTCTGTGCTGATTGTATCCCCTTATAGCGTAGTCAGCACTTCCAGCCATGACTATTTTTGGCCAAGACATAGGGAGACCCTTTGTGGTGACAATAGGTAGCACAGTTGGTGTTTAGTTAATCTGGAAACTAGAAAGCCAGGGAGAAATACAGAGTCTGTGTCCAGTAGCCTTAATAAAGGACCCCCTTTCCATTCATTACAAGAGTCCTATCTCTCCTCTCCTAGCATGTTAATGCATGTCCAAACAATTAGTCACTTAAAAGTAGCACACTACCTGGAATTTCCAGCCTTAATTTATGAATAAACTACAAACAATAGATTGAATTTTTCCCTGATGCAATTTTCATGTTTATTATGATGTTCCATTCATCCAATGACAATCAGTTATGTGAACTGCTTTTAATTTTCCTGCCCACTAACACTGTGATCCGTTTTACTTGCCTGAAATGAAGTATCATGCAATGACTTTAATTATTTAGTCATGACTTAGAATGCATGATATATGGGTATCATTATCAATGGCTGCAATATCAGGTCTCTTCTTTTTGGCAATTTAACATGAGGAAGATGCTCTTTGTTATTAACATCTGTTCGTCAGGGACACAGTCCTTCTAAGCATTACCAACACCTTCTGTTTTTGTCAGGAGAAGAGAAAGTGATCAAGAGCCTAATCAGTGCCTAATTTAGCACTGATGTGTTTTCCTTTCTCTTACCATGCCTAAGATCTAAATTGTCCCTTAAAATTACAGTACCTTTTAATATACTGCACAATAACTGGATCTATCTAGATACAGACAGATATAGATATAAATGTAACACCTAAATAAGTGTTATGGTTGTGTGTGGGCTACAAGATGAAAAATAAGTTAATAAAAACATGGTGGAATTAGAAAATAAGATTATTGCATTGCTTTAACCGTGAAGCCTTCTTCTAGCTATGAAAAATAGCTAATCTTATTTTTCCCCCATTAAGCTTGTTCCAGCTTTTCCACAGTCCAATGAAGGCCTCACAGCAGAAATGTTGCCTTTATGTTTACCTTGTAATTATAGCAGGCATTTTATTAATCCTTTTAAGACTGGCTCTTTAGTTAGTAATAAAACAAGACTCTGGTCTCTGCTTCTCTTTTTCTTATGATGATACTGTCTGGAGGCACTGTGCCATCTGCAGAAGAGTTTCTGTGCTGTGTGGGGTTAAGATCCAGTAACTTTCCCATTTCAATGAAACTGGAAGCATCATCACAGTTTGTAAGGCAAGATTGCAGAACTTTTTCTGCAGACCCCATTAAAAAAATGATGTCTATGCAGAGTCTCAGTTCTGCAAATATTACCAATGCCAGCCAGGCTTAACAATTTCAGTACTCCAGACCAGGATCTTACGTTCTTCTTAGAAGAGAGCATCAGAATCTGGGCATCTAGATAAAAGAGGAAACTTCTCATGAATATACTCTGCATGATTAAAACTCTACCTCCCTATGGTTTAGACCTGGAAGACATTTTAATTATCTATTTAACATCTTGCTATTTCTGGAATTCTGACTGTGAATGTTTCTGACATAGTGTTTCATGGAGTATCCTTTTCTCATACTGTGCTTTTTTTTTATACTCCAGATGCACAGTAAACAACAAAAGCTATTTTTTATCTTTTACTCTCCACCAGATAAAAAGCAAAAGGTAGCTGAGAGAAAAACTTTAAAAACGGTATATTTTAATAGTGGATCTCCTGTTTATAATGTAAAAGGTCCATAATAATCTATCAAATATGCTTTGCTAGATACTGAAATATCTTTTTTTGCTAGATAGATAAATGAGCATGTCTGAAAAATCTAACCACAAACATCACTGCAAATGTAATCTTAATATAAGCACATGAAATACTGTATATACAAGCCTTTTTATCTTCATTTTTTGCAAATATATTCAGATATTAAGTGTGTGTGTATAATTAACCCCCACCCAGCAAAGATAGACATAGATGGAAGGCAATTTTACACACACACACACACGCACGCACGCACAGACACATAATATCGGAATATTTTTGTCTACAAGAATATATATATATATATATAACATTGGTTTTAGTGATAGTCATTGCCATCCTCATCTTATCAGCCTAAAAGAAACAAAGCACAAAAAAATCATTGGCACTCTAATCAGATGCATCTCTTTATTTTAGACACTTGGGTAGATGCAACTGAATCTTTAGTATGATTTTTTCCAATCTAATCCAGACTACAAGGCACAATTCACAGCATAAGTGAGGTTTTATTCATAGTATATGTAAATATAGGTATCAGGTTTCTAGTAAGGGAGTGACTACGAAAATAGATGGCTTGAAGATGGTATGGCAGTGATTTTGTTAATAGTGTGTTAGGTGTTTGAACATGCCCATTAAGAACTAGAAATCTTCGGAACCCTGAGCAAACTCAGTCTGAGTTGAGTGTTTGTGCAAATCATAAAACTGCTGTATCTTCTCTTGAACCAGACTGACTAAACATAATATGGTGTCTGAAGTTTTATCAAACTAAAGGTGGAGAGATTATTTTCTCTAAATCTGTTGGATTTGAATTGAGCAAAAGATTGAGGGCAAAATACTGGCCCCGCGGAAGTCAATGACAAAACTTCCATTGACTTCAGTGTGGCCAAGATTTCACCCTGAATTGTTTTTTCATTGCAAAGGGGCTGTAGAGAAAGTACCTAAGGTGTAGGTAATGACATTCTTTCACAGGACAGTGTCAGTGCAGGAATATGATGGTCTTACTTGGTAGGAAGAAAGAAATGAGGAAGGATGATTTAGTGGATTTGCTTTCATACACTTTAAGGCCAGAAGGAACCATCATGATCGTCTAGTCTGACTTCCTGAATAACACAGGACATAGAACTTCACCAAGTAATTCTTGCAGCAAGACCATAACTTCTGCTTGAGCTAGTGTATCTTTCAGAAAGACATCCAACCTCAATTCAAACATTTCAAATGACAGAATCTACCACATCCCAAGTATGTTATTCCAAAAGTTAATTATCCTCAATGTTAAATATTATTGTTTTTTATATATGTTTGTCTAGCTTCAGTTTCTAGCTATTGGAGATTGTTATGCCTTTGTCTGCTAGATTAAAGAGCCCTCTACTGTCAGAAACTGCCTTCCCACATAAGTACTTTTAGAATGTGATCTCATCATCTCTTACAATCTATTAGTTTATCCAAGAGAAGGTACTTTTGAATCTCACACTGTAAGACAGGTGTCCAAGACCTCAGATGATTCCTGTATCTCTTTCCTGAACCCTTTCCAATTTAGCATAGTTTTTAAAGTGTGCACACCAGTGCTGGGCATGGTATTTCAGTAACAGTCTTAATAATGCCTTATATAGTGGTAATAATGCCTCCCGGCTGCTACTCAGTATTCCTCTGTTATATATCCAAGGACTGCATTTGTGCTCTCAGCCATTGTATTACGGTAGGAGCTCATTCATGTTCAGTTGGCTATCCATCATGAACCCCAAAACCCTTTGTTGAATCACGGCTTTTCAAAATACAGTACTCTATTCTATGAGTGTTTGGGGACTTATATTCTGTTGGAGCATGGTGGCAAGTGCACACACTGTCAGCAGCCAGTGAGGAACAGCTAGTAGAGTATTTCAACCTATACCTCCTGAGTCAGTTATGCCTCTGAGCTGAGTAAGTTTGGAGCAGCTGGAGAAGCCCTTGAGAGCACCAGATTTTTTTTTAAAATACTGATGCAGTGCTACTTCCCAAAACTACATCTCAGCCCTAGTCTCTCGGAACACAGGAAAGCCAGAGTGCTTTGCACACTTGGCTGTGACTAAAACCAGTCTTTAAAAATAACATATACGCCCAACTGCAAGAAGCATACATAAATGGGCACTGAAATGGCTAGCTTTTAAAATTTTTGGCAATAATGTAAGAGCACCCACAGCTCCCACTGTTGCTCAACATCTCTGTAAAACTGGCCATATATAAACAAACATCCATGCCATAACTCTATCGTTGCTCCTAGTTCAAGGTAACAAGCCACAAGAATAAGGAGGGTCAGGAGTATTTGTTAGTACAACGCCTAGCTTTATTATCACTTAAGTCTCACAATGACAAAAGACAATGCAGAGAGTCAAGGTATTTAAAACGGTTCTGTACTCGTGTGCTTAGTCTTAATAGGAATACCTTAAAGTTGTAGCCTGGAAAACGTCAGATGCCCAAATGCCTTGCCATTTTTCTCCCAGGAAAATTGCTTTTCTGGCCTCAAAAACAACCTAAAAAATTCTGAGGTACCCCAAGAAGAAGTCAAAGCCAATTTCAACCTTGAAATGTGAAATATGAATAATGTAGATATTAGGGACCAGATACATTCAACATGACCCATCCTTGCTTCTCAAATATTCCCAATGGGCCAGATTGTGACACACACACCTACCTCTTCCCTTATACATTCTGATGAGGAGTTATTCACTCAAGTAGTTCCAATGATTTCAATGGGACTGGCCACTTGAGTGACCACTCACTAATGTGATTAAGTGGTTCACAATCAAAGGTATCACTGAGCATATGTGAGGGTATGCCCCCCGCCACCCAAAAAAAGACAGAGAGTTATTTGCTTAGATTGATTCATTGAGTGCCTGGATTCAGATCACCAGAAGAGAAGATGACTGTAATATTTTTGTGTCATGTCTATATTTTTAATACACCTGTAAATTACTCTCTGATGCCATGCAAGTATGAAATGCAATTAATCTTCTGGAAGCAAAAATATTCTTTGTATTAGATGAAGGACTTGCTGTGTGCAGAGTAAAATTAGCTGCTTTGTAATACACTATTTGGATATTATAAAGTTAGTCATATGTAGGAGACATAGGTTTAATTTAGTCAAATGGAGTTCATGGTGGCTGGGTCTAGAAAGAGAAAAATGTGGCATTTTTAGTTCCCAGAGTACCACTTTGATCTCAATTCATGACCAATCTTTGGATAAGCATTGCAAGTAGTTTCAAACTATCTAGACAGTTGGGGGTGGGTTTTTTTGTTTGTTAGGGACTAGCGGCTTTTAAAAAACAGATAGTAATAAAATATTTTTTCTCGTGGGAGTGCTAGAATGACTGCACTAGAACAAGTGTTCTGGTTATTCACAGAACAGGTGTGGCACAGGCAGTGGCAGCACAAGCGTTCAGATTTGGTCCTGATAATGTGATTTTTCTCTCTGATCTGGATGGAGAACCTTAAGGAGAACCTAGAAAGTAAGAGCTGTCTTCATTATCATCATATATACAGAAATATATGGTTTACACTGAAACTACTGCAAAGGTTTCATATATTCGAGGCCAAGTAGGGACCATTGTGATCATCTAGACTGACATCCTATATAACACAGGCCTTAGAATTAGATTCCTAGAGCAGATCCTTTAAAAAAACATCCAATTTTGATTTGAAAATTGCCCGTGATGGAGAATTCACCATGACCCTTGGTAAATTGTTCCAATGGTTAATTACGTTCGCTGATTAAAATTTATGCCTTATTTCCAGTCTGAATTTGTCTAGATTCAACTTCCAGCGACTAGATCATGTTACACTTTTTTACATTACAGGTTTCTTCTGTGGTGGAGCACTGCTTTTCCCATGAGGTTTAGACAGGACTAACTTTAAATGACTTTGCGTCCAGTTAATTCAGTTGTAGGTCTATTAATTTCAATCATGGAGAATCTTAAAAATAACCCTTTTCAGAAAGTGGTCATGTTTATGTCTAAGGGTACATCTACACTACAGCGGGGAGTCGATTTAAGATACGCAAATTCAGCTACGTGAATAGCGTAGCTGAATTCGACGTATTACAGCCGACTTACCCCGTTGTGAGGACGGCGGCAAAATCGACTTCTGCCGCTTTTTGTCGGCGGCGCTTACTACCACCTCCGCTGGTGGAGTTAGAGCGCCGATTCGGGGATCGATTGTCGCGTCCCAACGGGACGCGATAAATCGATCCCCGAGAGGTCGATTTCTACCCGCCGATTCAGGCGGGTAGTATAGACCAGGCCTAAGGGTGTATCTACACTGCTACTAAACACCCTGGGCTGGCCCGTGACAGCTGACTTGGGCTCACGGGGCTCAGGCTGCGGGGCTGTAAAATTGCAATGTGGACATTCGGGCCAGGCTCCAGCCTGAGCCTGAACATCTACACTGAAATTTTACAGCCCTGCTGCCTGTGCCCCATGATCCCAAGAAGTCAGCTATCATGGGCCACCATGGGTGTTTAATAGCAGTGTAGACATAGCCTTAAAAGACCCACTCATGTGCTGCTTTAAGGGCTGGGTATAAATCTTTAGTGCTCTCATGAATATTTTAAGCAGGGTAACACAAACATCTGGAAGCTTGCACATTCAGAATTCTGTAACAACATCTCCAAATGGTTATTTCGCTTCTTTTGTCTATAAAAATGCCCCTTCTCATTCCCCATGTATTATTCATATATACCTTAAATTTAATTACTAACCCACTAAAGTTAAAACCACACTACTCCTCAAATATAAACACTAACACACTGGAGTTGAGAACACATTATACCTTATACATAATTATTATCATGCTGAGGTAAGGTTGCCACCTTTTTTCTGTGAAACCACAAAGGTTTTTCTGTACATCACTTTTTTCTTCCTACATGTTCACATAGCACTTTTCCTTACTTGTATAACAAATCCAGCCTTTTAAAATTCCTTCTCTGTTATGTCTTTTCCTCTGAACATTAGTTTCTTACATTTCAATCTCATCTTTCTTTTAGTTAGCTGTTGTATCTGCTACATGCTAAAGTGGTATTAGCCAGTTAGAGAAGTCTCTTGTTTGATAGTTAAACTCACTTTGGGTATGTCCTTTATGTTACTACAACAGAGGCTCAGTTGGAGATCCCGGTTTTTTTTTTTTTTTTTTTTTTTTTTTAGCACAGGGAACACTCCTCTACAAATTGAGCCAAAGTAGTATCCTATTTTGGCTGAGCCAATAGGATCTGTGCTCACCTTATCTCATCTGCAAGTTCTTGTTTTCATATATTACACTTGCTCCCCAGCCAATTTTGGGATCCTGTACTGAAAAAAAGAAACACTACAGCAAAACCTTTTTTATTGTTAGGATGTTGGCTACAATGGATTCCTGTGCAGCAGGAGGGCATAATTTGATGGGCTGGCAGGCATACTTATATTTGCATGATAAAAGAATTATGCTGGAATTCCAAAAACACCTGCTAAGGAAGATGCCATCTTAATGAAGTTAGTTATGTAGCCTGTAATGTGATGCATGAGCAGGAGCAATAGGAAGCTACCAAAGCTAGAATGCACTTTGGTAATTAGCATTTGTAAATTAAACTTCTGGATCTTTAAAATGAGCTATAAACTATGGAATGATTCCTATGCTGGTTGATACACAAAATAAAACCAGGAAAATTAGGATAGGCAATATATAGATTGTGATGGTCTTTGCTTGTGGGAAGATTGCCTAGTGGTCAGGGCTTAGGTCCTTCCACATGCAGAGAGTGATTTTGGTAGGGGAGCGTTGACCCTCCCACTCCACTGGGCTCCAGAGCAGGGCCCAGAGAAAAAGTCAGCATTTTGTTGAGCTTTTCTGGCTCTATGCTGAATTTGAAAGGTGTAGGGTGACAGGTGAGACAGGTACCAGCGCATAAACTGGGGGATTGTGTTCTTAATGGCATTTAACTACCTCCAGGGGACATAGCTGATGACAAGCGTGAATGAATTTCCCAGGAGGTAATATCATAGAGTCCACAGCCCATTTCACAGCAAGAGTTCCCTTTTCTATTACAGAATATGCCTGTTCCTGTGGGAACAGCTTATGGCTCAAGTACAGTACTAGGTATTCTGCTCCATTTGTCTTCTGCGACAAGACAGCACCCAGTCCCATTTCTGAAGCGTCGGTCTATAAAATTAATTCTTTTGAGAATCAGGACTGAATAGGACAGGCTTTTTACACAGGAATTCTTTTCCTTTCTGAAAGGCCTTTTTGCAGGCTTTGGACCAGTGTACCTTCTTGAGGCAACTGTCTTTAACTAAGTCAGTGAGAGGTACTGTGGTCATTGAAAACCCTGGCACAGATTTGCAGTAGTAACTTGCAAGCTCCAAATACTTTCTGACTTCATGGTGTGACATGGACATGCTTTGAGGGCCTGGACTTTACTCACAAGGGGCCGGACTTGGCCCTTCCCTTAAGTATATCCCAGATAGTTGGTTTCTTCCTTTCCCATCTTGCACTTTGTGGGGTTTGCCATTAGCACAGCCTGCAGTAGGGACCAAAGGACAGCAGTGATGTGTGTTAGAAGTTCATAAGGTGCATAAGCCATGTGCTTGCAAAACTCAATCCACAAAATATTGAAATGTTGCCAGGACACTGTGGAGGCCTAATGGTGTGGAAAAGGCAGTTCTCTGGTGTGAGTGGGATGTGCAAATACCCTTTCATTAGGTCTGATGTAGTTATATACCAGGTCTCACCCAGCCTGTCTAATAGCTCATCTACTCGGGACAAGGAGTAGGCATCAAATCTGGAGATCACATTGATCTTTCTGAAGTCTATACAAAACCAGATGGTGCCATTTGGCTTTGGGACCAAAACAACTGGGCTTCATCACTCACTGTGAGATTCTTCAGTGACCCTCAGCTCCAACATCACCTGGACTTCTTGCTTCACATTCTCTTGAATTTTGGGGGGGGTTCTCCTGAACAAGTTGCCCAGATTCCAACTGGATGTGATGGTGCATGTGGGTCTGCCCCAGCCAGGAGGAGAACACCATCAAGAAGGCTTTTAGGAGGTTTCTCACCGGGGCACTCTGTTCTAGGCAGAGGTGTTCCCCCATATTTATAGAGTCTGGGGCCAGTGTGGTAGACATATTGGGCCTCAATTTTGGCTTGGGGCAAGGGCAATAAATATGCCTCCTCACTCTTTCCATGACTTCACAAGGCTTACATGATAGATCTGTAAGACTTTCCTCTTGTCAGGCTGCCTAATTTCATTGTTAACTGGCCTGACCTTTAGTACTACTTAGTAGTAGGGTTCCTGCCATTTGGCAAATAACTTGGACTCTGTACTTGGGAGCAGAAGGAGTACCCGATCCACCTGGCTTCAATACATGTTCATGCACCCCTTTGTTGTAGGCTCACTCCTGGGTCCATTGAGCATTAAGGAGGTTTTATTTGGCAAAGGCTACTAGATTCTCGAGCATCTCCTGGAGCTTCAGCACATATGATAGGACATTCTCTGTTCTAGGAGCCTACCCATTCCACATCTCTTGGACCAGGTCAAGAATTTCCAGAGCCATCTCCCAAACGAGAGTTCAAATGGGGAAAACCCAGTAGATGATTGGGGGACTTCTTGAATAGCAAACGATGGGGGTGGGAGGATCAGCTGATCCCAATGACAGAAGTCTTCAGGCATAAACTTTTTTAACATCCTCTTCAGGGTCTGCTTGAATCAGTCAACTAGACCATTTGTCTGTGAGCGATAGGCCAATGTGTGTGAGATCTTTATTTTCAGAAGATCACATACCTGTTTCAGCAGCCGAGGTATGAAGTTAGTGCCTTGATACATGAGGATATCCCTAGGTACCCTACTTGAGCAAAGACTTTCAGCAGTTCCGCAGCAATAGTCTTTGCATTAGTTTCACATAGTGGGGTTGTTTCAGGATAGCATAACTGACTATTACTAATATGTGTTTGTACCCATGGGCAGTGGGTATTATAAGCTGGGGGTATTATAGTGCCCAGACAGCCTGTAGTGTCTCTGCCCATGCCCCACCCCCAGGCCCCACCCCTCCTGCTTCCCACTTGGCACAGCTCCAGTCTCCCTGTGGAGTGGTCCCGGCTCAGGCCACCATGCCACATGCCCTCCTGTCACTCCAGGGCTGGGGCCACGCTGCCCGCCTTCCTGTCACTCCGGGGCTGGGGTGGGGTGGGCTGGGGCCACACTGCCTGCTTGCCCATTGCAGTGGGGAGAGGGCCTCGGGGGGGGGGGAGAGTGGGGAAGAGGTGGGGTCTTGGGTGGAAGGGGTGGGGCTGTAGGCACTACTCCCAACTGGAAGTATGTGAGTGAACTGCTCCACGAGAATGAGCTCAGCCACCACAACTCTAGTCCACATCTCCAGCTTCAACCCTGCCAGCACAGGTCCCCTATTTTCTGGGAATCATGCAGGGCTGATCTCCCTTGGGGTTCTTCTCCCCTCCAGAACCTCTGCTGGGAGGTCTCCTCAGTGGTGTGGAGGTAGTCCAGTAGGGGAACTTTCAGCTAGCCATAGTCTTGGGATGAAACTGCATCCAGAGCCTGATATGCAGCCTGGGATGATGCCATCAGGTATCATAGAATCATAGAATATCAGAGTTGGAAGGGACCTCAAGAGGTCATCTAGTCCAACCCCCTGCTCAAAGCAGGACCAATTCCCAGCTAAATCATCCCAGCCAGGGCTTTGTCAAGCCGGGCCTTAAAAACCTCCAAGGAAGGAGACTCCACCACCTCCCTAGGTAACGCATTCCAGTGTTTCACCACCCTCCTAGTGAAATAGTTTTTCCTGATATCCAACCTGGACCTCCCCCACTGCAACTTGAGACCATTGCTCCTTGTTCTGTCATCTGCCACCACTGAGAACAGCCGAGCTCCATCCTCTTTGGAACCCCCCTTCAGGTAGTTGAAGGCTGCTATCAAATCCCCCCTCATTCTTCTCTTCTGGAGACTAAACAATCCCAGTTCTCTCAGCCTCTCCTCATAAGTCATGTGCTCCAGACCCCTAATCATTTTTGTTGCCCTCCGCTGGACTCTTTCCAATTTTTCCACATCCTTCTTGTAGTGTGGGGCCCAAAACTGGACACAGTATTCCAGATGAGGCCTCACCAATGTCGAATAAAGGGGAACGATCACGTTCCTCGATCTGCTGGCAATGCCCCTACTTATACAGCCCAAAATGCCGTTAGCCTTCTTGGCAACAAGAGCACACTGTTGACTCATATCCAGCTTCTCGTCCACTGTGACCCCTAGGTCCTTTTCAGCAGAACTGCTACCTAGCCATTCGGTCCCTAGTCTGTAGCAGTGCATGGGATTCTTCCGTCCTAAGTGCAGGACTCTGCACTTGTCCTTGTTGAACCTCATCAGGTTTTTTTCTGCCCAATCCTCTAATTTGTCTAGGTCCCTCTGTATCCGATCCCTACCCTCTAGTGTATCTACCACGCCTCCTAGTTTAGTGTCATCTGCAAACTTGCTGAGAGTGCAGTCCACACCATCCTCCAGATCATTAATAAAGATATTAAACAAAACCGGCCCCAGGACCGACCCTTGGGGCACTCCACTTGAAACCGGCTGCCAACTAGACATGGAGCCATTGATCACTACCCGTTGAGCCCGACGATCTAGCCAGCTTTCTATCCACCTTACAGTCCATTCATCCAGCCCATACTTCTTTAACTTGGTGGCTAGAATACTGTGGGAAACCGTATCAAAAGCTTTGCTAAAGTCAAGAAATAACACATCCACTGCTTTCCCCTCATCCACAGAGCCAGTTATCTCATCATAGAAGGCAATTAGGTTAGTCAGGCACGACTTCCCCTTCGTGAATCCATGCTGACTGTTCCTGATCACTTTCCTCTCCTCTAAATGTTTCATAATTGATTCCTTGAGGACCTGCTCCATGATTTTTCCAGGGACTGAGGTGAGGCTGACTGGCCTGTAGTTCCCCGGATCCTCCTTCTTCCCTTTTTTAAAGATGGGCACTACATTAGCCTTTTTCCAGTCATCTGGGACCTCCCCCGATCGCCATGAGTTTTCAAAAATAATGGCTAATGGCTCTGCAATCTCACCTGCCAACTCTTTTAGCACCCTCGGATGCAGCGCATCCGGCCCCATGGACTTGTGCACGTCCAGTTTTTCTAAATAGTCCTGAACCACTTCTTTCTCCACAGAGGGTTGGTTACCTTCTCCCCATGCTGTACTGCCCAGTGCAGCAATCTGGGAGCTGACCTTGTGCGTGAAGACAGAGGCAAAAAAATCATTGAGTACATTAGCTTTTTCCACATCCTCTGTCACTAGGTTGCCTCCCTCATTCAGTAAGGGGCCCACACTTTCCTTGATTTTCTTCTTGTTGCTAACATACCTGAAGAAACCCTTCTTGTTACTCTTAACATCTCTTGCTAACTGCAACTCCAAGTGTGATTTGGCCTTCCTGATTTCACTCCTGCACGCCTGAGCAATATTTTTATACTCCTCCCTGGTCATTTGTCCAATCTTCCACTTCTTATAAGCCTCTTTTTTGCATTTAAGATCAGCAAGGATTTCACTGTTTAGCCAAGCTGGTCGCCTGCCATATTTACTATTCTTTCTACACATCGGGATGGTTTGTTCCTGCAACCTCAATAAGGATTCTTTAAAATACAGCCAGCTCTCCTGGACCCCTTTGCCCTTCATGTTATTCTCCCAGGGGATCCTGCCCATCTGTTCCCTGAGGGAGTCAAAGTCTGCTTTTCTGAAGTCCAGGGTCCGTATTCTGCTGCTCTCCTTTCTTCCTTGTGTCAGGATCCTGAACTCGACCATCTCATGGTCACTGCCTCCCAGGTTCCCATCCACTTTTGCTTCCCCTACTAGTTCTTCCCTGTTTGTGAGCAGCAGGTCAAGAAAAGCTTTGCCCCTAGTTGGTTCCTCCAGCACTTGCACCAGGAAATTGTCCCCTACACTTTCCAAAAATTTCCTGGATTGCCTGTGCACCGCTGTATTGCTCTCCCAGCAGATATCAGGGTGATTAAAGTCTCCCATGAGAACCAGGGCCTGTGATCTAGCAATTTCTGCTAGTTGCCAGAAGAAAGCCTCGTCCACCTCATCCCCCTGGTCTGGTGGTCTATAGCAGACTCCAACCACAACATCACCCTTGTTGCTCCCACTTCTCAACTTTATCCAGAGACTCTCAGGTTTTTCTGCAGTATCATACCGGAGCTCTGAGCAGTCATACTCCTCTCTTACATACAACGCAACTCCCCCACCTTTTCTGCCCTGCCTGTCCTTCCTGAACAGTTTATATCCATCCATGACAGTACTCCAGTCATGTGAGTTGTCCCACCAAGTCTCTGTTATTCCAATCACATCATAGTTCCCTGACTGTGCCAGGACTTCCAGTTCTCCCTGCTTGTTTCCCAGGCTTCTTGCATTTGTGTATAGGCACTTAAGATAACTCAATGATCGTCCCTCTTTCTCAGCATGAGACAGGAGTCCTCCCCTCTTGCGCTCTCCTGCTTGTGCTTCCTCCCAGGATCCCATTTCCCCACTTACCTCAGGGCTTTGGTCTCCTTCCCCCGGTGAACCTAGTTTAAAGCCCTCCTCACTAGGTTAGCCAGCCTGCTGGCGAAGATGCTCTTCCCTCTCTTCGTTAGGTGGAGCCCATCTCTGCCTAGCACTCCTTCTTCTTGGAACACCATCCCATGGTCGAAGAATCCAAAGCCTTCTCTCCGACACCACCTGCGTAGCCATTCGTTGACTTCCACGATTCGACGGTCTCTACCCCGGCCTTTTCCTTGCACAGGGAGGATGGACGAGAACACCACTTGCGCCTCAAACTCCTTTATCCTTCTTCCCAGAGCCACGTAGTCTGCAGTGATCCGCTCAAGGTCATTCTTGGCAGTATCATTGGTGCCCACGTGGAGAAGCAGGAAGGGGTAGCGATCTGAGGGCTTGATGAGTCTCGGCAGTCTCTCCGTCACATCGTGTATCCTAGCTCCTGGCAAGCAGCAGACCTCTCGGTTTTCCTGGTCAGGGCGGCAGATAGATGACTCAGTCCCCCTGAGGAGGGAGTCCCCGACCACCACCACCCTCCTCCTCCTCTTGGGAGTGGTGGTCGTGGAACCCCCATCCCTAGGACAGTGCATCTTTTGCCTTCCAATCGGTGGAGTCTCCTTCTGCACCAACATGGTGGCCCACTGGTTAGGTTGCTATTGGGCTGCCATTGCCACTTTTTCAAATTTTACCAAGAAGGTCTATGAATCATCATCAGGTCCCAGTTTTGTGAGTTTCACTGGTATGGGCAGGACACCTGGGGCTTGGGCTTATAGCTCCTGGAGGGGAACCCTAGGGCTGCATTAAGGTCATGATCTGTTGGACTAATCATTGCTGCATTTCCTGCTGTTGTCCCCTAAATCCTGGACCAGCTGTTGAGGCTAAGCACCATTTGCTGACGGAGTTGTTGCAGCTGCTGGTTCTCTATCATCCACTTAAGCCAATACTCTAGATCCATTTCACTTGATCTACCAGCCCACATCTTCTAGTCTGAGGTTGTCTGATCGTCTGGGTCTGTCATTCATCTCCTCTCTCCAAGGGTGGGAAAGTTGCACACATTCTCCACCAAGTTGCGATTGTCTTTGCTTGTGGGGAGAATTGCATAGTGGTCAGTGGCTTGGGCCTTCAACATGCAGAGGGATGTTTGGTAGGGGAGTGCGGGCCCTCTCACTCCTTTGGGCTCTGGCCCAGGCCTGTGAGAGTGACCAAAGGGTCTGACTTCCAGGAGTACCTTAAGGCTGCCCCCGGGCCACTTCCTACTACACTACTATTGTCCAAAGTTCACATTCTGTAGAAGGAGAGTGTGAATGGGGAAAGCTCACTGCTTGGCATCTCTTAGCTGCGGGTTTGGCATGGTAGATCTCTGCCTCTTGTAGTGGCAACTGCCTTCTCTCATGCCTTGACCCTCCAGCCAGGCCAGTTCCCATTTTCTCCCCTTCAGGGGTAGTCCATAAACAAAACACGGATAAATTAACACAAACAAACTGAGTTAACAAGTGAACAGGGGAAATGAACTTCTTCTCTGAGCCTATCAGGGAGGGATCTTCAGGCAGCTGTCAATGGGAGAGGTCCTGTCTTCTTTCAGCCCTTTCCTCAGGAGCTGCAACATGGAGGTTTTTTCTCTTCCCAGCCTGGCCACAAGTGAGATGTTCTGCTCCCTTTTAACTTCTCCTCCAGCCTGTGCATCTCTTGCAGGTGTGGCAGGGTAGGGCTGGCTGAGCCCAGAGCAGCTCCTTAACCCTTTGTTGTCCAGCATGGGCTTTCTATATGCCATTGCACAGCTATATGAAGAAGGAAAGAAATGGATATTGGGGAAATGAAAAGTCATTTGTGTTTAATTATGCCGTGTACTTCCTTAAATGTATGTGTGACTAAATTACTCAAAACTGATAATTTATTTGGTTATAAGATTGTTGATGATAACAGTGGCAAACCGAGAAAACTTCATTTCAAAGATAAATTTGAGTTTATTTTTGTTTTCATCAGTTGGCTAGCAACAGTCAGAGTTGTGAAATTTATTTCATTTGTTGAATCAGTTACAAAATTTACGCTTCTTGCAATGTGGAAAATCATTCACAAATGCTGGAGAGAGAGAGACAGATACAGATTCTAATGTGTTAATCAAGGGATTCTACTAGAAACCACTTTGCAACCTTAACTGCAGTTTTGCCCCCAGAAATAGCTTTTAAGGCCTGCTCCTCAAGAATCAGTCACATTCCCATCTGTGCATGTTCAATTGCAGGCCTAGTGTTTGCACACCCTATTTACATGTGTACACAGCTTTCCAAGAGATACCTATATAGGCCATTGCATGTGTAAATCTGGGATTTGTGCATATACATAAAGAATGTGCAAAGAAAGTGACCAACTGCATGCACTCAAGTATGTGTCAATGAGATTACCATCTGGAATCGTGTGAATTGTACACATATACATCATAGGAATATATAGAGAAGAAGGATGTATGAACTTTGACTAGGGCCCATTATCTACTACTACTTAATGAAGGGAGTGAAGATTACATTTGGTACCCATTTATGTTGCAGAATGTTGTTAATATACTGTCCAATATTCTGCTTTCTCTCTTGGGGTCTGGGTCTGATCTCTTTGTACACCCTATATAACTCTCTTTGAAGACAGTGGTAGGTTTGGATGCAAAACGGATGCAGGATCATGTGCTTGTTCCACACTTTAAATGTATACTTTATTATCAGACCTCCTAGCAACAAACAACTACAGATCTGAGGAAGAGTTTGATTGAAAATTTCAAACACGAATTAATCACTGTCACAGTGGTTTGGAACATTGGCAGTTTGACAATTAGTTCTATTACTATACAGTAGACGTTTGAAGTGAAAAATAAACCAAAATACCTGCTTCCATAACTTCCATTCCATTTCTGTGCTAAATTCCATTTTGTCCATCTTCCTCCTTTCTTTTATTGCACTCCTGATTTTAAAACAAAATAAAAAACAGGAAGTTGCACACAAAGAACTAACTAAAATAATGTAAATGTCTTGTTAAATGCCTGGAAATCCAACTAACATTTCTCATTGTGCTTTACTCATGCCTCTATACCAGACAATACAGTACACATGGTACATTTTTCTCAGACCTCTGAATTACCTAGGGTCAACAGTATGTATGTATATATGGAGTGAGAAATCTTACATTTGAATTTCTTGGGTTGTGTATAATTAAAATCCTTACTGTTGTTCTAATGCAGGTTTTGTGTTTATTATAGAAATCCCATCAGTGAAAGTACTATTTGTAGGATTTCACCTTATGTTCAAGAAGCCATAAATACTTACATATTAAATACATTAAAAACAGAATAAATAATTAATCAAGCAATCTAAATACATGGCAATATCCTATCTGCAATAGTATCTCCACCCAAACAAATGTGCAGTGTTGAGAACTCCCTCTGGTAAGATTCCCAAACCTCTCTTCAGGTAGCTGGCTACAGCAGCCTACCAAAACAAATCTCTTCCCATGATCAAGGTCAAAGTTGGGTCAGTCATTCACAGAATATTACATCTCTTCTCAGAAACAGGAAGCATTTGATATCTGGTTTCCCTGTACACCATTCTTTGACTGAAGATGGATTTTCCTTTTGTTTCCTAGGGGGTAAAAAAATCTGTGTTAAAATTGTTATATGTACTTAAATGTAATGACTGATATACACTTAACACTGTGATATATAGCGCTCTGGAAAAACATTATGGGAATGTATAGTCTCTGGTATTCCAAAATTCTCGAGTGTGCTGTTTATGTAAGTCCCAGGTTATCCTTCATGAAACAACCTATTTTACTTGGGGCACTGGTGTATAGTCGGGTTACTTACGCAAAATGTAAGAATCATTATTTCCATATGTACAAATGACACTTTTATCTTAATGTATATCATTTTAGGCCATATAAAATGACTAATAAGTAATACAGATTTCACATTTTACACAGTTAATTTCCTTGTTCTTCTTTACAAGAAATCTTTGGAAGTTATTATATCTAGGCATTTTTATAGACTAAAATTATATGTATTTAGATGAAAATGCCATTTGTACATATGCAAATGCTGTGAATGTTACACACCCCAACTATATGCTTGTGTTTCAAGTGAAAAATTCCAGTATGCCTCAGTTTCATCTTTAGCCATCTGAAATCTTGATTTCACTAACTTTATTCTCATGGCCCTGTTACTGATGCACCCAAAATTCCTAATGAAGTTAATGAAAGAGCTAGGCTCAAAACTCCCACTGAAGTTGCAATGGGAGTTTTAGAGTCATAAGGAATGCAGGATTGTGGTTCAGATCCAACATTTTTGTAAGTGCCCACTGATCTTCAATGTTTTAATTTTTGTGCTTTCAATTTGAGATATTTTGTTGCAGATTTCTAAGAAGCGCTAAGCACCTGCCACTCTACTGGTTTGTTTAACAAAGTCCATGGGAAAAAAAGCATGGAGGCATTTCATTGTGAATTGGGTCAGGAACACAATAGTGGAACAAAATTGTGCATAATAATAAAGCTTAAGCGGATCCCTGCCTTCACCTAAGTTACCAGAAAAGTGTTTCTTATACAGTGTCCACCAGCTCATATGTTCAAAGTATTAAAGATATTGGTAACTCATGGAGATGTGAAGAATTCCACAATTCTTCCTCACATATACTATGGGGCAGTCCAAAATGTAGATGCATTTGGGAAGTAGTAAACTTAAGAATAAAGTTAATATTGAAGACTTCTTCTCTTCTGTTGTCGGGCTCATGCATCCTGAAGCTCACACTTACACATTTACAATAATGCGTGTTCTGATTAATTTCAATGGCAAAGAAATGTCAGCTACAACTTTATGGATATCACCTCTGCCTCCCATTATAGAAAGCTATCACAGTGAATTAAATGACATGACATTTCTTGACACCAACTTGATGACACTAGGTCTTTACTTTTAGACTTGTTTGGTTGACATAACTATTGAATAGTGATGTGTTGGGGAACTTGGTTGATGGACCTGGTGGAAAAAATACTGAAGAAAAGATAGTTGTGCACTGGAGTCACTGCTATTTGATGGCAATTTCCAGGTGACTCTGCATGATAGTTGTTCTGTCTGATTGGTTAGCTATGTTCTGTGTGGCTTATGCCTTGTTTCTCTTCCTTGCTTTGGTTCTTTTTTCTGAGTTTTCTTACAACATAAAGCAGTAAAAAATGTAAAAGATTATTCTGTGACAAGATGAACATGGCATCATGTTATCCTTAACTTTTTGTTTTGGGCTCCCTCCCCTTGCCCCTTATTTCATTGTCTTCATCACTTCCAGGTTAGGCTACTACAACACACTTTAGCTCAGTTACAAATGTTTTGGGGACCTCCTAGGCTTGAGGCCCCAGTACATCTTCTTACAGGTGCAATATCCACCTCTTCCTCAGCTCTCCTGCCACTGCCAGCGTGTCCTCATTCACACCAGACCCACTCTGTCTTAAAAGCACAATAGTGCCCTAGACTTTTGTGTAAGATCACTAGGACTAAACTGTGTCTTGAGCAAGGGAGGGTGTGTACCCAGGAGCAGATCTTGGGAGGCATACTTCAGCGACACAATTCCCTGTCTGGTTCTCTTTGCTGCTGGCCTATGCCAGCATCAAATTACAA
The DNA here is from genome assembly GCF_013100865.1 of Trachemys scripta elegans. NCBI lineage: Eukaryota > Metazoa > Chordata > Testudines > Emydidae > Trachemys > Trachemys scripta. Next base: position 74,802,490 of record NC_048306.1, on the reverse strand, counting down.
CACCCACACTGGCTCAGCTATGGTGCTTAGTGTATTGAGGGGTGGAGCGAAGGATATATCCATCCCCTGCTCTTCCTCACCCACCTACTCAGGATCCACAGTGCACATGTAATGGCTGAGCCATTACAAACATTGACTCTATCTCCCCTTGTAAGTACTCTCACACTTCTTATCACACTGTCTGTACTCGGCTAGCTTGATTATCACTTCAAAAGTTTTTTTTCTCTTAATTAATTGGCCTCTCAGAGTTGGTAAGACAACTCCCACCTGTCTATGCTCTCTGTATGTGTGTATATATATCTCCTCATTATATGTTCCATTCTATATGCATCTGAAGAAGTGGGCTGTAGTCCACGAAAGCTTATGCTCTAATAAATTTGTTAGTCTCTAAGGTGCCACAAGTACTCCTGTTCTTCTTTTTACAGTGCACATAGCCCACATAGAAGTGCAGAGGAGGTTCTTTTAAGGGCTGTCCGTAAATTAGGTAGCAGATTACGGGGTGGGTGAATCCTTAATTTTGCTTGTGTGTTTCAATGTTACAAGGGTGGGGGGAGAGGGGTGTCCTTAAAAATCATCAAAATGTGTTACATAACTTATGGGTCAGCCCCATACTTCCTTTCCTGGACACACAGACCAAGCCACTATCCTCCTGTAGGATGTTTTTTTGTTTGTTTTTGTTTTAGCATCTCAGCATCCTCCACTCTTCCTAAGAGAGTGAGATAGGAAATGATGCCAATCTTGTTATAAAGTGTGGGGGAATTTTCTAGGGTTAAACATGTTCTAGTCTCTTTTCTGCTTCAAAAATAACAATTGCATAACCATAAGGACTGCAGGCTCCTGAGGTGGTCAAGGAAAAAAAATACTTTGAAAGGGTTGTTTTAGGGCTCATTAGCTCCTCTTTACCTTTTTAGCCTCCAGTGCTCTAGGAGAGATCATTTAAAAGTTTTCCTTTCTCTGGAAAGAAGGGGCTTAACCTACAATACCCAGAATTTTTCTTCTTCTTCATAATCAGTGCCATAGTTTCTACTAGCCAACCAGGAAGATGAGAGTGAGTTTGGAAGTGCGAGTGCTGATCATAATTCATAATTTTATTCAATAGATACTCTAATTTTAATGCTAGCAAGGCATCTCTTTTAAGCCTGTTAATGTAGTGACTATTGTGAAGGGTTCTTTGAATTGTGGATGGGATTTTTGATTTAATATAAATGAGTAAAACTAAAAGGTGGAAGTTGTTGGGTATTTTTTCCCCATGGAAAAAACTTGTAAAATGCTGGATTAGTGCAATAAATACAGTGGTTCTTTCATCCAAATAGCCCACATCATTAAAAAAGAAACACACACAATGTACCTTTTGGTTTCTTCTCTGTAATTATGCTAACAAGAGTCATGCTGAGAAAGGATTACGGCTGATGGACAATCAAAGACAATGCTTCCTTCATGGTAAAAAGGTGTGAAAAGATATAGGCACTAGAGCTGGAGTTATTAGGCATACCTGCAGGAGGCCCATATGACTAAGTTAGGCCAAGAGATGCTAAAGTATAGAAAATGCTTAGTCACTATTATAAGCTCTTCAATGACATCTTATAACACCTTTTGATTCTAAAGGAAAAGCCACAATGCAAATATTCCTCTGACAGGTTCTACTTAGTGTTTATCACTCAGCATGGCAGCCATGACACCTGGCTGAGTAAAAATCCCAGTGGGAGACTAGCACTCGGCCTACCAGCAGGATATGGGCACCTGCAGCATCTGAAAGAACAAGACTAAAGATTAAAGAGGCAGGAAGGGCCTATGGAATAAGCCCTCTTCCAATTTTATTCTGTATTCCATAAAATAAGAGAATGGAATTAAAAGGCAAAAATCAAAGGAAATGTTGCATAACGCCCTCTAATACTCTGTATCAACATTATTATACTTTCTTTGGAATGTTCTAAAGAATGACTAAACTAAGATAATCAGGAGAGAGACAACAAAAAGGCCTTTCAGTTTAATCACATTATCAAGTGATTATGATACATTTTATATAATTTATACACAATATGGTTCAGTCCGTTTTTTATTCAATCTTTCTCTCCTGAAAATATTTTCCTTTAATTTCAAAGAACAAGATTTAAAGATTGGGTCTCTTTTATTTCCTTTTTGTAGCAGAATGTTTATATTATGCCTTTAAGATTAGTTTCTAACTTTTTTGTGTGTGCCACTCTTTAAAACAGCATAATAATTGTATTTTGCCTTGTTTCTTACTGTATGGGCTATTGATATTAGCCTGTGAAAACCCCTGCTCTACAATTGAACTAATCATAAAATACTAAGTAAACATCTCTTTGCATCAAGAATATATATTAAGTTACATTCCACACAGACGATGTGAAATAAAAATATTGTATCTTAGAAATGGGTATCTAATACAAATGTTATTAATGTACCTCCCAAAGATTGCTCAGAGGCAAAGGTGACCACAAGGGCAGAGGTAGATGGTTACAAGCTGCCTTCTCTAACATCTGTGTAAATAGTGGAACTCAAAGTTCCAAGGCCTGCAGTTTCAAATATTATACAAAAAAGTCTCTCTCTGTAACTGTACTAAGATATTGCCTGTAGTATCTATTTTTTTCTTCACTGCTGCTGGTATTATTTAAGGAAAATACCAGAAGACCACCAAGGAAGAAAGGGGCAGAAAGAGGACACAGGAATAATAAATGCGAAGATTTAATTGACACGGTAGTTGTTCATACTATCTGTTCTTCTTTGGGGATGTTATCCTTTGCATACTAATAATGCTAATCTTCTAAGGAACCATATTGAACTGCATCATAAAAAATAACCAACATTCCAAAAATAAAGTTTCTTTTATTTTTTGTATTATGCTGTTCCCAAGAGCAAAATATTTTGAGTGTTAGAACAGGTAAGGAGGGTGTTTATAATAAGGTTTGATATCAGTGAAAGGCAGCTAATAGTGTTAGCTGATAGTGCCATAAACAAATATGGCAATGTACAACACTTTGTACATTAAAATCAAAAGGAAGGATGATTTTATGGTTCAAAACAGGGACTAGGGAGTACTCAAGACTTGGTCTAGTTCTATTTTCAACTCTTTCCTAGACCTTCCATGTGACTTTGGGCAAGTCAACTATTGCCTGATTTCATACCCCAACCTTTGTTTCTCTGTGCACAATGTTCTTGGTGTGACACTTGAATAATTTTAACATATGCTCATATACAGGTATTACTGTTTTCACTGCAGATGTATTTGTCCAAATGGGTTTTGTGGGTGCAAATTTTAACACTTGTCTGCATCTTCAAAGTGCAGCCTCATGTGTGTATGTAGAAGAAGAGGCAAGATAAGGCCAAACTGAAAATCTGGCCTTAAATCTCTCTGCATCTTAGTTTTGGTCTCCGCCCCCTTGTCTCTAATGGAATAGTAATACCTACTGACCATACAGACTTGAAATCAATCTAAAGTCAATAATGCTTGTAAATGCAGAATTAGGGTTGGGGAGGAAATCTTAAAATGATGCTTCCTTGCAAATAGTCATTCAAGCTGGTAGTCACAAATTGAGTTAGGCTCATTCAGTTTGTTGGCAATTTCAAGAAAGTCCTCCCAAAATCATTTTGGGTCAACCAAAAATTTGTTTCCATAAAATCACTGACCATTTTTAAATGTATACTTTACAAAAATAAAATTAAAGGAAATTGTAAAAAAAAGTAATTTTAAAACAAAAGAACTATTTCATTCTGAAAATGTTGAAACAAAACTTTGTCCCCCCTCCCAAAGGCCCCCAAAAAGACCACTTTGGCAAAATTGGCACAAACTCACAAAATGTTTGTGGTGTTGAATCTGCATTTTTAACCAAAAAAAAAAAAAGTTTCAGATAAAATATTTCACACATCTCTAATCAGAAATGGTCCTTAACCTTCTAAACCAAAGCTAATTACACCCAGTTTATTCTGGTTTTATCTTGCCTCAGGAGAAGTATGTTCAAGCTAAAAGCCTCACTTTTTGCTGCAGAACATATTGTAATAAACTGGTTAATGTATACGTATTGCTGTAGCACTGGTTTTGAAACTGTGGGGCACATGCCCTTGGGGTGGAATGACAAGGTTATCATGGAGGTGTAAGGGGGGGCACAGGGCAGAGGCCAGCCAGAGGTCTGGTTCAAGGCAGGGCAGCGGTGGACAGAGCATGCAGGGAGACTCCAGCAGTCAGGGTGAGGGGGGAATGCAGTTCTGTTCTGCTCTGACAAGCTCTGACCCACCACAGGAGCGGCCTGCTGGTCTCCCCTTCCTGACCACTGGGGACACAATGTGTGCTCTCCCCGTTGCTGTCCTGCCCTGGCCGGGATGCCCCGCCAGCCAAAACCCTGCATATTTTAAACACTCCAGAGCCTGCAGGAGCGAGAGGATCTAGGTAGGGGGGAGGGAGGACAAAGACCCCCAGTCCGCTTCATGCTGTGCTGCCATAGGCTCCTCCGGGGTTAGAGCCAGCAGGGTCCTGCGGCTGCCTCAGGTGTGAGACACTCACTCCCCTCAGTCAGTCACTTTTTGTCATGTACAGGCAAGTGTGTGGGGGGAGGGGAGCAGTCAACTAATTCCCATGGAGAAGGCGGGGGCTCAGCAAAAAAATAATAATTCAGGAACCTGTGTTCTGTAGGAAGGAATCAAAACTGATCAACTGTGTCACAGGCCCTGAAGTGATAATTGGGAGACTCTCTTTTAGATTAAATGATAGGGGGTGTACTTTTGAAGTAGGAAAGTTGGGCTCTCTCACTGCTTTTGTGGTGAAGTTCTGAGTGGCCCAGATGTGAAGCATAGTGTTTACCAGGAAGTCCATATATGTTACAGTGATTTTAGTGTGGTTATAGTCTGAAAAATGACTTTGTAAAAATAGAATTGTGTAGTCCTATACTTTAGTCTTTCCCAGTGGCTTCTAGATGAAATCTGCTCAGTCTGTGGGAAAGCAGTTGTTTTTATTATTTTTTTCCTGACAGTCCTGTAAACAATCAAATTGGGCTCATTCTGACTGATGTATCATCAGTCATAAGATTCTGGAGTCAGAACAAGACCATGTCTTATTATATGTTTTTTTACTTTGCCAATCACAATGGGGCTCTCATCTTGACTGGGATCTTTAGCTACTGCTAAACAATAAATAATAATAGCAAAGAATGTTGTTGATGATACACAATCTGAATAGAATCTGGCTCACTTTCCTAGAATTCTATAACTATCAGGAGTAAAATCTTGTAAACTGATTTTGGTCAGAAAAGTAAGCAGATATGACCCTGAATACAGACAAAGGAGCAGGTCCATGATGTAAAATGGAAATCTCTTACTTTAGAACCACCCTTTTACAGCACAGTAATTTCCTTGATGTAGGAATTCTCTCTCATCTTTGAGGTTCCCCAAGGGCAAAACTCAATTTTTTCCTTATACATTTCCTATATACATTTCTTATTGCTGAAAGGTGTGAAACCAGGTTAGCACCTTTTGGAACATTGCATAAAAATAGGAATAGAACAAAAACCGAAACCAAACATACAAAACAGCCGCAGCAGCCCAGGAAGCTATTGTCCTTGACAGTTGGAGAAATATAGAAAGGTTTGATGAAACTGTTTGTGAGCCTGGGGTATTTCTTGTTGAAGGTAATTATTAAGCCATTATATTATAATTTTACTCAAACTCTTTTCCTTAAGGGAAATTGCATAAGAATGATGCAAGAATTTCCTAAACATTCCCTGACATAGTTAGAATAATAGATATTAGAGATGGAAAAGACCTATTAATTCATCTAATCCATGCCCAGTGAAGAAATGGCTCCCTACAGTACACTTATTGGCAATTATCTAATCTAAATTTTAAATGTGTGAAGAAATGGGGATTGCATGAGATTTTTTACTATATTATTTTAAATATGATTAATTCAGGCAAATACTAAATTTTTCATGTGCAACACTATGGATGCAATTTCTATGGTGACATGATAACAGTGTACAATTTTTTAAAGTTTGTGAACACCAAGGCGGAAGAGGATCTGTCAGGGGTGATTAACTAAGATGTTCAAGGCTCATATATTTTGGGATAAGAATGCATAGTTCAGAGAAATGCTTGAAACTGGTGACTAAGCAGAGACCCAGATACCATGAGCAGCCCAATTCTTGCACTCACACTGCTTTTACACTAAAATAATTCCAGTGATTTCAGTAGAGTTGCTCCTGATTCACATCAGTGCTAGTGAGATCAGAGTCAAAGTTCCATGTCCCTAAAGGACTTTGCCTAGAGGTAGAGGGCTTTTCTATTCTCCCAGATGTCTTGTGTATATTCTACTGTCAGACACTTTCTGACTCCAAGAGGGGGAGTTGACTCTGAGCAGCACCAAAATGCTATGTTCCTATTTGTTGCCTCTTGCTTGATTGGCAGTCAGTGGAGAACTGACTTTCTCCTCCCTCCTCGTGGTGGAACAGAGTCACAGTAAGGAATTACTAGGTAAGACAATCTCCTTTTAACCTATTTTTAGTAAACGTATTTTTATACTAGCACATTTCTTTAGTGACAAGAACACAAATATCGTGATCACATCAGCATTTACAATTTCCCAAATTTTATTTTAACCAAGAGTTAATGATATATGGCATTGCTAGTAACTAAATGAATATTTGAATTGCTGTACGTTATTTTAATAATTGCTCAGATCACCATTTAAATTATCAAAGATCTTTACTTGTGCAATGTCATATAAATGCTAGAAATTAAAAATTAATCAACTCGATTTACGTAACTAAAAGCTGCCATCTAATGGAATATTTTTCAATAAGAAGACAGCAGTAATTATGCTGAAAAAATATTCGTTCCTGTAGTTTGAACGATTATAGCAATTTCCACCAGGGGATTTCGCAGTGAGATTCCAGTTCTGGGCAACAGTGATTAATATAATGGTTATTAATGAGAAGTCATTTTTGTACGTCTAGGGGTGTTTGGGTGTCAATGTTCTGAAAGCAATGTGTTTAGCATATTAATAAAAGATAGCATTGGATTGGTGACTAAGTAACCATATTGATTTTTTTCTCATTTTCTGTGATGTGAAAGGTCAATTAGACTTATAGAAACAATGGAGCCTTTCACAGCAGGGCCTATCATTTCTCTGTGCTGACATCTTTTTTAACCATGTACAAAGTTCATTAAATGTGCAAAAGTAGTAATGTTAAAAGGAAGAAAGTGATTGGGTCAGAGGTCACAAACCATGGCAAGCTGACAGCCTCTCGTGGATTACACCACAGGAGCTAAGTAATAGTGAGAATTGCCTTTCAGGTTGCCCACTGGGGCTGAGGAGAGTGAAGTCATAAGCAGCTAATACTATTGGGTTAATTAAAATGAATATTGGCAGCAGCTTTGTTTGTCTTGCATTGAGTGGGATGCTGTTAACGAAGTATTTCATAGGGTTACATAACAATAGTGAATTTTGTCTTAAATAACAGATTGCCAAATTTTCCGATCTACTATGGCCAGTGTGAAAATAAACTAATATTGAATCAAACATGTCTGACTTCTATTTCACTGTCTTTTTTCAGACGTGTTGTCATATGCAACCTATTTAAGTCATTTTCCTTCTCTTTGAAGTCTACTGTCCCAGACATTTTCACAAATAGGTTAAAAGGAGCTAGAGTTCTCTTTTTTTCATAAATTGACACAGCTTAATATATTTGACTGAAGTCTCCATAATCATTTTGTACTTTATGCAATTATGAATTAAAGCTTTCAACTCTTTAAAACAGTCTTACTAATTTAAAGCCAGGAGATTGAAAACATATAAGGTAAAACAGAAATCCTGACCATAAGGACAAGAGGTGTTATAATTTAGAATGTGAGTGGATTCATTATTATTCTAATGCTTGGAGAACAACTGAATAAAGTATTATTGATAATCCTGGTGAAATTAATAACTTTAACAGCACATCTGTGAAGATTTCAAATTGATAGTCATTGTCTCATAAAAATGACAGTTTTTTTATTCTGTACGCCCAAGAAAATAACTCCACATTTTTATAAGTTTTCAAAGTGCTGTTTTTCACTGTGTTGCTGGTAACATTAATTGTATGCTAGATGTGACTAATTTGCTTGTACTGTTCATCTCAAAACATCAGGGTTTTTACTTCACCTTGCTACAAAGAAAGAACTTGATGTGAAGTCTCCATGTAGCAATCTGTGTCTGATTGCTTGGAATTTTGTGTGATCATTCTTTGATTTCAAAATGAGCTCAGAGTTGACACTGCACTGCAGATGTACAGGTAGACTTCAAAGCTGACTTTATTCTTCCATTTTCTATTCTGACACTCGTCGTCCTTTTGGTTTGTTTTGCTGAAACCTACAGCATTATCTGACATTGTGCTGGAGAGAGATGTAAGCAGAAATATAATTAATCTCTACTTTTTTCTTGGTTCACAAACAATGAAAAATGAAATCAAACTTAATCAAACTTCCTGTGTCTACATGGGGTGGAGTTAATCAGCTAGCAATCATTAATATCAGAAAAATCCTCTTGAAAAAATATAAGAAAAACATACACTAACATGAGTTGACCAGACCTGTAATGAAATAAATAAAAATTATTGAAATGTACAAGCTATATTCTGTTTCAGGGGGGAAAGTAAATATTCCACAGAATATTCAGCAAACTCAAAAGAATTGTCTGTCCCATTATATACTTGAATGGCATAGTTTTCCATTTTTTTCTGGAATTATTTTTTAAATGGAATTAGACAATTTCAAAATTGGAAAATGGAGAATAATTAATTAGGTGACAGAAGCAAGTCGCACCTACAATGAGATGATCTTGCCTCTTTTATTCCATACCATTTCTTATATATATTAAGAATATTTAACATAGTTATACCACTGGTTTGGTGTGGTGTATGGTGACAAGGGTATGGATATTACCTATAAGGGTTCAAAGAAGGGCTCAGTTTAGTAGTGAGTTACGTAGAAAAGGGGCATGACTATCCCACATGGTTACTATTCTCAAATACATTTTGTAGCAATTAATGCAATAATTAATTTCCACCTTCACTACAGGGTTGTAAATAAGTTCATGCATCAAGTGTGCATCATCTATGTTGTTTGAATGTATAGGGTTTAACAGGAAAGCAGGGTAACCACTGGGCTCCAACTGTACCTGTCTGTCTTAGATACCTTTATGATCCCTCCATCACTGTAGTATTCGAACCTCACCATCTTTAATGCATTTGTCCTCATGATACCCCTGTGAAGGAAGTTCTATTATCCCCATTTTACAGATGGAGTACTGAGGAACACAGACTTGCCCAATGTCACATACAAAGTATATGGTGAAGCAAAGAATTTAATCCTAGGCTAGTGTCCTAACCACTGTGCTACCCTTTCCCTCCTTCAAACTAGAGTGCTCATTGGCTGAGAAGGCCACTAGGTATTCTGACAGGTATTCCAACAGCTTTGGACAGCAGCTGCCCAATGGAAAGTCCCATGGACCCAAGGGAGAAGGGATGCAAAAAGCAGCCTCATTTCCATTCACTTTTATTGCCTTACTTCAAAAACTCAGTGTATGCAGCGCTCAATGAATAAGCACTGTGCCAGAGAGAAGGGTGAGCATCTGACACTAGTGTTCACACTGTTCACAGTTCTCACGTGATGGTTGTTAACACCACTGCCAGTGTGCACAGGGCAGTAATGACCATAGCAATATAGTTACTATCCTCATACTATAGGTTGAAACATGTCCAGTCTTAATGAAATAGTTTCCTCAATGGGTGTATCATTCTAAGGCTTGAGTAATCCATCCCCAAGGCAAGGGACACAGGGAAGTAAGCAGGTTGTATACTGCAACTAAACATATCCTGCAGAGCCCTGCTCCTTGGCATGCCTCATCCATGACTTATATAGCACATCTGCAGTGATGCAATTTTGCCTACTGGTGTCCTTGATATTTGTGGCTAATGATTCGTTGCAGCCACTGATATATCAGGGGCTATCGTTTTGTGCAGAGTTTTTTAGCAGCCAAAGTTACACCTCTAGTAGGTTGACCAGGATGCATATTTAAAGCAAATGGGCAATTTCCCACTGTCGTTCAAGATCCTCCCATAGTACTGCAGTGTGCTTGTCCTAGCAGTTGTATACAAAGTATGACTGAATCAAATGTTCAGTGCTGTGCATTAGATTTATTCCATGGCTCTACACCAGTATATAAAATTGGCCCTCAAGGCAAGTAATATTGGTTCCAGGGGACCTATTGAGATTAATCAATGTAAAACTCCCTTCTCCTGTATTGTAATGGTCATAAGTGGAATCATTTTTTACAGTCTCAATTTCTTTTTTCTAAAAGGAGTTTATAAGTTCTCAATTTTTGTCCTATTATGCCACGGTTCATTTAAAAAAATTAATTCACAGCCTTTGGCAGACAGAGCTAATGTACAATGAAGAGAGACTTTAGTACGTCCATTTACAAATGCTTCAAGAGTCATGGGACAAGAGAGAAGGCAGAAGAATGGAATGTCACAATATGACACACAATTCTGATGCAGCTTCTGCTGGAGATAATTCATTTATTTAAATCTGGAGTGTGTGTCAGGGAGACCAGTTTAACATCAAATGGCAGCCAATGTCTTTCAAATTAAGCCTATATATTTATTTCTCTTTAGCAAGTAAATATGAGTAGTAAGAGGTTTCATCCAGCAATGCATTTCTGAACCTTCTAATAAACTGAAGGCTTTCATCCATTTTTTTCATACCCATGATACTCATGTATGCTGAAGTTATCACTTAAATAATTTGTCTCTGTATTTTCTCTATTCTAGAATATACTTTTTCTTTATATTTCTTATTTTTAAAGGATATTTTTTGAACAAAGTGCTTCTTCACAAATGGAAAAAGCTCTATTACCAAGATTACAGCTCAGCTCTAAGGTGCAAAAGTTAACAAAAGACATTTTAAAACCATCTTGTGCCATTTCAGACATGATTGCTTCCCTTTACACCTTTTGCTGCCACTCATTCTGATGTCACAGTTTCCCACCTACAAATTTTGCCGTATTGTACCTTCTTCCGTTTTAAATATGAAGGGAAGCACTTATGTAAACTGGCTATATGCTGAACTACAATGTCATCAGATTGAGTAGGAGAAATGATTTATCATTGAGGAGGGAAATGACATTTCATTTGCCACACACTTTGAAATGTTTTCTTAAACATGTGATACTTTAGGAGAATGCTGCTTTAAAAATGACAAGAAATTATTTATTACGTGGTGCCTTAATTTCAGAGTTCAAAGGCCCTAATTTTTAGGAAAGCATCCCTAATCAGGAATGGTGTTTAAGCATGTGCTTAACGTTAACTATGTGTTTAAGTCTCCTTGAAGTAAATGGGAGTTAAGCACATGTTTAAAGTTAAGCATAAGCTTAAATACTTTCCTGAACTGAGTCCAAAATAGGGCCAAATTGTGTCCATCTGATGCTCATCAAACAGCTCCCATTGACTTGGAGGAGCTCATCTGAACTTGATTCCAAACTATTCAGATTACTCAGGCCATATTCTCAGCTAGAGCTAGGCCAGTTTACAGAAGCTGAGGATCTGGCCTAATAATGTTAAGTTGCGCCGCAGAAAATGTGAAAGAAATAGTCGAAAATCCCACAAAGCCTGAAGTCCAGTCACTACCCTGCCCTCACAGAAAATATCCAGTATATGCTATTATTTATTTCATGATTCTAGGCTTTTTATGCCATTACAAAAGGAATCATAAGCCCTATGTGCCCATGTAAGAGGAAACAATGAGAAAAACAGGGTCCCCTATGAAAGGTACCAGAAGTAGAGTTGGTCAAAAATGTTACAGGTTTTTGTCACAAACCCATTTTTGTTGTTGTTGAAAATCAAAACAATTCTATTTTTTAATTTGGTTGAAACCTGAAAAAAATCTTCCTTTTTTTATTTATGAAAACCCCAAATGTTCTTTTTTGTCAATTTTTTTTTTTTTGTGGAGAAAATAAAACACATTTTTCAACGAGCTCTGGCCAGAAGCCCAGTACTCAAAGAATCAAACATAGTCACATAGGACTTGCCAAACTGGATCACACCCAGGATCCATCTGGTCCAGTATCCTGTGTCTGACAGTGGCAGGTATTCAAAGGAATGTACAAGAAAGCCTGTAGAAAGCAGTTATAGAATAAACTTGCCCCTGGGGATAGCTTCTTTCTAATCCTCATTACTGAGAGGCTGGCTTATACTCTGCAGCATGAGGGTCAGCAACTGGAGTGCTTCAGCAATGGTGGAACATCTCTATATAGAAACAGAATTCTTTTTCAGGGTTCCAAGAGGTTGTTGTAAACCAGTGTCCTTTTTTTTTTTAATTGTGGAACACTGTGAAAAATATTTTAACGGGGTCCTTTTTAAATGTATACCATATGGCAACACAACAACAACTATATATGAAGTCAACTTATTCTTTATTAAATCCAGGCTTCATCTAATAGTTTCAACATACTTAGAAAAAAAAAGTTATATACAAATGGCCTCAGTCTTTTGGAAAGGCTGTGACCTGAATGGTATTTAAAAGTCCACAGGAGTATATAGGAATGAACACAGCAGTTGTTCCTTCATAGTATGTTATTACAAAGAGAACTGGGGGTCAAATTGCATGAATGATAAATGGAAGGTGCTTGAAATGAGTTAGTTCTTTTTTGAACATTATACATTGACCTTGGCAGTTTTGACAATTACATCCATCATTTCTCAGAATCCATTCCAGCTCACCCGACTGTTCTCTAATGTGGCCAAATAAACAGGGATTTGTGAATATACGAATCAAAGATTGATCTTCTGTGCCAATGCGCTGATTAACAGTTGGTTTCTGGGTGTAGCTTTTTCATTCTATGAATTATGCGAGGATCATAATTCACCATGGCACACCTGTAGACAAGCGTGTTAGAATGCTTTAATCTTCACTTACAAGGCCTCAGTAGAATTGATAGTTGGCTCCTGAGTTTGATAAGCAAAATGAAATAAAACCATGAAAAAAGCACATTGTATACAGCAAAAGTGATATTTCACTGCCTCACTGTGTTTTTCTTTAGGAACAGAATTTGTTGAAGACAGAGATGGGACAAAGCAATTTGTTTAACTACCTCTGAAGTTTAGCTACCTCCAAACATTGAGATCCCCAGCTACTCAAGAGTCAAACAGAAATTTTATTAGGAATATAGAACTTAGCCATCCAATTAGGTCGCCTACCATAGAAAAGCAGTACAAACAGGTCCTGTGACTTTGAGATAGCTCTTACTTTTTGTAATGTGTCCCAAATATTTATTTGGAAAGTATTGTTGTAGTTAATATTTTGTCTGTCTCCCTTCCCTGGTTTACTTCACTTTATATCAGGTCATTTCCACTGAGCTGTATATTGCTAGCTAGTTGGATAGTAACAATGTCATGGATTCAGTTTAAATACCTCAGTTACGTGCAGAAAATGCAAGTTCACCACTGACACTTTCTCTCATCTATTCACAAGGTTCCCTCCCAAGAAGAAGGCTTGAGGTAAAGATGTAAGGGCAGATCTTCAGCTGCTATAAATTGTCATAGCTCCATTGATGTCCATCTTCTGCGCTATTAATTATATTATAGTCATTATTTTTCAAGTGCCCAAGAGTTTGCTTGTTGCATCACGGAAATAAGTAAAGGCATGGTCCATACTCACACTGCTTACCAGTTAAGGCAACTCTTCAGAAAAGCATCCCTAACCTGCACGGCACTAGAGCCTGTGCTTAACTTTAGTCAATGGAACTTAAGCACATGCTTGATGTTAAGCATGTTCTTCAATGCTATTCTGAATCAGGATGGACTTAAGTATGTGCTCCTCAATCATGGCCTATTGCAAATGTGAGGATGATAAGCAATCAAAAGGTGGGGAAAGTGAGAGGCAGGACAATAAGTCTCATTCGGAAGTGTTGTGTGCAGATCTTGGCGGTACCATCACATCAGGGTTTGCGGGTTTTTTTAATCCTCCCTTCTTATAGGCAACATGGCAGAAGTGAGTTTTTAGGAGGGATCTGAATAAAGAGAGCAGGGTGGCTTGGTGGAAATTCCATGTAGAGGGGGCAGCATGAAAAAAGATGAAGTGGAAGAAGGGAATAAAGGAGGGTGAGTCTAGACTAGTATTATTGGCAAAAGAGAGGGGAATAGGGAACATGATAGGAGACAAGGTCAGAGATACAGGGTGGGGCTGAGGAATGAAGGACCCTGAAGACAAGAACAAGGAGAGCCTTACACCTTTCTGACACCCCTAAATATGATGTTTCTGATCTTTATTGATGCTAAAACAATTTAACAACATATCCCCAGACATTACAATACATCATATCCCTAGATGTTAATGCCTTAATTTTGTGTTGCAAAATTACTATATCACATAGATTAATATTCTTTACAGGTCTATTGAAATCAGAGTTAGAATATGTTAACAGAACAAACGACGATTTACTCAAATGCTTAATTTTACTGACTGTAAAGCAGTGGAGTTACTTACAACATGTAAAGTGTTTGCAGGATCAGATACTGCAATTGCTACAAGCAATGCCCTTTGGATGGGGTTACACACCATGCAGGCATATATATGTAACTGCATACTATTCTATGCAAAAATTGTACCTATTATTGGCAAATTCTGCACTTTTGTCTACTCACAGCTTTTACTTGTACTCAATCACACAAGCTTTACCCATGTGTGTTACATTCACAGACCAAAAATGTTACCTTTGTAACAGGATGCACAGGAATTTATACCCATCTCATAAATGTTTGCACTTTTACAGCTACAAGAGACACATTCTTTAATATCATCACTATAAACCACTAACTTATTAGTGCAATTAACAGGTTGATACACACCCAACCTACACACTTCAACTTCCTCAGAAGATGTTACTAAATTTGAAAAAAATGCACACAAACACACTACTGTGCCACAGACATCATTATCAGTGTTTTCTCTTCCTTTTTTGTTGCTTGGTAATTCCAAATCTCCCTGAAGACTTGGCATTGGGCTACCAGTCTGAAGCACTTATCATACTACTCTTCTTTCTCAGGTGCAGGCAGAGGGGAGAGTGCATTCCTTTTCATCCTTGTTCTTTATTTTACAGTGTCGTTCTTGGTTCTAAGCACGTGATGATTCACATCTGCTTCTTCTGCATATGGCTGATGTAAATTTAGAGCAACAACTATAATTTTACATTTAGATGGTTAAGCCAGATAATTGTATCTGGTGTAGCAGAGTGTATTGTTGTGATGCCTCCTTCATATTTGTGTATCAGGCATTGAGCCGTTATATGTTCCATGGTCTGTTCTGGACAACCACAGTCGCACACTGGAGAGCCTTTAATTTTCCATTTGTGCAGCAAGAATCTGCATCTGCCATGGTTTGTGCAGATATGGTTTAGGGTTGGCCATGAGCTTTGTGGGAGATCGAAGCCAGGGATCTTGTGCACTGGGTCTTTCACAAGGTGTTTATTTGTGACTTTGTGTGTACTCCATTCGGCTTTACAAGCTTCATCAGGGTTGAAGTTGCATTGTTGAACGTTAAATGCATGGGTCCAAAAGGGCTTAAACGACTTCAAGCAGTGGTGAGGGATGTTGTTTCACATGAGAATATGAGATTGAACAGCTTTGGTCACCTATTGGCCCACACACTCCACTGCTCCTCTTGTTCCAGTTCATCACCATCTATATTCCATCTGCTCACTGTTGGTCAACCCCCGAAAATCATTTTCTCCAGCATTTGGTTCCTTCTACTTGGATGTGGTTCCCTGATCCACAATCAAGTAAGCTTGGCTCTGGTTTCCTGATCCACAGTCGATGTTTTTCTAGACCTTTGCTCTGATTCCATACCTGTAGGATGTGCCATTAAAAACTGGATATTTATCACCGGCAGTAGGTAAGTTGCCCATCAGAGATGAGGTATTTCCCATTCTAGGTAGAGAGAATAATAACAATATTTTGTCTAAATTAAATACCACAATGCAGTATCATTTGTTTCTGTAGCGCCCACCTATCATGTCTCAATATGTGTTGCCACAGCTTGTATCAGGATTTGGTAGAAGTCTTTAAAACTGTGTTAAATCAAATTACGCTTTTATGAAGGCTATAGGAGCTTTATGTCATCGTCTATCATTCACAGTTATACTTTAAAGCATTATCATTGAACCCCTTCTGACAGTTTCAAACATAGTTATATTTCTGGCTATAGTCTGCTGAGTAGTATCTTCAATCTGCAGTAATGTTTAAACCAAGTATTCTAGTAGAATGTAAGGTCTTGCTAGCAAAGATTTACCATAGCTTCAAAGAATAATTGCCCCTGATGGCATGCTTTCTTCTTGCCTTTAAAACCAGTTTTGTTAAATCAATGGAGCTGATGATGCCCAATATTTTGCAGGATCAGGCCTCTTTTTTCTAAATCTCATAGTTGATAAAAATAAAATTTTGTTACCAAATACAGTTTCTCCCTTGAAGCAGCACAGATTTTTTCCCCCTAACTCCCTGTGGCTGGTTGAAAATATGCTCTTCCATTAACACACTCTCTCTGCAAAGAAACTACAGGCCATCAACCCCCTTTCCCCCATCACCACCACCACCACCACCATCTCCCACACTCTCTGAGAAAAGAACCAATACTCTTACAATGTTCTTCACTGGGCTAACACATCACAAACTGTTGATAAACTAGCTCATGTGATTTGGCTTTTAGAACTTCCAAGATGATTTTGTGGAGGTCCAGGGTGCTCAGCATTACCTCCTACCTATGAACAATGCTCGTTGTAGAATTTCAGTGCTGCTCTTCAAAATGGCCTATAGATTTTTGTTAACTTGGTGTAGTAGGGGGAAAGTGGTGTAGGGAGAGAATGACTCTTTCACTTACTAAAGTTCTATCAGGGCCTAGTAAGTGAGGAATGGTATAAGAGGAAGGATAAAAACATATCAAAAACAGTTTTGGGGGTGATGGTTCCTGGGATTGACAAGTCACATTTCTGATGGAGCTGAACATTGTATATCCATCTTTTGCAAGTAGGATCTATCTCCTTCCGCATTCTGTACACTAAGCAAGGAGTTTTCCTTTCCAGACATCGTTCCCAATTTGCTGACTTGTTGCAATGTTTAAAAATCAATACATAAAATCAGTTCTGAAATATGTCAAGGCACAAGTTTTTAGTTCACCACCATACCAGGAGCTGAAAGAGTGGACAACAGTTACAGATCCTTATTAAGTTAACATAAAAAGTAAAAAAGAGAAAAAGTGCTGTGGTTGAAACTGTTCAGAAATTCTGTAGTGACTGTAGTCAGATTGAATACAAACAATTGAATGCCTGGGTACTAGACCAGATTAATTCCATGTGATAGGGATAACTTCCTAACTGTGAGTGGTAGAGCTTTGGCATTAATGGCATTCTCTCTTTTCTCCTCCTTCTCTTGCACTGAATGAACTATAAAAAGACCAAGAATGTTAAGTGACTAAACGAATTAGAGATTCCAGCAGGTAGTATCACAGGTGCCTGCCTAATTCCTATTGACACAATCTGCAGCCTCGTAGCAGGGAAGGATGGAGATTCCTTGATTGTTAGTCAGAATTAGGGTGGA
The DNA here is from genome assembly GCF_013100865.1 of Trachemys scripta elegans. Taxonomy (NCBI): domain Eukaryota; kingdom Metazoa; phylum Chordata; order Testudines; family Emydidae; genus Trachemys; species Trachemys scripta. The sequence goes on along the minus strand of NC_048306.1, from coordinate 74,784,860 downwards.
GTGAGGAGAGTAAGATTAAGGGCTCTAGCTCAAGCCATGAGCCTATTAAAGGGATTATTAATATTAGTGGAATTAGACATGTTGTAACAGACCAAAGGTCCATCTAGTCTGGTATCTTATCGCTGAAGTAGCTTGTGTTGATGCTTTAAAGGAAAGTATGAACATCCTCTCACACCTTTGCCCAGTCTGCTTATTGTTGGTTAATGCAAAAACCAAAAACTTCCAGTTGAGACAAATTTAGCAGAACTCCTACAACTGATCACGATGAAAATCCCTATCGAACTAGCCAGTAGAGTTGCTCCTTTTGGTTCCCTGTTCAGGGTTCAGTTACATACAAAGGATGCATGCACAGGAAGCCCTCCCACCAGATGGAGTGCTTGGCTAATCCGTTAAATCTGCTCTAGCTGATCTATCTGTGTCATGCGCCATAACTAGATTTCTGAATTACACTAAGCGGGCTGTCAAGGGGAGTCCATCAGAGAACCATGTACAGCACACTTCCCTTGAGATGGCACCACTGAAATAAAAAACTTGCAATAATTTCCCAGATCAAACGAATGCATGCCATGATAGCACTTGTTTCCACTTAATACTGGCACTGAAATCATTTTGCATGAACGCTGTTTTAGTGTTCATTGGTGTCAGCATGGTTTAGCACTAACCAGTTAAAAACTTATTATTGCAGTCAGGTGTAAATAACCCTCAGCTTTGTATGCTAATCTCTGCTCATGATGGCTTCTAGGAAAATCAGTCATTCTATCTCTTTGCTGAAAGAGTGTGATAATCATGCTTGTCTCTGCCAAAAATGAGCCTGATAGACATGGTAGCTCCCTTTGTTCTATCCAAATTGACCTCCAATGACCTAATTAAAGCAAAAAGTAGAACAGCTCTTGTCAGAATGGAACAGGAATCAGAACCCTGGCCTAAATAAATAAATAACAAAGGACTGGCGTAAGCTCAGTTATGCTGGTTTTCAAATGCCAGGGATTGAGAAACACTGATTACCAGTCCCCTGCTAATGCAAAATCACAGCAGCTCACCTCAGCTATGAGGGACAAGGATTTTAAATCTGCAGATGGCTAGCTGTAGAGGTGGAAATCATGGAATTACATTTGATACAGGAGAGCTCATGGGGAGGGAGGGGGAATTAAATGCAGATTTGTCAGATGCTGACTATCAACTGTTTTTCTACCTGATCAGCTCCATATAACTGATTACTTCTAGAATTAGGACATTCACAAATCTGAAATGCACAGCACTTTCGTAAATGTCATAATTTATATGTTGGAATACACAGAATGATTAAGTTGATTTCTAATTGACAAACAGCAATTGCCTATCAGTTCTTTTCCCTGTATATTTTCTCCCCACGCACACATATACGCACACACACACATCCATGTTATGCTTATGTAGGGCCAAATTATGCCCTCCCTTATGGCACTGGCCCCTTTCAGAGCTGAACTACTCAGGGGAAGCTCATAGCAGGACTGTGTCTTGGGCAGACCTTATGGGCAAGGGTGACGCATGCAGCACTCTCTGCCCTGATGTCACCAGGGCAAGCAGTCCCTTTTACTCCTCTGTCCAGAGGTACTGTACTGTATCTGGCTCTTTGCTGAGTGTGAAGTGGATGGGGAAAACATCTTATGCCATCCCTCATTGCAAAGACCAGCCACAATCTGATCTATAATGAACTCTGCTTATAACAGAAATCTGCTCAAGAGACAACAGCTTGTCTGTTTTGAATGGTTTGTGGTTTATCATTACATCCACAGATGCTGTCTCCCTAATGCATGCAGTGAAGGACAGTGGCACTAGCTATAAGCATAATATATAGCAACCCCTCCCTCTCCTCACACACACTGCTTAAAATAGCTCATCGTTTTCTGGCATGATGACCAGAATATGGTCGGAGGCATTTCCTTACCTTAATCCAGTCAGAAAGGATTTTGTTGTAAACTATGAGCAATAGATCATACTATTGACTTCATTATCACCCCATCCATTTAAAAAAGTCAAGGGCCAGATCTTCATTCAAGTATAAATTGCCAGCATTTCACTGACTTACTGCAGCTGATTCAGATCAGCTCAGAATCTGCCCTCTCCCTCCCCATGCCTTTTTTTTTAGGTGTCCTTGTTTTGTTACACCTCTCTCTCAGCTTTCTCTCTTTTGCCTGCTATGATATGGCCATGATACCAGTTGCTGATGTGGTAAAAGTGGTACAGCTTTAAATAGTAATTTTTCAGGTGTAAACACAGTACTTTCTCTGGTATCAGGGGACTTATGTTACGGCATGTAATTCAATACACACGCTTTTAGTTGAGAAAACTAGTTCTGTCATAATTTTAGATGTACTTTTTTCTGCCTATATATATTGTTTGTAGAGGGTCACTTTACATCATTTTACTTTATATCAGATAAAGTAACTTGCTTTCCGAGTGTTGACAAGGTGGTCTGTTTCCTTAAAAGGCTGTTTGGATTTTTGTTTTTGTTTTTTCCTCTTAAAGATTCAGGTCAAATTACTGTGCGGGGCTTCAGATTTAAATGAAGTGTGAAAGGTAGAACAGTTTTGTTTCCTCCTTTGTGTTAATTATGGCAGCATTTTTTTTCCCACTCTACCGCCTTAGAAAAGCCAGTAAAGTATAAATATGCAAATACCTGTGGACAAGTTGCTGTTAATGCTTGCTAGCAACTGGGAGTGAAGTGCAATAGGTTAGGAATTAGAAATCTTGAGGCACAGTAAACTGTATTTAAAAAAGGACAGAAATCTGAGTTGAAAGGGAGCTGGTATTTCCTACCTCCTTGGCCTAATGTTAGTGAGTGCCCCCAGGCCTTTATTCTGTCTAAGATGGCACTGCAAATAACTTGGGTGTGTAATTTGTTTATTTAGGTTGTTTTTCCCAGGGTGGGGAGGACAAATAAATACATTTTCCCCTGTTTCACTGAAGCACCTGTATTTTTTTATTTTTTTTTTTAAAGCTAACTCAGCTGGGTTCCTTTTGATACAAAGAATATTAATACTTGTGAGCGGTATATAAAGTACATTCATGAACCATGCAGCAATATTTATTTGAGCATGAGAGCTATTCTAATTATCACAGCTGGGAGACTCAGGCTACTCGTTTTCTGAAAATATTCATGTTAAGTTTTATATGAACTTGCTTTGGCCATGCCTCCCCCCACCCCATGTTTACTTTTCATGAACACCTGAATGATCGTATCTTACAAAGGTTTGGTACAAAGGTTTACGGAAAGAACACTTCAAACTTGCACGCAGGAGTAATTGCAGAAACCAAATGTTCGTTTTCACACACAATCTCTTGTGCTAGAAATGCTTGCATGCTCATCCTGTTAGTGAATAGCAACAATACCATATGACTTATCAGACTAATCGCAAGTAAGTAACTCAGCTTGATTTATCAGTACGAGTAATCAATCCACTGAATTACAAATATGAGAAGAGATTTTTTAATAAATTCAAAAACTGGATAGATCTGAGGATATCAGTCTGCTCATGTAACTCTTGAGGAGAAAAATATTAAATTTATCAACTGTATTTATTAATAATTCACTCAGCTGTATAATGATGAGTTAGTTTTTTATGCACACATACCTCTGCCCTCTATTGGTACGGAGGTATATTGTACACATTTTAGACATTTAAGTTTTCCTCTGCTTGCTAAATGGTCAGAGATTTAGTTTAGAACCATTTACTCTATTCCAGAATCAGCTGTATTTATAGTCTGTGGTTTTCTGATGACTGTTACACTTATGTTCACATATGCTCATGCATCATTACAATAGATGGACAAAGCTTTCTTGGATGTACAACATAATGTGTATAGAATCATAGAAATGTAGGGCCGAGAAGTCATCAAGTCCAGCCCCATGCACTGTGGCAGAACCAAGTTAACGTACACCATCTCTGACAGGTTCTTGTCCAACCTGTTTTTAAAAACTTCCAGTGATAGGAATTACACATTCTTCCTTGAAAGCCTATTCCAGAGTTTAACTACCCTTAAACTTAGAAAGTTTTTCTTATCATCTAACCTAAATCTTCCCCGCTGCAGATTAAGCCCATTGCTTTTTAGTTTAACAGAGGACATGGAGAACAATTGATCACCATTCTCTTTATAAAATCCCTTACCATATTTGAGGCTAGCAGGTCCCCCCTCAGTCTTCTTTTCTCAAGATTAAACATAGCCAGATTTTTAACCTTTCCTCATAGGTCAGGTTTTCTAAACCTCTAATCATTTTTGTTGCTGTCCTCTGGATTATCTCCAGTTTGTCCACATCTTTCCTAAAGTGTAGCGCCCAGAAAGGGACACAATACTCCAGCTGAGGCCTCACCAGTGCTGAGTAGAGCGGGACAGTTACCTCCTGTGTCTTACGAACGACACTCCTCTTAATACACCCAAGAATGATATTAGTCTTTTTCATAGCAGCAAGACATTGTTGACTCATATTCAATTTGTGATCCATTATACTACCCAGATCCTTTTTAGCACTCCTACCACTTAGCCATTTATTCCCTATTTTGTAGTTTGTGCAGTGATTTTTTTGGCTTCCTCTGTCTAGTACTTTGCACTTGTCTCTATTGAATTTCATCTTGTTGAATCCACATCAGTTCTCCTATTTGCCAAGGTCATTTTGAATTCTATTTCTGTCCTCCAAACTGCTTGCAACACCTCCCATTAGTGTCATCTGTAAATTTTGTAAGCATACTCTCCACTCCATTATCCAAGTCATTAATGAAAATAGTGAATAGTACTGGACCCAAGACTGACCCCTGCGGGACTCCTCTAGATACACCCTCCGAGTTTGATACTACACCACTGATAACTGTACAATCTGTCAACCAGTTGTGCGCACACCTTATAGTAATTTAATCTAGACCACATTTCCCTATTTTGCTTATGAGAATGTCATATGGGACTGTGTCAAAAGATTTACTAAAATCAAGATATATTACATCTACTGCTTCTTCCCTATCCGCTAGGCCAGTAACCGTGTCAAAGAAGGAAATTAGGTTGGTTTGGCATGATTTGTTCTTGAAAAATCCATGCTGGTTATTCTCTATTATCTTCCAGATGCTTACAAATTGATTGCTTAATAATTTATTCCAGTGTCTTTTCAGGTATTGAAGTTAGGTTGACTAGTCTATAATTCCCAGGTCCTCTTTGTTCCCCTTTTTAAAGATAGGTACTATATTTGCCCTTTTCCAGTCTGCTGGGACCTCACCCATCCTCTAAGAGTTCTCAAAGATAATTGCTTATGGTTCTGAGATTGCTTACGGTATTAGCTGAAGTACCCTATGATGAATTTCATTAGGCCCTGCCCACTGAATACAACTAATTTATCTATATATTCTTTAACATATTCTTTCCCTATTTTGTCTTGCTTTCCTTACTCCATTTTGGAAACGTTAGTTGTGTTGAGTATCTGGTCACCATTAACTTTTTAGTGAAGATTGAAGAAAAATAGGCATTAAATACCTCAGCTTTCTTGATGTCATCACTTATTAACTCTCCTTCCCCACTAAGTAGAGGACCTACACTTTCTTCATCTTTCTTTTGCTTTGAATGTATTTAAAGAACCTCTTCCTACTGCCTATTATGTCCCTTGCTAGGTGTAACTCATTTTGTGCTTTAACCTTTCTACGTGCTTTTCTAATTTTATTCCTACATGCTTGTGCTATTCTTTTGTATTCCTCCTTAGCAATTTGTCCATCTAGTTGTGGCTTTAATATTGTCTCCTTGAGAAACGACCAGCTCTTCTGAACTCCTTTTCCCTCTTATATTTTCTTTCCATGGACCTTACCTACTAGTTTTCTGAATCTGGTAAAGTCTGCTTTTTTGAAGTCCATTGTCCTTATTCTGCTGCTCTAACGCCTTCCTTTCCTTATAGTCATGAAATTTATCACTTTCACCCCAATTCCCTTCCATCTTCAGATTCACTACCAATTCCGCACTGTTGGTCATAGGTACACATAGGGAGTGATGGGGTTAACACCTATGCTTATAAAACACTAACTCAACTTTCTAGATGTATAAGAGTCACTAAAAGAAATTATGACCTGAAGTCTCCTTGGAATATCTAGAGTTTTAGTGTGGGCCGACAATTTAGTGTAGTATGTACAGCTATTGCAACATGAAGAACATTTGCCTACTAAATGGCTCCTTATATTAAAGGAATAGCTTTTACACTTCTAATTGTATGTAACAATATAGAAATGAAAGGAATCATAAACAATTAATCTTTCTATTAAGTCAGTGTAAGTGTTGAAGTAGCTTAATCATTCAAATGCAGTGGGGGTATCTCCCCATATAAAGCTACTATGAGGCCGGCAATAAGAAGCAAGTTTTATATCTGCATTAGCCTGAGCTCAGTGAACACAACATGCTGTTCTCTGAATTCCCTGGAGTACTGTCCTATAATACATCTACAAAGAATTGAATTGCCAGTCCAGGTTGGCTGATTCTGTGATTTCATGTGTAGTATCTGTGAGGATGGCTTCAAAGCATGGCAACCCCCCACCAATTTTGAATGCCCATGGATAGTTATAGGTATTTTGACAATACCCATGAATATCAAGAGTTCCTGTGCTATGTTATCTCTGATAAACATACCAGTGAATTCACATTGTCTTTTGTAAAGTGCAACTCTTGCCTGTTTATATTATTATTGACCTTTTGTATTGACTGGGTGTTACATTATTGATTTTTCTCTTGGTATCTACATCGGATTTAACCATTGATTACCTAATGTGAATTGTGTTTGAAGTTTAACTCCAGGTATATCTGAAATGTAGTCAGCAATGATGGTCATGAAATAAAGATATATTTCAGCAGGCTGTACACTGAAAGTGAAATATTTATAGCACAACTGCTTCTGAGAGGTCATTGGCAGAGATCAGTACAACATCTAATCCAACGAGGAGGTACAGCAAACGCCATTGAAATAATAATCAATGGTAAAATATACGGTAGCTTTGTGATGTTTAAACCCTTCAGCTAAAACTGTTTTTCTTAGCTTTACTACTCCGTTGCCTGATACACAGGCAATATCTGTATACATAGCTTGACATGTATGCATTTGTAGGGTCTGTTTCTCCTCTCACCCCGATATGAAAATTGGGAGGAATTATAATGAAGTCAATGGAATTACACTTGTGTAAACTTGTGTCCATGGCCACACAATCATTTTTAATTTTAAGGTCCTTGTCAAGTCCATTAACTGATACTTTTTCTATTCGCCATCAGTAATTTATATTTGGTTGATTCTTCTGGGAGTATCCTCTGTTAGTTTCAATGGGAGTTATACATAAATATGGAGAAGAGAGTAAATTCGAAATTGAGTTCAACCACAAACATTGTGAGGCATAAAGCAGCTTTGCAAAAATGAACTTTCTGCCATAGAACATAACAAACAGTTAATACCTTTAGCACTTTCATATTCATATTAATGTGGTGAGCTTAGTAATGTGCAGGGATCCTAGCTTTCCATGATAAACCCCCCAAAATTCTCCACAATTTTTCCACAGTTAAAATGAAAAACTGAACTTTAGTTTCCCTAACCTCAGTATATATAGGCATCAGTTGAACAAAATGTTTTATTGATATATAAGTAGAACCCCATTTAATCATGCCTCCGTTATCTGGCTGTCCATATTAACCAAACCAGCAGCCATGTGGGGATGACCTCCCAACCCCACCGCCCATCTTAAAATAAGGGGTAGAAAGCTCTTTGCCAGTTCTCCTGATTATCTGCATTTTTGATTATCTGATCTGGCCCCGGTCCCAATTAGATTGGATAAAACAGAGTTCCATTGTAAATGTAAAGCACATTCAAAAATCACCTACAACAAGGGGAAGTTGCAAGCATTGAATAAGTGACACTGATACTTTCAGTAAAAAATAGTTTATAGTTAACATATGTTCTTATTTTTCCACAAAATGTAAAATCTAAAGATTCTCTAAAAATGCAAATTCTGCGTTTTTCTGCGGCAAATGGGTTTCTAGGATCTCTGGTAATCTGTAAGCTCCTTGGGTCATTGTGGATATCATGTTGTGGGCTGTACAGTATTTAGTACATGCAGCACTATTATAATAATTCATAAAAATTGTAGACTAAGTGCCAGAACCTCAGATGGTGTAAATTGGTATCGTTCAACTGAATTCAATGGCAATTTATGCCAGCTTGGGGATCTGACATTAATAATTTAGTCAGAGAAACCAGTGTTGTAACAGTACATGTATGGCCCCAAAGTAGATTTCCTCCTTCTCTAAGGCACTTGGTTACCGTGGTAATGGGTACTGTATAAGAACCATCACAGATAGAACAATGGACAACTTGAAAGTGCTTCCTTCCCACCCAAAAATACCATCCTTCCCTACTCACTAACAGCTTTGGTGTCTCTGCTGGTCTTAGATTCCCAGCCTCACTCGTTGCTGGAATTTCTGCCTGGCTCTCATGCATTCTGGACGTGCTGCCTGGGCTCTCTGGCTGTTGGGCTGGCTCTGCTGGATGAGTTGTTGGGATAGTGAAGCCACTCTCTCAAAGCTATTCCTGGGGTGGAGAGCTTATTGAACTCCTCTTAGTAGAACACCTCAGTCTCAGTGGTATGGAGGGGACTTAGTGTCATTCTCCTCTCTTCTTATGAATTGTGCTTTCATTGTTCTGGTTCTGCAAAAATGTGCACATACTACAATGGAACCTTAGACTCTTGTGCCCCGAGCAGCAGAATGGAATTGATTTAGCCATTTGAAACATTCCCATGTGTGTGACTCCTTTAACAGCTTTGGTGGTTTTTTATGTCCCTTTTGATTAGCTATCAAAATAGGGTACTGAGTAGTTAGGGATAACTGCCTTCTCTATCCAGTGCCACCAGAAACACAGAAGGTAGCAAAGACAAGGGCCACTGCCAGGAAGATGTGTGGGCAAGTGGTGAAATTGGAAGGGATAGAGAGGATGTTATAAAAATCTTGGAAAACCAACACATAGAGTTTTGAATGCCTTGGACTAGATAAAGAGGCCTAGAAAGAAGTAGAGCCCAACAGTAATGGAACAAAGAGGTCACAGCAGAGAGAGAACATGTCCTTGAACATCGAGAGGGGTTTGGATCAGACTTTGAAGAGCCTATCTTTTGCTGAGACAAGTCATTTTGCTGTCCTCCTCCAACTCTATCCTAAAAGCTCAGTTCTTTGGCAAACCTTCCACCACTAGCCACTCATCCCTGCTTGTCTGCCTTACCTCATAATCTTATAACCTCATCCACATTCTGTTACAATTTTAAATTGTTTAAAAAAACAAATAAACCCAAAGTCATATGGAAATAACAAGGTACACACCATATTTGCACTCTTTCACTACTTCCCTCCTTTCTTTGTCTAATTTTAGGCTGCAATAATTATAAATAATAATAAATAAACCTACTAGCAGAGGTCAGAGCAGAACTTTAGAAGAAAACATTTTAGCATAGGATTCTGGGCTAAATTCTGACTTGGCTCACCATGCTGAAGACACAGGGGTAGCAAAAGATGTCAGAAATTGCCCCTGACAGAAAAGCTTTGAACTATAAGAAATGAAAGAAATGCCTGTGGACAAATCAGGGAACCCCATGGGCAGAAAGTTAGGGATGGAGTTTCATTCAAATGTAGAGAATAGAAGAGCGGCTCCTGGATTTGTGAGGGAGTATAGTGGTTATGTCACTCTCCATTTCACAATGGTGTCTGTGGGGAGTGGAAAATGACTAAGAAAGTGGGAGCATATCATCCATGTTTGGGGATCATAAGTACCAGCATCTCCCCCCTGCATCCGAATTTCAGCACTGAAAGAGAGGCAGGGCCCTTGGAACAGAACTCCTTTACCTCAGTTTCATCCTGTTTTATTTCCACTGAAATGCACTGAGTCATACCATGTAAAACTGATGTAATGGAGCAGAGAGAATCGGGGCCAAAATGGGGTAAATGAGGGGAAGAAAAAGAGATTTGAAAAGGTACTGAGAGGCGCATTGTTGATGGATACAATTCTAGAAAGCCAAGTCAGTTAAGATGATTATCAGTCTAAGACAGTTTTAAATTGTCAATGAAGTTGATATTGTTGAGTAGCCTATGCAAGAAAAAAAATGCTTGATTACAATCTGCAAAATATGTCTGCATTTTAAGACTGTTTGATAAACTCTAGAACATTACAGCAGTCAAAGCCATTTTCCAAACCCCAAATACACAAGAATATTCCTTCTCTCAAACTCTAGTAATATCAGTTTTAACTAATCAAATAGCATTACACTCCCTGCAGCTCCATGGACCCCTATAGAATTACCTTCTGTGTAAGTCAGGGAAGAATTCAACCCTTGGGGCCTGATCCAAAATCCATGTAAGTCAATGGGAAGATTCCTAATGGACTCAGATGGAAGTGGATCAGACCCTTAGTGAGCATTGAGACAAACCTAAATGTACAAGTAAAGCACGTGCATTGCAATATTTGTGCAAAACAAAAATGCTCATAAATAATACATGTCCTGTTCTCAGATGAGCATAAAGGCTGAAAAAAAAACCTTATTACCTCACAACACTGGACTACTTAAGCAACTCTGGTGTTTAAGCAAGAAACTACAGTTATTACTCTTATGATTGAGAGTAACTGGTATTTTCTGGCTGATTTATTCTCCATTCTGTTTTCCCAATATAGGAGAGGTCACATATGTTTGTGTGATAAATACGGGATACAAGAAATACAGTAACAGATGGTAAATAACTAAGTGTATTGATAGTACAGTGAGAATCTAGTAAATGCTATTGCTTTATGCTACTGATCAGTTTCCTTATGTTAGCATCCTGTATAAATGTGCTCTATGTACAAAGAATAAATTAAAAAATGATACCAAAAGTGAAAATAAATGAGTTGAAGGTTTGCCTTATTTGCAAAGGTCAGGCAAACATTAGCAATCGGCAACTTATTAGGAATAAAGCAATCCAACCATCTTTAAGTTATCGTTTTCATAATGTGGTGTTTAGTGATACTGGCACAGCAGAATGAAATGGAGACGTATGGCATATGTTGGCTTGTACTATGGGTATAGAGCACCCTCTGCTTTCTTTTGATTAAATAACACTCCAGGGCTCAGAAATAACCTGGATGCTGTTTTTCTGCAGATTTTTGCACAGAAATCTGAAGAAAGAATTTGTCTATAGGGTTCATTAACTGTTGGCCTCTGCTGGCAGTAACCCATGTTATATAGGCCACTATTGTGACATCCTCAAAAGAACTCCCTGAAGAAGGCAAAGTCTAGAAGGAGAATATCTGCTCTGAAGTTTTCCACCTTCCCTGAACTATATCTGCAGAGCCACCCCAGGAGGGGAGAATGTGGCTTTGAAAAATAACACCTTTGTTATTCCAAGTGTTAGAGATGAAGCAGAGTTTTCAGATGGCCCCGAGGTTTTTGCACCCTTCACCAAACACAGATGGAAACTGGACTCTTTGAACTGCTTTGAAAATCTGTTACCATGTATTGCTGTGGGGCCTGTGAAGCAACCATTGCTAACTTCTGTCTGCCTGCAATTTTTATGGCCATGTGATGACAAGGGATTAAATAGCTTCATTTTAGAATCAGACAGCTTTTAAATGTAAAAACAACAAAGAAGGCAACAACAACAAAAAAGCCCAATAATTCCCAGCTGAAGACAAACTCTTAATAGACGCCAAAGTAATATCTCAATGAAGGAGACTAAGATATAATTCCAAAATTCTAAGCAGCTCACATTTTATTTCAAAATTAGACTACAGTTGCAAAACCTTTTATAGCATTATGATCTTAAAACATTTGGCTCCTGAAAACTAAAGATTCTTAAATTGGGGATCACAAGGGGCAATCTATTTAAATACAGGAACTGATTTAGGAACTTAAATAATTACAGTATATGATACAATTGCTGTTCATTATAGTGCATTATTTCTATTTAGTGCCTATATTATATACTGAGGTATATATAACAGAGATTTTGGAACAAATTGTCCATTTATATATAGGAATGAAACATTCTCTGTGAATCGTATGAATTAACTGTTTAGTTGATAAGTATCATAGAGCTTTCTCTGGCAACAGATCACCTTGTTTATGTGTAATTTATATTAGCAGTATTTACTGTGCCTGATAGTAAACAACTGCTCAGTCCTTTTATATGGACAACATAAAACCACTTATGAGTTTTTTCCTCATTTCAGTAGAACTGAATGCAGATGTATGAATCAAAAGATTAAAACACTCTCAAAAGCTCAGTGATTTTTGGTTATAATGCCTAATCTGGGCAGATCAAAGTCTAATCAGTTCAACTAAATGATAGCAGAGCTGTATACTTAGTACTGTACTCTCCCATATACCTTTGTGAACAATATTATGGTTTTATGTAAACACACCCACCACATTTTTCAAGGGACATTTTTAAAAATGACAGACTCAAAGCCTGACTTAAAAAAAAATGTTTTAAAATGAGCTCCTCGCACTAACGATGAGTGAACTGATTTGGATACAATAAGAACCTGACTAAACCTTTGCCTATGTTTAAAACATAATCTGAACTGAAGCATTCCGAAGGTTCCACAAAGTCCCTTGACTCCAATCCCCATTGCTTACCTCCAGTAGCAGGCCTTCTGTTCAAGGATTGCAAGTTGGCCCACTTCCCTCTCCCACCAAAGGTCCTCTTCAGTCAGAAGGTGGCCAGATGGCTTGCTCCTTTCTTCATTATAGCAGATAGGTCTCAGCAGGACACATCATGTCAAAATAAAAGGATGCAATAGTCCAAAATACTGTTGTATCACTTTATGAGCTGTATTGCCTGGGATATTACAGTAAAATACTGAAGATGTATATGAACAATGGTCCCTTCACTACATCCTACTAAATTGTCTTTTAAAATGTTTAATTTTACTGAGCTTCCTTGCAGTTTTGTGCACTAAGAGTGCACCCTGGGGTTGGAAAATCTTGGTACACAGGATCAAAAGTTCTGGAGGTTTCAGACAAGTCCTGAAAGTGAACATGCTTATCTGAACTTAGCTGTAACTTTCAAATCTGTTGCAGAGGTGAATAGCTCTTCCAGTTTCTGTATACTGCCCTGATTAATGTTGAATTGCGATCAAGTTGCAGTGGAATAGTATATAATACAAGGTATAGATGTGAAGCAAGGAAGAGGAAAGGGAAACTTTCCCAATGGAGCTTTCATCATGCAGCTCCCACTAACACTGCTGAAACCTCTGGGCCCAGATATTAAAATATAGCTCCTTTGATAATTCAGAGAACTCTGCACATTTTGGCAAAAGCCATTTCAAATCTGAGGCCAGGAACAGATCAGCACTCTGCTTTACTGCTAATTCAAGAGTCATTTTGAAATAATACTGAAAACATCTGGGGCTAAATTCCCCTTGGCAGAAAATCCTGTAGAAATTAATAGCAAATTAATAACCTTCCTAAAGGTTCTTTCAGCTATCCTACAGATTTTCAATGGAGATTTATATTCCTACTGTAGAATTCTACAAGACAGTTAAAAAAAAACATAGAAGGGTATAATTTTCTATTTAATTTTATAGGTCTTTAAAGTAACCATTAAGGACCATTATTAATGTCAATAGAGTCCTACAAAAATATTTCTACTATAGGATTTTTCCATAAGTGTTGCTCTAAGTCATGCTTCATCAAAATCAGTACAGCCATACAACTATAACTGGCAGCATATTTTGGACCCTTTGATCTCAAGACTTCATTTTTAATATCTGCAGTGAAGTTCTCAGAATCTACAGATAATGGGTCTGAGTCTCCTCTCACACCAGTTAATAGCACTGGCCGGATGTCCTTTATGCTCCCTTGAATTTCGGGCCTATCAGGGGATAGCTTGGCCTTTGGCACTAGTTATAGCAGCATTATGTTTAGGCTATATGTGCCAGGCTGGAATGGCCACCTACAGGGGTTGCTCTAGAAGCTGATGATCATCAGCACAGCAACGTTTCAGCCACAACATGTTCACCGGCCAAGTCCTGGGTCACTCCCCTCAACCCAGACAGGGGGACAGAAGTGGCAAAGAGCCCTGTGCCACCCAGAGGTTTTTCTATGCTGGGAAGATACTTGGATAGCCTACAAAGCTATATGAAAGATGTGAGTTTTGTTTTAAAACCTTCTGGAACGCATATGAGTCCAGTGCTACCAGTGTTCTAACACATGCAACTTCTGTTGCAGGAGTGGGCCATTTATAATTTTTTTTAAAATTGGAGAATGGCTTTTTTTCCCCTTTCCATTTGTTCCCTAGTTATTTAGCTCCATGAGTACTTTTTCATTTATGCCTCTGGGACATGCACAGTTCTTTATGCAGTCAAACCTTCTGAAAATTATAAGTCCTAAATTGCAAAGAAGAGAATATCGACATCATGTGACCTCTGTGAAAGAGTTATGTTATATTTTGTTTAAATTATGCTAAATTCTAAGGCATGCACAGTGTGAGTAAGGGCAAAACAGGGCCCTTGGTTTTGTTTGGGCATAGATGAGGTATTAACTATGAATTATACATTTTGTATTGGAGGAGAGGGTACATTTCTGGAGCCTGAGGCCGCCTGTTGTTGCCTAGCTCTGTTTCTACTTAAACTTGTAATACACAGGAAAGTGGATATTTGCCAAGCACACAGCCAACATGGGCTCCAGTTTCTCAGCTAACCAGGATTGATTACTGTCCTTAGGAACTGAATTTTTTTGATGTTTTAAAAATATTCTATAGTGGACCAAAAGACAGGCAGCTATGTTGAATGGTCACATATCACTGCTTCTCTCTTTTGGGACCTTACTTTTGATTTAGCCTTGCAAAATCAAAAGCCAATAAAAAGAGAGTCATCAATCAGCAAAAATGGAAGTAACAGGAAGACATAACATGAAAAATATTTTATCCTCTTGTGTGCATCACTGTTATATCCAATAGGGCAGTTTTCCAAAAGAAAAACAAATGGGTAATCTTGTTCTTATATAAAAGAATAATTTCTATCTTTGTGAAATCATAATTATTTCTACCATTTTTCAGAACTTTATTTTATTGTTGCTGTTCCAGCACATAATCAGCTTTTTATGCAATCTGGGCCAGATTCACTACTGTATTACTCCAGTTTTATCCCCAGTGTTTCCTTTGGGCTCAACTGATACCTTTCTTCATAATGTATATTCCCTGTCTCATTGAATATTCCCAGGGCTTTCAACTGAGGATTTGCTGAGTAAGGTACTATTCTGTATGCATAAGGGTATCAGTGGACCCTAATATTGAGTAACACAATGGAAAGTGATCCTGCAATATGTTAAAGGGCTGACAGATCTGTTCTTTCAGGATCCAAATCTTGCAAACAGTTCTCATGTGAGTAGTTCTCACACAGGTAGTGTCAATGATGCCAATAGGAATACTTGCATGAATAAAGACTATTAATGTGAAGAAGGGTTTGCATGATCTAGTCCTCAACTCACAGGTAACGCCCTCTGATATAAATGATGAATATGCATCTACATTAAGGAAAAGATGTATCCCAAAACATAAGGATCCATTCAGCAGAAGTTTTACTGAGGGAGAAATCACTAGCAAAATAAGTTATTTAAATACACAATTTTAGCTATAATTTTCTGTAACTCATTGTGCCCAATTATAGAAGATTTTATTTCACTCCATAAATAGTATATGTTTTCCTACAGGAAACCAAAGCAAGGATTTTTACACAGAAAGATACTTAGTGGAATGGGTCAGCAGGAATAGTCCAGTTTATTCTAAGGATTGGGAATATTGTTTTAAAAAAATCTGGAAATGGCAGGTAATTCTATCAGAGCCTAGCATAAGTGCTAACTACAACTGTCCATTAAAAACGATGGGCTGACTCTCAAAAAGAGCCTTTTAAATAGTCATGCCCAGAGGCCCAACCACTGAAGTGGGCATCCTCAGTAACTTTTGACCAATTAGTAGTTCCACTGAAGTCACTGGGATTACTCCTGGGAATAACATTGTTCATGTGCATGTTTGCAGGATTGGCTCCTATAGTTTAGGGAAGGTACTATAGAAGCTGAGGATGATGAGAAAAAGTGCTAATGCCCGTGTATTATGAAAATATTCTATTCTTATATCTGACATCTTTGCAACACAAAAAACAATCAAATAAAACTGCAATACCATAATTAATTCCAACTATTACATAGATATGTTTTGGGTTTTCCCCATTTTAAACTATACTTTCATAGAAGAACTTTCCAATTTTACATTGGACTCACTGCAGTATGATATGGTGTGAGAGGTTTCAGTATACTGAAAATTAGATAAGTGTTCAAAAATGTGTTGTATAGGTGCTTCACGAGATGATCCTTATCTCCAAAAATGTTTTTGGGCTCTTTACCCAAATATGCACTTCCAGATAATGATTAGGTAATTGTACAAAGAAAATGCATTGGGCTACATGCTGTTCCTTTGCCATTTTTCTCATGGAGGGACCAGGAAACTGAATTTCCTCCACTCATTGATCTTTTCCCCCCACTCACTTCTGTTGTTGGCTTGGTCCACCAACTGCATCGAATGAATAGGGGGTTTAGCCTACAAAGAGGTAAATAATCTAAATTTCCTGTTTTTGCTGCACAAATCACTTTCCATTATGGGGACAGTAGCTGTATGACCAGCAGTAACTCTAAAATTGATTTCAGATCTAAAACAATCCTGTGCCCCACACATTTTGGCCCATTGTGCTTAGCAGATAATAATTTAAGTGCTGCTATAACAGGAATATGACTTGTATCATTCTGATGGCAAAGAGGACAAGAAGGTGTAGAACACATGCCAAAGTGCAGCTTCTATATTACAAAGTCTCTAAGAATTGTTACTACTTTTAAACTAGCACGGGACAAACATCATAGTAACCTTTCCACAAGAATTTTAAAATAAATAAAATAAAAATAAATTCAATGTTTTCACCCCCCTTTTTGTGATTATACTTTCCATATGTAATTCACCCTAGGACCGTGTGGGTCTCTGTCTTCCTCTTGTGGCTGCTGTACATGAGAGATTTATACATTTTATTACTACTTCTAGCTAACGGACTTAGCTCTCACTTCACCAAAACAAGAGGTTTAATCCTTTGCTCAAACAGTAGAGGGAGGATAGTATACTGGATAGGGCACTGGCTTTAGCCAGGGAGACCTGGGTTTAGGTCCTAGTTTAGCGACAGACATCCTGCATGACCTGGAAAATCACTTAATTTACTCTGTCTTTTCACTTCCCCATCTGCAAAATGGGGACAATAACTTACAGGCGGTGATGCGTTTTTTGAGGTCTCAAATAGTAGGGATGATGAGCAGATAAAAGTACCAAAATATAGTTTTAATGCTGAAGGTCCCAGATTCAAACACTACTGTCAGTCCCAGGGGGATTAATTACACTTACATAAATACTTGTGAAAAGGGGCTTTTCAACTCCTACTATAGTGTGCTCATAAACAGAGCCGGGTAAGAACCAGATTTTCTGTTTCATGTGATTCATGTGATTCAAAATTTTGTGATTTTGAATATTTTCCATTCCAAAATGAAACATAATTTAAAAATTTCAAAACTTCCTGCAAAATGGAATTTTGAAAAAAGTAATCTCAGGCTGAGTGAAATGTTTTGTTTTGATTTTGAGCTTTCATGACTTTTTAACTATTTTTATATAAAAATGAATTTATTTTCAAAAAGTCATTTTGAAACAAAAATTCTAACTTTTCCATATTGAAAATTTTGAAGTGGGATATTTCAAGATTTTCAAAGTGCTTTATGTCTTTTTTTCCAAATGATCTTTTAACAAAATAAAAACATTTGTCAGTGTGTTGATTTTAACAAAAATGGCTTTTGTTGTTGTTGGGAGAAAAATTGACAATAATTTCTGACTAGCTCTATTCATGACTAGCATATTTACATTTGCATTAGAAGTACTCAAGTGGCCTTGACACAGGACAAGGCAGGCCTTTAAGAGAAATCCTGGCTCTGCTCTGTGTTTGGCTTCCTCCCAGATCAAAGGAATTTTGGGACTTGTAGTTTGCAGAGATCACTATGACCATAGGTTAAGAGCAAATCCTACTAAGAAGCCAAGCCACAATGTCAGTGTGAGTAGAGCTAGCTAGACCAGCAGCTTGTTGGTAGGGGACTGGGCAAGACCTGCCCTGGGGTTTCCTGATAAGCAGGTGCTGGAAAAGAATCTTGGGGGGAAAAAACCATAGAGGGAGAGAGGGAAGTCAGTTAGCCTGGATAGGAGGTAATCCTGGGGGAAGGCTAAAGCAAAGTTTGAGGCTGAAGCAAATGGCTGCTTTGTTGTTTAGGGCTTTGGGCCTAGAGTCTGTGGTAGATAAGGGAGCTAATGTGCTTTCCACTTTGATTGTGTCCTTTGGGGGGATGAGTGGATACTCCTGCAACCACAGGGCTGCTGTGACCAATGAAGGATGTGATTACACAGATCCTAGAGAGAGGGCTGTGATCTGGGGAAGGTGAATGATTCTTTGTGGAATCCCTGAACTGAAGAGTAAAAAGAATTGGACTCTTGTTTACCCTTGAGGGGACTGAGGGAGCTTATAGTTTGGCTGAAGGGCTAAACTGCTCAAGGCCAAGAGAAAACTGAGACACAAGCAGATCCTGTCCTGCTAATTGGGAGGAAATGGAGGCATGGCCACACTTGCTGTCAGTAAGGTAAGCAACCTTTTCATAACATACTTCAAATAAAAACTCTATGGATGTGTGAGTGTGAGACAGACACAGAGAGAGGCGGAAAGAGAAATAAACCAACTGTTGGTGCTCCAAGTCTTTCATGTTATCCCCTTCATTATCCCTGTTTGTGTCCTGTGCATCTGCTTCCCTGCTTCTAGCCATATGTTCTGGTAGTCTGTATGCCTGTGGAAGCCGTGGTTTGTTCATTTTTATGATATCAAAGCCCCTGCATATTTTCTGTGGAGAGGCAAGTTCACCTGTTGGTGACTACAGCATCTGCTGCTGTACTCAGAAGGCATTTAGAGGAAAGGCTCAGCTTACCAGTGGGATTTGTACAGCTGAACGTAAAACAAGGCCAGGTATGGATCCCTCTACTGCTACCAATACAGTTGAGGATCTATATTGGCAGATATAACAATGGTATACTGGCCATATGTGCAGCCTTTCTCTTGGATGAAGTCTGCAGCTTGGCAACAATAAAATCGAAGTATTCCAGGATTTCCCACAGAGCGCTCCCCTCACTCAACTACTACTTTCACCCTAGTCCTGCCTGGCATTTCCATTATGGTCAGTCCTGTCACATACACAGCCACTAGGTCAGTTGATCTTTTCTTCCTCTCTTTCAAGTAGGAAAAAAGACCTAATATTTTCAAGCATGAGTTTTTAAGCAGGAGTGGGGGAGGCATGGGCCACTTGTAGATCTATCTTTCAGCTTATGTAGCTTTTTCTTTGTTTTGTTTTGTTGTTTTGGTATCCCATCAGGCAGATGTTTATGGATTTCAATATGTATCACTGACCATGTCTGTGGACTGGAGGTGTCACAGAGTCATTATTAATGACCACTCTCCTGGTGTTAAGTGCAGACTGCTGAATCTGAGTGGAGCACGGATGGTATGTAGCTAATTGATGCTCCTAGAGATAATCCAGGATATGAAATTTCACTATGTTGCTGCCTTCTCCTTCATCGAGTGGCATGGAATTTGATTCTCCACATGAAGTTCCTGGGGAATGTTGTACAGCATGAGATCAGCTGAAGTGTTCACAATTCCCACAAAGTTCTCATTGGGTGATGAGGGAGCAATTGAAACAGTGCACATTGCAGGATGCATATAGAAAACTGCCATCATGCACTGCCTTCCTTGTGTTTTGCCACTTGTCAGAGACCTGAATAAGAGACTATATCACCATCCACTGTTCTAGCACAGTCTGGAAGTGTGCAGTGTGACATGCTGATTGCTACTGATGAATTTAAGCTCATTGTATACTGTCAATGCAGTTAGTGGCTTGTCCATGTGTTTGCAGTTAGGTGGATCCTCTCATGGTGAGTATAAGTATGAGTATGAGTATGCCTTGCTACTCGCTGATCAGCAGAGCCCTGATACAGCCTGTTTTGTGGAGAGCCGGAAGGGAAAGGAAGTACATGCTATCATGAAGTGGTAGCAACTATCATTTAAAAAAAAAAAACCTCTGGCCACATGTAATAAGTGCCAGCATCTTTGCATAGGCAGCATTCACTAAATAGGACTGAGGTTGTTCATGGTGGTACTTTTTGCCCATTTTACCCTAGGTTAAATTCAGCTAGTGTAGGAAAACACTGAGGCTCTTAGGAGCAACTGAGTCCATTGCTGGTTCTGCTGCCCTCCCTCCGCATCAGAAAAGGCATTTTCCTGAGTCATTGTTTAGTGATGAGAGAGGCACCCCTTCACCTAAGCCAAGATGCTGCTGACCCTGGCTCTTCTGATGAACGTATACATTGCTATCATTATGCTTTATATGGTTACTGAGAAATGAAATATCCATCTCTTAGGGGTCAGTCTGCATGTAACTTGTTCCCTGACATACTGCACCAATTATATGAGTTGGATCACTAGGAAAAATATTCACAACTATAATTTGTTTTTGGTGTTTCCAATGAGATTGCCTGTGTGTAGCATTAGAAACATAAATAGGGCTGCAGGGACTTGCACCACCTCTTGTGTTTGGTCTCTTATTCCAGCTCCAGTTTCTTCCCTACAACCCACCACAGAAGGTATATGTACTTTGCTAATATCTTACTTAACAGTGTCCATAATAATGTTCTTTAAGAGTTCCTCTTCTAGTACCTTCTCTATGACTCAGTTTCATCACTTTTCTGTTTCTTCATTCCCAAATCATGAGTAATGAGTTCCACGGTAGCATTGTCATTTATCTTGGTATACCCCAGAATTTGTCACTCTCTGCTAAACGGTCTTCTCCAGACACCATAACAGTACACTGAACTAGTCAGACTACAACTGATGCACCACATCCCCCTGGAGTCTGAACTCAAAGTCCTTGACTGCTTTCTCTGTCACATTGAACAAACTGACCTGATATTTCCTTGCAGTAGCCCATTGTCATCTGAAGCTGACAGAAGTGGTGTGTTATGACAAAACTGTGCTGGTTTCCATGTTAGGGCTGATGCTTGCCTCATGCTAGGACCTAAATATACCAACTCTGCAGAGCAATTTCTTCATCCTCTGCAGTTATGACTCCTTTTCTTCTATCCATTCAATAACCAGGAATGGCAGTTATTATATAGTACAATAAAGATACTAACCCAGAAGGAGAACACTAGTCCCAAGGCATAGAGACAACTAAACAAACCATTCAAGCATCTGTCTACACCCTCCACTGCATTAAATACCTTATGACTATGATAGTGCTGATAGAAAACTCCAGGCCAGAAAATGCTATAAAGAACCTCGTATATTATGTATAGGATGGACATTCTTAAAACACCAGGGTAGAGTGTTCCCAAATTCCATGTCCGGAACCCTAGCCTGAGGCCAGAACTACACAGGCTAGAAAGAAAAAGATCATTGGAGAACAGCTACAGTTCCATTAAAGTCTTGAGACCAGTCAGAATTCACCAAAAGAGCTTGTTTTAAGCTATATAGGAACAAGCCATAGAAAAAATTTAATTTGTAAAATAATTCAGAGTAAATTCATAGAGTACCAGTAATTTAAAATGAAGGAAATCTCTTTCCTCACAAATATGCCTGATAAAGAATGTTAAGAAGATAAAGAGTCTGAATCTGATGTGATTTATACTCTGTTCTTCTTCAACCCTTTAACTTTTATTGTTTCCATATTTGTTTCCAGTACAGCTATGGTTCACCATCTCATTTATATCAAATGAGGATATGGCCCTGAGTCTTTTTGTATTAACTTAGTATGTAAATTTTCTGGCATATTTAATGCTAAAGGTCACCTGCTTGATTTTGTTCTTTCTTTGGATTGAAGCAACCCGTGGAAGGTTGTTAATTGATTATAATTATTTTAGTTAATCAATTTTGGGGTATGAGGAACCTGTTTTACATGCAAGAGTTGTTCATTCTCAGACAGTTTCCTGCAGAAGTAAACTAGCACAGGTCATATTGCTTTGTTGTAGAAGATACTAGGAAGATATTTTGAACCAGCTGAATCACACTTTTTTGGAATATGTGTGACTGTAGCTACGAAAACTGTATTGTCTCCTTGCTTATGAATGAAAGTGGAATTTTATTTCCTGGGTCAGGATTACAGGTGAGCAGGATACAGTTTTCCCACTCTGTGAAAATTGAAATGCTTTCAAAGTGTCCTGTTCTGCATTGAGATGAATGTGAGACTTTTTTGAATTTTTGCCCCAAAAATGACAGATTCAGATCCTTGCTCTGAATCAAACAGGTTGGTCTCTCTCTCTCTCTCTCTCTCTCTCTCTCTCTCTCACTGGTTTTGACCTGAGAAACCTTATCCAAGAAAAGTTGATCAAAAGTGATATGTTCCCATGAAAAGTTTTGATTTCAAACAATCAGCATTTTCTGATGAAAAAACACTTCATCAAAAAATTCCAGAGAAACTGTAGTCAGGATTGTTGACGCACTTTTATGTTGTTGTTGTTTAAAGGAAGATAGAGTTTGGTTTCAGAAGAAAGATGCTCTGCAGTGATAGGATTACTAGGTTTTTGCACAGATAGGGAAAATCTTTGGGCTCAGCTTTGGTGAACTGAGTTCTGGTTATCCCTTATTCATTAAAGGTGATGAAAGAAGCAACTACTGGATGTTTCAGTTTTAAATCTCATATCCTCATGTATGAATTTTTTTGTTGCCTTTCTTGTCTCATCTTTTTCCTCTCTCATTTTTCTCTCATTCATTATTTTCAATCCTGCCCTTGTCAAATCTTATTCCTTCATCACTTACTCAACTCATTCTTCTTTGTGTTTTAAATCCCATCCAGATTGATATTTATAACCCCAATTAAGGCTGCATTATTGATGCAACCACCTTCTCCTTATCAGCTACAAATGATTAAGCCCAGTCATGCCATTACCTGATGTTTTGATGACATCAGGGATATGAAAGTGAATAGATACAGCCTGGAGTGCCTCACTTGACTTTCACATTTGAAAGAGGTTAAGGTGTAGGGTATGGGAAACAGGAATGTCTTTATGCAAAAACTCTGATTTCTGCATTTGCCAAAATTTGCTGATTTCCACTAGGGTTAATTTTCAATGTTTTTACAGTGAGAAATGCTGAAGTTCAGCCATATAACAAGTGGCAAATTTTCACCCATTTGCAAAAAGTGTTTTTTTCACAGAGGTTTTGTGATGAGCTCCCTTTGTCATCTGCACAAAGGTTTTGGACAAGGAAAGTCTGTTTCCCATCTCACCTCCCCATGGCTTAGTGCAGTGTAATTATTTTTTTCACAGATGAAATGTGGAAATAGTACTTCACCCCAGTGCCTGAGCAAGTAAAATTTTAATATTTAATTTATTAAAAATATATTGGTTTATTTGCTACATATTTTTGAACACCCTTTAAATCTTAAAGGGTTGACTTTTCTTGTAGAGATTGTGAAAACTAGAGGATTTTCCTGTCACCTTCATAGTCAATCTGAAACTATTATTTAATGTTTTGCATGTCCTAGTAGGAGACTAGGTCTCTTAGAAGTAGTTTCTAAATCATGAAATGTTTTTTTTTAATTCATAAATGTAACTGAATATCATGTTCAGAATCTTCAAATAAACTATAAATCCTGTCCTCCCAAAACTTGTATGTTTTTGGGTTGCATATTTGTTTTTGCATAATTCTTCTTACATGTACAATAATTTTGAAAAATTGGCAAAGACCTAGGCTCAGATCAATTACATACCAAAATTCTGGAGGGATTGGGAAACAGGAAAGCCTTCTGAGAAAGAAGCATGACTTGCTCCACAAGGGTAATTAGCAGAGGACTAGATTGAGGGTAGCTAATGTAATTCCCGTATTTAAGGTATCAAAGTCAAAACAAAAGAGCATCCACAACACTACATGCCAATAAACTGATCTTCACTTGTGGGTTAAATAATATAAATTCAATAAGTGTCAAGATTACAAGGCATTTCGGACTTTGATCATGGATTCTTTCTTAGACTGTAAGGTCTTTGGGACAAGGACCATGTCTTTGCACGTTTCTTGTAAAGTTCCCAGAACAATGGGATCTCAGTCCAAAGAAGTGAAAGGCATTCTGGCCTCTTCAAAATCTGAGACTCTCTTAGAGGACCCAGTGAAAGCTCAGAGTATTTTGGGAAGAATCTCCAAGTATGGTAAGCAATTATTATTAACCCATTTTACAGATGCGGGATCTGAGGCAGCATTGAAATTTTGAAAGGACTTGTACAAAGACACACAATAGAACCGGGATTAGAACTTCTCTGGACTCCCAACCCTGTGCTCATTCCTCCAGATTACCTTCCAAAAGTACGCCTCTGACTATAGTGTGTTTCCAATCACATATACTAATTATGGACAAGATGTCCCCAGATGTATATACAAGGAGTCTCTCACCCTTGCAGCACTGGTGTGACTGCTGATGCTAGAGTCACCAAAACAGATAGGAAGGGGGTAGTCGCTGCACCTCTTTCAGAGTGGCATAATAATGGGGCTCCATCCAGTTCTATAAGGCACTGTGCCAGTGGCATGGTGCAGCTCTGCATTGGCTCCAGTTCTGACCTGTGCCTTAAGGGCATAGAAAATTATTTTATTATTTGTATTTCAGTAGCATTTAGGGCCCAGATTAGAGACTGAGGTCCCATCATGCTATGTTCGGTACAAACATAAATAAGGCTAGGTCTACACTACCCGCCTGAATCGGCAGGTAGAAATCGACCTCTCGGGGATCGATTTATCGCGTCCCATCGGGATGCGACAATCGATCCCCTAATCGACGCTCTTACTCCGCCAGCGGAGGTGGGAGTAAGCGCCGTCGACAGGAAGCCGCGGAGGTCGATTTTGCCGCGGTCCTCACAGCGGGGTAAGTCGGCTGCGATATGTCGAATTCAGCTCCGCTATTCACGTAGCTGAATTTGTGTATCTTAAATCGACTCCCCCCTGTAATGTAGATGTAGCCTAAGACAGTCTCAGCTTGAAGAGCTGGCTATCTAAATAGACAAGACAGATGGGGTGGGACGTTAAAAAAGGATATAGCATATATACAGAGATCAGGATGATGAGTGGCAAATCTCTTGTTAAATCCTATGATTTCTTCTTGTTTCTTTAGAATTTGGGCTAAATCTTACTCACCTGACTCTTGAAACTAATCCCACTGACAGTCTGGGACTGTCTATGTAAGCACAAGACTCACAATTTAGCCCTTTATGATGTGCAGAAAAATCTGTTATATTTCTGTTCTTTGACTTCCAGAAACAAGCAGGAGTTATGGTAAATTACAGTATATTACTTCCAAACAATGTGCCTCACAAAATCACAGGTGCCTGATTCATTTTATGTACCTTTCTATTGGGAAGACAGGCAGGAAATTCAAGTACAATATAATTGTCAGTATAATACATGCCACAGCAAAATACAGTTGAGCAGTAGAGGACACTGAGTGTTATTATGGCCTATTGTTGCTATGAATAGAACCACCCAGACACCAATTAACATCTCATTGCTATGATTACTTGCTACAGTATCTGTTCCACTAATCAAACTTGCCCCTTTTTAGCCCATATTTTGATTTCAAAAAGTTATACTAAGAACAGATTACATTTATCTCAAATGCAAATAAATGTGAAGTTTAAGAAGCTAATTAAGTTTATAACCACTGAGAATAACATTAGAAAGAAAATTAAATTTCTTGGTTTGGAGGAAAACCTTTTAGGAAACATTTGTTGAATAAACATAAAAGAAATTCTCTTAATGTACTGTAATGCAAATAGTGTTCTGTTTATATTTTTCCATATGCCAATCATATGTAATTCTTATAATTTCTCTTCCATTGAACACCCCTCTTTATAATCTAGCACAGCTTTGAGAAAAATATTTACTCCCAAGCACACTGTATGTATTAAGTACGTAGTAGATCTGACTGGGGAGCAATAAATATAGCTAACCAAACTTTGTAAGAACACAGGCTCAGCCGTGTAAAAATGATAACACCATTAAAACATAGCAAATAAATGCTGCAGCCAAAGGAGCTGAAAATCAAGAAAGACATCTCAAAGATTCCTAATGCCAAACTTTTAGTGCTCATGAAATGTGCCAGACTGAAAGACCTGGAGAGTGAAGTTTTCTGTATATGCAGGATATAGGCAACAATTGTGCAAGATTCCTTAATATGGGCTTGATCCGACAAATTGCTTTGTGTGCTGCCTCCAATCCAGCTAAGCACTTAACCGTATGGGCTCAGATTTTTGCTGTGCTTAGTGTTGCAATGCCTAACTGATTTAGGGGCCTGAATCTTATTTTAAAAAGTGATCTAGGTACCTTAAATGCAATTTAGGTTCCTAAATCAACTTGCAATACTAAGTGCAGCAGTGCCCAAATATCTTTAGAAATCTGGGCCATGCTTAACTTAAACATATGATCCGTCCCATTGAAGTAAAAGGGAATACCTGCATAATCAGATAAGTAAATGCTTAAGTGCTTGGTTGGATTCAGGGCCAGAGCTCTATTCATCTTGAAGGATTTAATCCATTGCCTCTGTGTACCTCAGCTTGATTTGGGAGGGACAATTTCTAAGGGAACATTCAATCTGCCTACTGAATCATATGTAGAGATGGGAGGCTTGCTCAGGACCTGGGATGGCATGTAATTGCTCCTCCCTAGGAGCAGCCCCAGGAAGAAGTTGTGACCAGGGCCGGCGCAACCCATTAGGCTACCTAGGTAGCACTACAATTTGGGGGGGCGGCGACCGTGGCGGTATTTCGGCGACAGAAAAGCTGGCGGCGCTCCTGGTTGTGATTCAGTCACAATACCACCTCCTGCTCCCTTCTTGCTTTGTAGTGGGGAGCGAGGAAATTAAGTTACTACAGCCCTGAAAAGATGCACACCTTGTGCCTCGCTACTCTGGCCAGCAAGTAGGAATAAGCAGAGTCAAGGCTCTGTCTCCTTCCTATCTCTTGTCCAAGACTTGAGTAGTCTAGATAGGGGTGCAGGGCCTTAGTCCCCTGCTTGGCCAAGCAACAGAAAGGCACAATCCAGTCTTCAGTTATTGAACACTGTCCTGAGACTGCGAGCAAGCGTGTCGGTTCTAGAATCATGGAATGATAGGAATGGAAGGGACCTCGAGAGGTCTTCTAGTCCAATCCACTGCATTCAAGGCTTGACTATGTGTTATATAGACCATCCCTGACAGATGTTTGTCTAAACTACTCTTAAAAATCTTCAATAATGGAGATTCTACAACCTCCTTAGGTAATTTAGTCCAGTGCTTAACTATTCTGAAGTTTTTCCTAATGTCCAACCTGAACCACCATTGCTGCAATTTAAGCCCATTACTTCTTGTCCTATTCTCAAAAATTAAGGAGAAAATTTTTTCTCCCTCCTCCTTGTAACAACCTTTTATGTATTTGAAAACTGTTATCATTGTCACAGATTGAAGTGTCACTAGAGGAGGTTTTGAACTTAATTGATAAACTTAACAGTAACAAGTCACCGGGACCAGATGGCATTCACCCAAGAGTTCTGAAAGAACTCAAATGTGAAATTGCAGAACTATTAACTATGGTTTGTAACCTGTCCTTTAAATCAGCTTCTGTACCCAATGGCTGGAAGATAGCTAATGTAACGCCAATATTTAAAAAGGGCTCTAGAGGTGATTCCAGCAATTACTGAAAGGTTAGTCTAACATCAGTACCGGGCAAATTAGTTGAAACAATAGTAAAGAATAAAATTGTCAGACACATAGAAGAACATAAATTCTAGGGCAAGTCAACATGGTTTCTGTAAAGGGAAATCATGTCTTACTAATCTATTAGAGTTCTTTGAAGGGGTCAACAAACATGTGGACATGGTGGATCCAGTGGTCATAGTGTACTTAGATTTCCAGAAAGCCTTTGACAAGGTCCCTCACCAAAGGCTCTAACGTAAATTAAGTTGTCATGGGATAAGAGGGAAGATCCTTTCATGGATTGAGAACTGGTTAAAAGACAGGGAACAAAGGGTAGGAATAAATGGTAAATTTTCAGAATGGAGAGGGGTAACTAGTGGTGTTCCCCAAGGGTCAGTCCTAGGACCAATTCTATTCAACTTATTCATAAATGATCTGGAGAAAGGGGTAAACAGTGAGGTGGCAAAGTTTGCAGATGATACTAAACTGCTCAAGATAGTTAAGACCAAAGCAGACTGTGACAAACTTCAAAAAGATCTCACAAAACTAAGTGATTGGGCAACAAAATGGCAAATGAAATGTAATGTAGCTAAATATAAAGTAATGCACATTGGAAAAAATAACCCCAACTATACATACAATATGATGGGGGCTAATTTAGCTACTACTAATCAGGAAA
This sequence comes from Trachemys scripta elegans, assembly GCF_013100865.1. Taxonomy (NCBI): domain Eukaryota; kingdom Metazoa; phylum Chordata; order Testudines; family Emydidae; genus Trachemys; species Trachemys scripta. The sequence continues at coordinate 74,756,366 of NC_048306.1, read as the reverse complement.
GAGATCTTGGAGTCATCGTGGATAGTTCTCTGAAGACGTCCACGCATTGTGCAGCGGCAATCAAAAAAGCAAACAGGATGTTAGGAATCATTAAAAAAGGGATAGAAATTAAGACTGAGAATATCTTATTGCCCTTATATAAATCCATGGTATGCCCACATTTTGAATACTGCGGACAGATGTGGTCTCCTCATCTCAAAAAAGATATACTGGCATTAGAAAAGGTTCAGAGAAGGGCAACTAAAATTATTAGGGGTTTGGAACGGGTCCCATATGAGGAGAGATTAAAGAGATTAAAGAGACTTTTCAGCTTGGAAAAGAGGAGACTAAGGGGGGGATATGATAGAGGTATATAAAATCATGTGTGGAGAAAGTGAATAAGGAAAAGTTATTTACTTGTTCCCATAATATAAGAACTAGGGGCCACCAAATGAAATTAATGGGCAGCAGGTTTAAAACAAATAAAAGGAAGTTCTTCTTCACACAGCACACAGTCAACCTGTGGAACTCCTTGCATGAGGAGATTGTGAAGGCTAGGACTATAACAGGGTTTAAAAGAGAACTAGATAAATTCATGGAGGTTAAGTCCATTAATGGCTGTTAGCCAGGACGGGTAAGGAATGGTGTCCCTAGTCTCTGTTTGTCAGAGGGTGGAGATGGATGGCAGGAGAGAGATCACTTGATCAATACCTGTTAGGTTCACTCCCTGTGGGGCACCTGGCATTGGCAACTGTCGGTAGACAGGATACTTGGCTGGATGGACCTTTGGTCTGACCCAGTATGTCCATTCTTATGTTCTTATGTTCTTAACTGTCTGGCCAGGTGGTTGCTGAGAAAACTTGCACAGAAACTTTTTAGTAAAAGTCAAGGACAGGACAGGTCATGGGCAATAAAACAAGAATTCTGGGAAGCCCATGACATGTCCATGACTTACTAAAAATAACTGTGACAAAATGGGGATGGGGTGGTGGGGTCCAGCACTCACCATGGCACTCAGCAGCTGGGAGCTCCACTCTTGCCACCCTGGGACTGAAGCAGAAAATGTCACAGAGGTCTCTGGAAGTCATGGATTCTGTGACCTCCATTATATAATCTTATCCTTACTCATGGGTGATGGAACGTTTGTCCTTTGCCCCTAATGGGGGTGATGCTCTCATGTCCAGAGTGGCCTCCCAGAGTCTGCTTCAATGCATGCTGAAGTCAAGGGAAAGACTCCCAGTTATTTCAATGGGCTTTGCATCAGGCCATGTCCAACCACATTTACAATGTCTTTAAGATCTGTTTTACTTATGTTCTTATGTTCCAGACCAAACAAACCCATTTTTTTCAATCTTCCCAAATAGGTCATGTTTTCTAGACCTTTAATCATTTTTGTTGCTCTACTCTGGACTTTCTCCACATCGTTCCTGAAATGTGGCACACAGAACTGGACACAATACTCCAGTTGATGCCTAATCAGCACAGAGTAGAATGAAAGAATTACTTCTTGTGTCTTGCTTACAACATGCCTGCTAATACATCACAGAATGATGTTTGGGTTTATTTGCAACAGTGCTACACTGTTGACTCATAGTTAGGTTGTGATTCACTATGACCTCTGGGTCCCTTTCCACAGTACTCCTTCCTAGGCAATCATTTTCCATTTTGTACGTGTGCAACTAATTGCACCTTCCAAAGGGGAGCATTTGTCCACATTGAATTTCATCCTATTTACTTCAGACCATTTCTCCAGTTTGTTCAGATCATATTGAAGTTTAACCCTATCCTCCAAAGCACCTGCAAGCCCTCCTGGTTCTGTATCATCCGCAATATTTATAAGTGTACTCCCTATGCCATTATGTAAATTCTTGATGAAGATATTGAACTGAACCGGACCCAGAACTGATCTGTGTGGAACCTCACTTAATATGCCTTTCCAGCTTGACTGTGCATCACTGGTAACTACTGGTTTTCCAACCAGTAATGCACCCCCCTTATAGTAGCTCCATCTGGGCTGTATTTCCCTAGTTTATGAGAAGGTCATGCGAGACAGTATCAAAAGTCAAGATATTCTACATCTGCTACTTCCCCCCATCCACAAGGCTTGTTATCCTCTTAAAAGAAAGCTATTAGATTGGTTTGACAAATCCATGTAGATAGTAACTTATCAGCTTATTATCGTCTAGGTGTTTGCAAATTGATTGTTTAATTATTTGCTCCATTATCTTTCTGGGTACTGAAGTTAAGCTGACTGGTCTGTAAATCTCTGGGTTGTCCTTGTTCCCTTTTTTATAGATTGGCACTATATTTGCCCTTTGCCAGTCCTTTGGAATCTCTCCCATCTTCCATAACTTTTTGAAGATAATCGCTAATGGTTCAGATATCTCCTCAGTCAGCTCCTGGAGTAATCTAGTATGTATTTCATCAGGCCCTGATGATTTGAAGACATCTAACTTGTCTAAGTAATTTTTAAATTGTTCTTTCCCTATTTTAGCCTCTGATCCTACTTCATTTTCACTGGAATCGCTACTAAACTTTTTGGTTAAAACTGAAACGAAAAAGTCATTTAGCACGTCTGCCATTTCCACATTTTCTGTTATTGTTTTCCCCCCTCATTGAGCAACAGACCTACCCTGTCCTTTGTCTTACTCCTGCTTATAATGTATTTGTAGAATGTTTTCTTGTTACCTTTTATGTCTCTAGCTAGTTTAATCTCATTTTGTGCCTTGGCCTTTCTAATTTTGTCCCTACATGCTTGTGTTATTTGTTTACATTCATCCTTTGTAATTTGACCTAGTTTCCACTTTTTGTAGGACTCTTTTTTGAATTTCAATAATTTAAGATCTCCTGGTTAAGCCATTGTCTCTTGTCATACTTCCCATCTTTTCTATGCAGTGGAGTAATTTTCCTTTGCCTTTAATAATGTCTCTCTGAAAAACTACCAACTCTCTTGAACTGTTTTTCCCCTTAGACTTGTTTCCCATGGGATCTTACCTACCAACTCCCTGAGTTTGCTAAAGTATGACTCTTGAAATCCATTATCTTTACTGTGCTCTTTTTCCTACTAGCATTCCTTAGAATCATGAACTCTATCATTTCATGATCAATTTCACCCATTTGCCTTCCACTTTCAAATTCTCAACCAGTTCCTCCCTATTTGTCAAAATCAAATCTAAAACAGCCTCTCCCCTAGTAGCTTTCTTCACATTCTGGAATAAAAAAAAATGTCTTCAATACATTCCAACAACTTGTTGGATAATAATTATTGGCAATTGTGATGGTAAATTTGTAATTGAGACACTTGTCCAGGAGGAAATGTATTGAGAACACCCAGTTATTTCACATAGGCCACTGGACAGTTGGATGGTAATAATTTTCAGTTATTACCGACACTATGATTGAATTAAAAAAGGAGAATTAGCTGGGAAAGTCTCTTAAATTCCATTACCAATGCCCTGAGCCATCTAGTGCCTCAGCAAACATATTTTGATGGAATCTGTTGTGTTGTGATGGTGTCATCTCTGAGGCCTTGATTTTTTTTCATATTTATCACATGCTTTTGGCTTGCTGAGATGCAGAAAGCATCCCTCTAACTGCAACAGTTTCAATTATTATGAGCAGAGTATTTTGAAATTCGAGATGTGTCCCTGATGATGCACCATATTTTTTTACGCCTTGAATAAGGAAGAGTAGTGTTGGACTTGAAGCTTGGATTTAGAAATAATTTTTTATACAGCAGCTGACAGGTTTGCTGGATTAGTGTTTATAGTACTTATTGACATCCCATGATACCTTTCCATAGCTGAACTGAGTTTAGATTGACTCTGGAGTATTAGCACTTGATGAAGGTAATCTGTTTTCTTGGCTGAAGCTCACAAACAAAGCAGTTAAATCCCCATTACAAATGGCTAAACAGGGACCCATTAAACTTCTTATAGGCCTGTCTCATTTCTATAGCCCCTGAAACATTTATAAAGGGCAATGTTAAAAATTTACAGAACATTGAGATAATTCCTTAAGCAGAGCATAATGTGTGTGTGTGTGTGTGTGTGTGTGTGTGTGTGTATACATATACAGTATTAAAAATCTGCACTCTTTCTTTAAAGGGCAAATTAAAAATAGTATCAAAATAAAAATAACTTTTTTAGCAGTTTGACCGACAATAACTGCTTTGGATTTCCACATTTTATTTTCAAAGTATTCTAGCAAAAGAAATTTGACTGCTGGAAAATAGTAATTTACACTGTAACTATAAAAGGTAATATTGATGACAGTTATTCATAATAAAGCTGTCTTTGTTAATGTCTGTTTCAATTATTAGTTCTTCAACCACCCTGTCTGTAAAGGAAATCAATTTGTGATTAATTTGTTAATAGTGGATATATCATGTTAATGAGCAATCCCATATTAAGAAATATGATTCTACTGGCATCAAACTATAGAAGCCACAGTCAAATTATATATATATATATTTTAAGAATCAATCCCTATAGGCCTAAAACAATTTTGCAAAACTGTGGTTTTTCCCTCCATTATAGTGAAATGTATCCTCTAATAGAAACTACATTTTTCACCATTTTGTCGCAAGTTTTGCTATGATAAATACAGGTATTTTGTAAACTTCAGAGTGAAAATATATAGCACTGAACTAGAGTAGCATAACTTCATGTCTGCCAGGATTTCTTTAAAAATTACCTCTTTTATCAGATGGCTCTATGGGTTGGCTATATACACTGCAACCAATACCATCGATGATTGCTTGGTTCAGGCCAGTACTTTGGTGATATTTAGCAACACAGGCTGTGCTTAATCTGAGAACTACAGCCTCAGGGAGAATTACAGAAACTATTTGCATTTGGTATCCTCATTATAGAGTCCACTTTATATTCACTACAGCCAGGGCCGGCTCCAGGCACCAGCTTACCAAGCAGGTGCTTGGGGCGGCCACTTCGGAGCGGGGCGGCACATCCAGCTGTTCAGCAGCAATTCAGCAGACGGTCCCTCACTCCTGCTTGGAGTTAAGGACCTCCCGCCGAATTGCCGCTGCAGATCGCGATCGCGGGTTTTTTTGTTTGTTTGTTTTGTTTTTGTTTGGATGCTTGGGGTGGCCAAAACCCTGGAGCCGGCCCTGACTACAGCTAAGTCTTGTCTCTCCTCTACTATGAGTGTTCTCTTCCTGGCTCTCTCACTAACCTGCTGTTGGACTTGGAGCAAGTTATTTAATCCCTCTTTGCCTCAGTTAGCGCAATTGTAAAGCAATTTTAAATATATAGTTGAGAAGGGCTATATACCTTATAAAGCACAGCCAAGAGAAAGACCTAAATTTGAATCCCAGATTGTGGTCTATGGAGTTGCACCAGTGCAATCGAAAAGGACACGTGGCTCTTAAGTCTTCTCTTGCCAGTCAGTGAGAGCTAAGCTCAACTCTTGTACTGACACACTGAAAACTATTGAAGCTTTCTTATTTTCTACTTTTCCTCAGTAAGGACCTGAACCAACTTCCCTGAAATTAATGGAAGCTTTTCCAATGGCTTCAATCAAATTTAATCTGGCATCCCAAAGAATGTCAATAAGGAGATGATAATTAGAGCGAGAGAAACAGCAATGCCTTTATTAGGCCATAGATGGTTTGATGGCTCATGGACACTCATAATTTTCTCCTTCCTAAGAGGGCTCTAAATGCAATGCCTATCTCAAGTTGCCCTTGCCAGCAATGGCTATATCCCAGGAGAGTCACTTCAGTGACTGGGGACAGTGGTATTTGTGTATAATAGGGAGACCTAGCATTGTAGGAGTTGACCAAAAATAGGAAGGCTATATTGTCTGGACCTTTGGTTCAGTCTTATGCAAGTCTTCCTTCCAAGAACTTACTCTCCTGCTCAGGAATTTTTAAAATAAATAAGAGACAAGGTGGATGAAGTAATCTCTGAAGGTGAAAGAGACAATACAACTTCTGTAGGTGAAAGAGACAATACAAGATATTACTTCACCCACCTTGTCTAACACCCTGAGACCAACATGGCTCCAATACTCTGCAAACGTTAAATAAATAAATAAATCAAATGAGTTATTCTGTCTTTATGAATGTGGGAGTGTAGGAATTAATCAGACCATACTGTTTATACATTTTCTAGTTCCTGGGCATCTTGATAATTTCCAGATGGTGACTTGTAAGAAAAGGCCTCAGATGTGAAGAATGGTTTGATAGAGTGTAATTCATATTCTACAGTTGCCTCAAAATATCCAGGGAATTTGAATCACAATTATTTTTAGGTATTGCTTTTCTTCCTAACCAGTCATTGATGCCACAAAGAGTAATAGTAAAGATAGCATGTTTGTTTTTTTCTTACATGGATCCTGAAAATATATGCTAAGCCATCTATCTACACCATCTGCTGAGGAAGGGTCAAAGCCCCCAGCTGTACAAACTAGGAATAAGCATTGTAAAGCTGATATTTTATATGGGCTGAAGCTGGTGTTTAAAGTGGTTTTAAGCAAATCTTTGATATAGCTCATGGATGCAGCTGACACTTGTTAGCATATTCCTTCCTGTGCATTCTTTGTAGAAAAATAACAAACCTATTTCCCAGCTACATTAAGCGAGAGCAAAAAAGTAATCTCTTGCTTGATCTTAAACAAGTAGAGGATTGTCTTATTTGCTTCACAATAGATAGGGGACCCACTGGTCAAACAGTCAATTAAATGTCCATCATAGGATGGTAGGCAATCTTCTAGTTTAACAATTTCTGCCCTGCCCAGCTCCAAAACATGTATCAGCCATAAATATTCAATCCTGTGTATTTTCAAAGGGACATCACTGTGATCATTATACTGTCAAGAATTATAGCACCAATTTGAAGCATGACTGACCTCAGCCTCATAACTTGGCAAACAAAAGTAGGTAAACTGAAGAAGTGCTGTGAAAAGAAACAAATTTAATGGGGCGAATTTTGAAATAAAAGTGCGATCTCTGGCTTTTTAGAAAATTTCAGACCAATATCCATAAGAGAAAGAGGTGAGTGGATCCTAAGAAGCCTACTGGATATTTATTTGGGATTCTAAAGTACCTGGGAGGAGCTCTCCATAGAATTTGGAAAAGTTACCTAGGGGAAAGAATATTTCCCCCCACACCCAACTTGTAGAAAGCAATAGAGTCTTTGTTTCTAAGCAATTTGTATTACCTTGAACCTATTGTATCTTCTATTGTTAAATAAAATCTGCCCTAAGGAAAGGGACTAGACTCGAGTATTTGGGCTTTGTTTGGACTGCTCTGGCTGGTGAGTCTGGTGAATCTATTACTAGGAACCCAAGTTCAAGTTCCATTAATCTTCAAGGGCATGCAGTCAAAACAAGCCAATGGGAAAAGAATCCCTACCTCTGACAACAGGGGCCATTGATAGGTATGTGACATGTGTAAAATATCCAACTTTCTAGCCTATAATCTACACTAAATGGAAGGTTGCGAGTGTGACTAGCAATGTGAGTTGAACTTGCAACAACCTGAACTAATACTATGGTAGTCAGGTGGCTACAAAATCCTGAAGAAATTCAAAAGAATAGTCTGTGACCCTTCCCCGCCATTAACTCCCCTCTTCCTCCAACTTATTTTATCCTTCCCAAATCTCAAGGGCTAGATTCACAAGGGAATTTGTGTGTGATGATTGTGAGCAGCAGCATGCCTAACTTTTTGCTGCCTAGAAAATCACTGGGATTCAGAAAGTTAGGTGCTCAAGCTTCCCATACAATAAATGGAGGGAGGTGCTTTCCATTGATATGGAATGAATTTTAGATTAAGGCCCTTACGTAGCACATTCCTTGGCTCTCAAACCACACCACCTCTCCAGTAAGATGCCAACTTTTGGCCCGGCTGGTGGAGGATGGTCTGTGGTGTCTTGCACTGTGACATCCCCTTCTGCATAGACATTCTCCAGCTGGAGTCCTGCATTGCCAATATTGCTGTGCCCACAGCAGTTCTCACATTACAAGAGACTGGGCCAATCCTGAGCACAGATACAAACATATGCACCTAAGGTCTGAATTTGGTCAATTTATATTAGTCACTGCATTCTGTTGATAACAAGTGTACCTAGAGCAGGATTTGAGTCGTTTTCTGGGGAGCTGGAACAGTGTTGCAGTACTTCTGGTACTGACATTTATGAGTGATAGTATAGTACCAGAAGTGCATTCTGGCACTTCTTCTTTTAAGATGTGAGCTCCAACCTGGAGTACAAAAATACTAAAACAAATCATACAGCAATATCTTTTTACATGGTCACAGCTTATAGGTCCAGACTCACATGACACATCCTTAGCCTCCCAACCTGTGGATTTTGGTTTTACTCACAGATTCTCTTTGAATAGGTCCAAACCCTTTCAGGAGCTTGGTTAGGCTTGTTTTGACTGGACAGGGTCAATAAATACTACAGACAGATAAATAGTACAGTCCTGATATTTCTGAACTCTTCAAAATGGGAATAGTTTTTTCTTTGTTGCAAAAAGGTGATACAAAGTACTGCTAAGATATACTTGGTGGCTGCTGCTGGTCCCTAATAGCTATTTGTATGAGAAATATGTGTATCTTTGGCAGACTGCTAAATATTACTGCTTAAATCTATTACTAGGAAGCACAATTTTCTGTAACTTAATTTCCTAAGCCTAATGAGCCTAGTAAATTTGCTCTGATGTCTTCCCAAGTTAATATGTTAAATCTAATTTATTTGGCAAAAAATCGGACAAATTTTCTCTTAATTGAATTAATCTAGAAGGGGAAAATATGTATTATTGTGGAAATCTGTGATTTATAATCCACAGACGTGAAAGTCTTATTTTGGTTCCATTCATTTACTAAGTTAAATTGCTGCTTTTTTGTTTGTTTAGTCTACCTGGAAAAATAGAAAACTGACTGATCTAATTTCTCCTTCGTCTTGTATGACAAGTTTGTACACTATTTTTTTAGCACTTCAAGGTATATGGAACCTCTTGTTCTATATGATTATTTTAATATTTGCCTGGCTGTGCCACATCACATTTCAATCACCTGGTACAAATTCAGTATAATGCTGTAATGCTGATATTTTGGATTTGCCCATAGTCTTTAATGGGTTTGGGATCAGGCTGTTGAAGCAGTTGTTTTGAGGTTCTATGGATGATAATAATAATTCTTAGAATTTTTCAGCCATAGATCTCAAAATGATTTACAAAGAAGAGTCAGATTTGTCCCCAGTATTCAGATAGGGAAACTGAAACCTTGTAAGTCTTGCCCAAAAACATACATCTAGTCACTCTCTAAAATAGAAACTACTTCTCTTGATTCCCAGTTGTGAGTTCAACCACTGAACCACTTTAACAGTGATACCCAAGGTAGGAATTGGGCCCAGTGTACTTTCTGTATTATTCTCTGCTTGTAAATGAACAATTTAATAATTAGCAATAGCAGGTCAGCCGTTAGAGAGCAACATCACACACACGTTACATATTTCTTCCGGTAAGGCAATTCTAGACAGTACATTGCATCTGGCTTATGGCTGAAAAGCTATGAGATGAGAAGTATTACTGCCATTGTACAAAGTATTGGTAAAACCTCATCTAGAATACTGTGTACAGTTGTGGTCACTCATGTTCAAGGAAAGTGAATTCAAACTGAAACGGTTGCTGAGAAGAGCTACTAGGATGATCAGGGGAATGGAGGGCCTATCTTATCAGAGGAGACTACAAGACCTTGGCTTGTTTAGCCTAGCAAAGAAAAATCAGGCAGGAGATATGTTTGCTCTTTATAAACACATCATGATGGTAAACACTGGGGAGGGTGAAGAGTAGGGTGACCAGATGTCCCGATTTTATAGGGACAGTCCTGATATTTGGGACTTTGTCTTATATAGGTGCCTATTATCTCCCACCCCCGTCCCGGTTTTTCACACTTGCCGTCTGGTCACCCTAGTGAAGAGCTATTTGAGCTGAAGGATAATGCTGGCACAAGAACAAATGGGTATAAACTAGCCAGGAACAAATTCAGGCTGGAAATCAGAAGAAGGTTTCTAACCATCAGAGGAGTGAGGTTCAGGAATAGCCTCCTAATAGGAATTGTGGGGGCAAACAACTTAATTAGTTTTAAGATAAAGCTGAACAAATTTATGAGTGGAATTGTATTGCTGGTGGAATTGTATTGCTGGTGGCCTGTAATATACAGGAGGTCAAACTAGATGATCTGATGCTCCCTTCTGGCCTTAAACTCTATAATTCTGCGATCTTTGACAAAAATATGTCAAGGGTCAGTAGTGAGCATGATCCTTCACAGTGCAGCTGGAGTCCATTATGCCCATTTCTGATCTCTGCAATAATAATGTGGACATACCCACATCTCAACAAGCCTTTTGCTCAAAGAGCAATAATTGAGTGACCTACAATTTTAAAATAACCTTGCAAATTTAAATGATATGGCTGGATTCTGTGCTGATCTGCAACTCATGCATTCCCTATTGGTTTCAATGGAACTGTAGAGGGAGTAAATCACTCAAGATTTTGGCCCTTGATATTTAGACCAAAAATAATTGTAAAAGTCTTGCATTTTAAAACTGTTATCAGCAATATCTAAGGTCATTTATCAATGTACCTGGAGTTTCCTGCTATAAATATTTCCCTTGATTTTATATCTTTCCAGTACAACAGCAGTAATGTGAAAAAAATAGTCAATAAACTGCAATTGTAAGGTCAACAGTTTTAGTATTAAAATCAATTTACAGTATGTTTGCTTGAAGTGCACATAAATTCAAAGAGGCAATAAGTATAAACAGAATAGCTGATTTCTTGGATGCACTCCAATATAATTATAGCTATCCACCCTTGTGACTATTTGTGAGTGTAGCTTAAAGCTATTTGCCTGCCCTGAGGTACAGTAGCAGTATTTTATACAAGTCTGCATCTTACTGAAATGCAAAACTCAGTAAACCTGGAAAAGATGCTAGCAAGCTTAAAGAACTGTCTGAGTAAAATCAAACAGCAAACTAAATGTACATTTTGATCTTTGTTAGCAGAACCACCCACCTCTTAGTACAGATAACCTCTCTTATTCTGTTTGGATTTGAAACTGAGTGAATCCTAAAGGATTTGTCACAAAATAGTGTATTTCTAATAGGCAATTATAAAAAAAAATTATCATCAATCACATTTATTGCAAACATCTCATAAAACAGTAAAACATTTATGTGGCTTTTGAAGGCAAGTATGTTGCCATGTAATATACCAAGATTTGCATATAAAGAACAGCAGGCAGCAAGCAAGTATATTTTCTTTCTTTTCTCTCCCCCACCTCCATTTATAGAAATGTAGATGATATAATGTATCTATTTAATTTACATCAAATACAGCTGTAACACATGAGTGATATTAATTGGCATTAGGTCCCAAAAGCAATCCATCCTTAGGTAACCAACAATTCCTTCTTCAGGTAAGGTCATACCTTGTCCAAACCCAATTGTCAACAAGGAGGTAGACTTTTGTTTCAAGCTGATGTACACCTGTCAAGGATTTTCACTCTCTCTCTTCTCATATTTGTTTTCCCTGATTATCAAATTCACCTAAGGATTTTGTTTTCAAACTAACCAGTAATGTTGGGTCTCTCTATTGTTTCCATTGTTTCACTTATGAATGAGAATAAAATGTAATTTTATGGATAGAAATACAGCTCTTTTTGTGTGCTGCCTTATGGCAGCTGACCATCAATACCTAAATCCACTAATCCTCTCTGTAATCATATGTTCACATGCTGTGCAAACACTCAGAAATCATTTTCCAGAAACATTATTTTTATGGCACAGAGTGTGCATAGCATGGGCTGTATGATACAAAATGACTAACAAAATGCTGGGTTATTTATATGTCAGAGCTGGTAACAACTGTCTTTAGCTGGGTTTTGCACAAGCTTCATGGCAGTGAAGAGAAAAAAATGAATGACATCATATAGAACAAATCTGTGGGGTTTTTTGACATTTGACTTCCAGCTATCATTTTAAAAAGATTCTGCTATCTATTTACTTGTCAGGGCTGGATTTAATTCTTATATTCTGCGAAGAGTTCTCCATGTTAAGATATTGATATAACAAATTGCTGAATGTTTTAGAGATTGATTCTTGCTGACCAAAATGGGCTTTCAGATTTGAAGTCTTTTCCCCCTCCCCTAGAAAACACCTGCTGAGATAGAAGTCTGACTGCTACACAAAAGAAATATATGGTTTCTTAGTCTGTTTCTATCTGGCAATTTGCAGATGCTATCAAAAATTGTATTTTTAATGAAAATTACCTAAGGATTTGGCAGAAGAACCTTGGCTAAAATGACTAACTATCCACTGTCAGGCAGAGTATTAGCATACTGATTGGTTGTTACTTCTGTCAGTCTTCTTTCTGCAAAACTATGACAGGCCACACAGCAGGGAGCAAATGATCATTAATACCCTATCCTCTGGGACACAATAAACTGCCATTCACTTGCATACAAATAAAATACATAAAGCTTGTCAGACAAGGTGACAGAAAGAGAGATGCTTTTTCAAAATGGTTTTATACTGCTTTGGGATGTGATCATTTAAGAGATGTTTTTGTTTCCTGGAGTATATCATCTTGACAGTAGTCTTTAGAAATAGAGCTAGAAGCTTTAAAAAGAAAGTCTTTCTTCATATATATTTTTTAAACAGCAGTAGGTACTGACAAGTGTTCTCTGATTTTAAGCTGAATTTTTAGTCTATTTATTAAGTGCAGGAAAAAACCAACCACATTTGCCCATTAATGTAATGCACAAAGGTTCAGATTCTATGTATACACACACAAACTCACACCTCCACACACTGATTCTTTAGGTACAAACAATGCAAAACTAAGATTCTAAAAATTCTTTTGGAAGTTAAACAAACATGCCCAAACCAGAAAACAGCCATCCTGAGCTTTAATGGGATACTCCTTGTAAGATCCATTTACAAAGCTAAAAGTTGACAATCTGCCAAAAATCAATCTTGCATTCTACCTTCCTTTTGGTAAGGTCAGGTACAGGTTAGGATCTGAAGTATTTGCTTCACATAATGCTATTCTGTTCTGGGAAGTACATGATGAGGATAATTACTGATTTATGAGGGGGTTTTGCATATTCTGGTTGCAGTGTATTTAACACATCAATCAATGAATTATTAGATGATTACTTCAGTGGAGTTTTGGGTGGGAGTTTAGGGTTGCATTAACCAGTCAGTAATGAACCACACAGTCTTACAATGCTAAGAGTGAAACTTGTAAAAACAAATGGCAATTAATTAATTCCTTTGACATTTATTATGAGCACAATTATCCTGATGCACTCTCAATTCTTCAGTTCCCATCTCTACTTAAGACACATTCAGGATGCAGTGTATGGCATTGCAGCATATCTCATTGAAGCCACATAAGTACTCCTTTGCTGGATAAATATGTTCAACATTCTAATACATAGTAAAAGATCATATTATGACCAAGGTGCCCATGTAAATACAGGTGTAGCAGCTTTTAAGAAAAATGGAGCAGGTAATGAGAGACCGTTACACTTCTGCTTTCTAGATCCTTATGCAGAATGTGTGGTTTTCTGCAAATGCTTCTTTTCTTTTTAGGTCCTTACAAGATAAGGGAGAGGTCAGGATCTTGTGAGAGTGAAGATTCTACCATCTTTCAGTTTACTCTGGGATATAGGCATCAGAAAGACCAGCACAAGTAAAAAATACATTCTATCAGAGAAATTAGTGTTGTATCGTACTTGGGCTTCCTACCGGCTATCAGACCACATTGTTTAGGTTAAACTGGAACTTAGATATTATGTGTTTTCCAGAAGAAATATTTTTAAATCAGAAAAATCTTTAAAATGCAGTGAATGTGCACTTTGATTTAGTGGGCTGTTTAGATTGCTGAACATTCTCAAGGCCCAAACTTACATAAAAATGTCCATAATAGAAAGTATGGAATCCTTCACATGATAATACTAAAAACCTATGCTAACTAGACCTTTCCAGTGCCTAATTAAGAAGATAAGAACATAAGAATGGCCATACTGAGTCAGACCAAAGGTCCATCTAGCCCAGTATCCTGTCTTCTGACAGTGGCCAATGCGAGCTGCTTCAGAAGGAATGATCAGAACAGGTAATCATCAAAAAGCAACAGAGGGTCCTGTGGCACCTTTGAGACTAACAGAAGTATTGGGAGCATAAGCTTTCGTGGGTAAGAACCTCACTTCTTCAGATGCAAGATAATCATAGGTAATCATCAAGTGATCCATCTCCTGTTGCCCATTCCCAGTAATTAAAGATTGCTTAGAGTATGGTTCTAAACTTTAATATACAATGATTGAGCCTTAAAATTCCACCTGTACACTAAAGTGAATTCCACTGAATGTCATTAAATCCCTAAATCCTTCTAAAAAAGACATTGCTTTCCTGCATATCAGGTGGGCCCAGGTCACCAGCTGGCTTAACTCAGCGTAACACCATGAAAGTTAATGTAGCTACTAGAGATGGATGGAGAAAAACAATTCCATTTTGCCACAACTTTGAAGGTTTCAGAATTTGGTTTTGGTCCACACTGGAATGAAAACAAAACCATTTTGTGAAACTGAATTATGTTAAAATGGGTTGTTTTTTCTCCCTCTCTGTAAGTGATTGGAGAGTCCACTCGAACCTCAGGAATTTTGCCATTGAAAACTTCATCGTAATTTATGTTTCTGATAAATGTTTTGGCTTTCGCAAAAGAAAAATTTTCAGTTAAAAGATGTTCAGTTGAAAAGGTTTCAACCAACTCTAATAGTTACACTGATTTATATCAGCTGAGGGACTTGGAGCATAGAGTTTTAAGGGATCCAGTATTACATTCTACCTTTTTCTAATTCCTAAAAAGGATGGATGAAGCAGTCCAGAACTTGCTTTCACCAAAACTGAACATGGACCAAATCTGTTTCTGAAGTTTTAGAAGTTTCTTGTTTCTTCTGGATCCTGACTAGAAAAAGAAGTGTCAAAACAGTGATACAGAGGATGTTTGATATTTTTGATCCAGCTGAAGTAAGAAGCATTGGGAATTTCACAAGGCAGCTCAGTACTTACAGCCCATTTTTGCAGAACCAAGAAGTTTAATTGGCTTATATAAGCATCCACATTTTTGGTTCCATACTACACTTAACCTTATAAACTTTTGAGTTCACCTCTCTCTGTGATCTCAAATTTACCTCAGAGTTCATTGTCATGTTGTCCTGACCCTCACATGTTACAATGTCATTATGTTATATCAAATATGCCAGAGCTTAAGTATAGCAGCACATCTACAAATGTTGTATAATCATGTAACCACTGAAGATCCGCATTTCTAGCAATGTTGGATCATTTGCATAAGTGCTAATGAGGAATCTGACATTATTTGTGCAGGTAGACAAAGGCCCAAGTAATTGTGTACTTGAAATGACATCATGTGGGCAGCTGACTCAAAAAGAAATGGACAATTAGAATATAAAAATCTCCTTTCCCATAAGAATGATGGTTCTTTTCTCTGGAATCCTGCTCTCCTCACATGTATTGAATTACCACGGTTGACACTGGGAAATCTATGTATGAAGGGAAGCAGAGAACCAGAATTTACGAAGGTGATGAATTTTTCCCTTAAGTGTGTTTTTCTTTGTTTTTTTTCTTACAGAAGAGCATTGAGAATTTGTTCCAAAGTCCATTGAAGTCAACAGAAAGACACCCATTGATTTCAATGGACTTTGGATAAGTTCCTAAATAAGAAGGTGAACTGTTTCTTTAAGATATGGCTTTTATTTTGGCATCAGTTTAGCTAGGAGGACTTTAACCTTAATGCAAAGCTAGGAACTGTTGATAGAGTAGGTAAGATGATGCTTTCCTTCAATTTTGCACTATGAGTTGTTAAATACCATGGTAAGCATTGCTTGGGCTATGCAAAATTTGGTGATAAGATCAGTATTTTTTAGCATGGTAATTTCCCTTTGCCCACCTTCAGTCCTATGCTTTCTGGTTTGTGCATGCACAAGCATGAAAGTTAGGAATGATTAGAAGGCAATGGCATTGCAAAATCCCCCCCAAAATACTACTGTTAATGAGAATTGTTCATGTAACCCCCTGCTTACTTCAATGACAATTCTATACTATGATACTGTCAAATATAAAAAATAAATAAACCAGATAGCTGAATAATAAGTAAGTTCACTAGAAACACACATTTTTGAATCTTAAGGACTCAATGGGTCAAAACCACAGCAGGAGTAAATCAGCATATTTCCATTGACTTCAATGCAGCTGCTACATTGATTTACACCAGTTGAGGATCTAGCCCAATATGACTTAACCTGTAAGGTATGCAAAGATTTTTACAAATTTTGTGGAAGCATTGTCACAGATGTGCATTGGGGTTTAAGATGTTAAAAATGAAGCAGTGATTAAAACAAAATGTAAACCATGGCTTGAAAATCCTTCACTGCAACCACTGTCCAAAGAATACTGCATATGTTCCCTTAAATCTGCTGAGTAATACAGTCCATTGTATTCTGAGAAAGAAGAAAACTTCTCATGAGAATGTTTGAAATGTCACTGGAGTTCAGTTTACATCAGGGTGCAGGTGGCTCTACAAAGCATTTGCTGAAGAGATGTGTGTTTATACAGTTGCTGTTGCAAGATGGTATTGATTGGTTAGGCAACTAATAAAACAAGCAATCCCACTTTCATCTTTGTGGTTTCTGTTCCTTCAGAAGATGGAAAAGTGGTTTTAATTATACACTCCATGCACTTTACTTATTTTTAATATCTCTTTTCTTACTCTCCTCCACCCACTTTTGTTCTAACCAAATCAACTTCCCTCTTGTAGTCATGACACAAACCCTGCAGGCACCAGGGTGGAAGATAAGTTTTTATGAAGTGAAAAATTCCATGGGCCATGATTGATCAGTAGAAGTCAGGGTGCTCTGAAATCTCATTCCTGGGAGACTGTGTCACCTTTGATCATTCTCGTCGACATCACGGTCTCCTTTGAGAACAGGACCCCGGCATTTCGCGAAGCCCGAGCTCATAAGCTGGAAAAGTACGCCCCCCTGGCTGACACCCTGAGAGTGAAGGGCTATGAGGTGCAGATGGACGCCCTGATTGTCAGATCCCTGGGCACCTGGGACCCCTGCAACGAGCGTGTGCTGCGGACCTGCGGGATCGGTTGACACTACGCACGTCTCATGCGGCGCCTCATGGTCTCAGAAGCCATCCGATGGTCCAGGGACATCTACATTGAGCACATCACCGGCCACCGACAGTACCAGGAGGCGTGAGCCAGAGTGACATCGTTCTCCCACTATGAGAAAGAGACCAAGTTACCTTCTCTGTTGGATCATATGAACTGGAACCATAAACTCCCTGAACATTAAAACTCACCAAATGAGGGTCAATCCATCCTCATCATCATATCCACTCATTATTATCCACACCCGAACATAGACACTTTATGAACTTCATACCCTCATATCTCAATGCCTGTACTTTGACCCATCAACCTTTTACCCCCAATCGGGGATATTGCAGATTATGTATTCCTCATGCCACCTTATTTTAAACCAAACTTTGCACCCTTGATAATCTGTATGTTATTCCCTGATAACCAGAAACTTCTATGCTCAAACTCTGTTCACTATTTGCTTTTCTTTAACATCATCTTAATAAAATTTTTAAATCAGAGTCTTTGGCAGCTTGAGCCAGTGTTTTCATGCATTGCTACGATGTCACCAATGTGTGATCACATTTTTTTGCAGGGAAAATTTTTACCAATGGGCAGTTTAACTTGGCAGAGTCCTGCAGGTCTGAGTACAGATACTGAGTACAGCATGCTCAAAATGGGGTGGGTTCAAGGTTTGGTATAAGTAGTTATACCATAATGCTCAGATGGGAAAATATAAAGGGGTAGTGAGGTAACAGCTAAAATGGCAAGGGGAAGGAATGCAAAAAAGTCAGAGCAGACCCTAACATTTTCCCTTAATTCAAGCACTGATTCACATACAATAGATGTTAAAATGGGATTTCTGATCTGACCAAAATGATAGAATAAAAATAAGCATGAAGAGGAGAAGGTTGTTTTCATTTTAAAATAATTCCTCAAGCTGTGGAAAAGATTTAAAGGATATTAGAGAGACAAGGTGGGTGAGGTAATATCTTTTATTGGACCAACTTCTGTTGGTAAGAGAGACCAGCTTTTGAGTTTACACAGAGCTCTTCTTCAGGTCACCAATAGAAGATGATCCAATAAAAGATATTTCCTCACCCACCTTGTCTCTCTCTCAAAATAAATAAATAAAAAAAAAAAAACCTTGAGAAATTTGAAAGCATTTTGATTAAGTAAAAAATCTAGGTGATCACAAAACTACTATAAGATTTTGTGACCTAGGTTGGAAGAATGTTGGTATTGTCTGATGGCTACAGTATTCAACTAACTACAGCCTTTCAAAGGTGTGAACAGGACAGAATACTGCAGTATGTTCACACAAAACATCTGCAAACATCCATATGCCAAATTAGGACTTCAGCCAAGTGATTGAAACCAACGGAAGGACCCCTAATGAATTAATTGGAATAGGCCCTTAATGCTTATGGTAATAGCAACAAATTAATATTTAATTGGAAGATAGAGTCTCTTTCTGCTAAAAGCTCTCTAAATTTACTATTTTTATAGTTTGCTTTTAATGTGTTCCTTTAACTGAGGAAGAAGCAGAGGTCATATAATTCATGGTTTCATAGATTCATAGATTCCAAAGCCAGAAAGGACCATTATGATAATCTAGTCTGGCCTCCTGTAAAACACAGACTTTAGAACTTTCCCAAAATAATTCCTGGAGCAAATCCTTTAGAAAAACATCCAATCTAATTTAAAAATTGACACTGATGAAGAATCCCCAAGAACCCTTGATAAGCTGTTCCAATACTTAATTAACCTATTTTTTTTAAATGCCTAATTTACAGTCAATTTGTCTAGCTTCAGCTTCCAGCCATTGGATCCTATTACACCCTTCTCTGCTAGATTGAAGATCCCATTATTAAATATTTGTTCCCCATGTAGATACTTAGACGGGTAATCAATTCACCCCTTAACCTTTCTTTTGTTAGACTCAAATAGCTCAATCTATTTAGTTTATCACTTTAAGGCATGTTTTCTAATCTTTTAACCATTCTTGCAGCTCTTCTCTGAACCCTCTCCAGTTAATCAACATTCTACTTGAACTGCGGGGACCAGAATGGGATGCACTAATGCAGTGGTCACATCATTGCCAAATACAGAGGTAAAATAATTTCTCTACTCCTACTCAAGATTCCCCTGTTTATGCAGCCCAGGATTGCATTATTTCTTTTGAGAGCTTATGTTCAGCCGATTATCCATTATAACCCCCAGATTTTTTTCAGAGTCACTGCTTCTCAGGGTTTAGTCCCTGTGCAGGAGTCAGCTTGCTGCCGGCACCTCCGTGTGGTCTGGCGTGGTGTGGTAGCTCTCTTTCCGCTGGGGTTTGCTGATGCTGGCTGTTCCACTTCTGCAATAGCCTGCCTCCTCCTGTGACTTGGCCCTCTGGCCAGTTACTTCAAAGTCTCTCCCCTTCCAGGATAATCCATAAACAAAAAGCAAAGGGAACTGATGCAAAAAAAAACTGAGTTAGTAAAAGAGATAGGGGAATGACTCCCTCTCAGCTTGTACCAGGATCTGGCCCTCTCTTCTCTCAGGGAGGGGCCTTCAGGCAGTGGTTGTCTGGGAAGCTGTTGCCTTCAGTCAGCCCTTTCCTCAGGAGCTGAGAGTTGAAAGTCTGTTCTCTTCTTTGGTCCACCTGCAAGTGAGCTGTTCTGCTCTCCTTTTAAGACCCACCTCCAGCCTGTACCTGCCTTGCAGGTGTGGTAGGGTGGAGCTGGCTGAACTCAGAGAATCACCTTAACCCCTTATTATCTAATGTGGGGGTTTGTATAGCCCATCACAGCCTCCGATCCTGTAAGCATGGGCTACATTCTTTGTTCCCAAATATATATATTTACACTGATCCATATTAAAATACATATTGTTTGCTTGTGCCCCGTTTACCAAATAATCCAGATAGCTCTGAATCAGTGACCTGTGTTTCTCATTATTTACCACTTCCCCAATTTTTATGTCTTCTGCAAATTTTATCAATGATGATTTTATGTTATTTTTTACAGGTCATTGACAAAAATGTGAAATATCATAGGGCCAAGAACTGATCTCTGGGGGACCACAATGAAAACACAATCTCTCAATTACGAGTCCCCATTTACAATTACATTATAATTATCAGTTAGCCAGTTTTTAATCCATTTAATGTGTGCCATGTTAATTTTATTTTTTAATCCAAATGTAGTGCATTACCAAGTCAAACATCTTACCCCAGTCTAAATAGATTCTGTCAACATTATTATCTTTATTAACCAAATTTGTAATCTCATGAATAGAAATATCAATTTACTTTGACCGGATCTATTTTCCATAAACAGATGTTGATTTGCATTAATTACATTATAATCCTTTAATTCTTTATTAATCGAATCCTTTATCAGCACTCTATTAACTTGCCCAAGGCTGATGTTGGGCTAATAGACCTATCCAGAACATTCCAATTACCCTTTTTAAAAAAAAAATTGGCACAACACGAGCTTTCTTCCAGTCTTCTGGAACTTCACCAGAGCTCCAAGATTATTGAAAATCAACATTAACAGTCCAGTATGATCCTCAGTCACCTCTTCCATATGATCAGACTATGTCTTCTCCCCCAAATATACAACAGAAATATTTCTTGAACATTTCTGCCTTTTCTGCATTAGTACTGATAATTCTACCATTTCCATCTAATAATGGACCAATATCATTGTCAGAATTCTTTTTGTTCCTAATGTATCTAAAATCCCTTCTTATTGTCATTAACTTTCCTAGCCATAGATATCTCTTTGTGGCCCTTCTTATCAGTTGTCTGCAGTTCCTAACTTCAGATTTACATTCATTATAATCAATTTCCCCTTTCTTCCATTTATTATATATTATAATTTTATTTTTTGTAGCTGCCTTCAATTGCCTTCTAACCCAGGTCGTTTTTTTAACCAGCACAGGACTTCATAGTTTTCACTGATTCTCCACATATGTGCGTGATCTACAGTATGGATATAATCACAGTTCTCTGTCCCTTGAGCTAAATGTAGAGGCCAACAAGTAGAAAGAGATATGGTCACATATGTGAGCAGGTCTTACAGCAGAGGGTAAGTGCAGTGCAGATTGTCAGGTAAAGCAGTGGCTCTCAACCTTTCCAGACTGCTTTACCTCTTGCAGGACTCTGATTTGTCTTGCATACCCCCAAATTTCACCTCACTTAAAAACTACTTGCTTACAAAATCAGACATAAAAATACAAAAGTGTCACAGCACACTATTACTGAAAAATTGCTTACTATCTCATGTACATCAGATAATTATAAAATAAATCAATTGGGATATAAATATTGTACTTACATTTCAGTGTATAGTATATAGAACAGTATGAACAAGTCATTGCCTGTAAGCAAATTTAGTTTGTACTGATTTCACTATAGCTTTTTATGTAGCCTGTTGTAAAACTAGGCAAATATCTAGATGAGTTGATGTATCACCTGGAAGACCTCTGTGTACACATACCCCTGGTTGAGAACCACTGAGGTAAAGTAACAGAGAGAAAAGGTGGGTGAGGTAATAGCTTTAATTGTGCCAATTTCTGTTGATAAAAGAGACAAGTTTTACTGTGAGAGCTTTTCTGTGTAGCTCAAAAGCTCGAGTCTTTCACTAACGGTAGTTGGTCCAATAAAAGATATTACTTCACCCACCTTGTCTCTAATATCCTGGGACCAACATGGATACACCACCACCATAAATAGGTAAAGTAACAGGAAAACATGGAAAAAGCTTCTTTTTTCTCGATTATTTCTTTAACACTTGTAGATTAGTCACTAAATTAAAATAAATGTCCCAGCCATACCAGGAAACAGTCTATATGAAATGAGTTGGCAGTCTTGGTCAGTATGTCCTCATTAGTGGAAAGGTGCCCCCTGTTATAATCCCCAATTTCATGGACAGTCTCATCCGAAAAGCCAAGTTGTGAATGGGCACAGAGACTAAACAGTTTACTCACTGTCAGTTGTGAGATAGGCCAAGGCATACCAGTGAGCTAGAACTGAGAACCACACATAGCTGTTAAATTGCTGGAATAGATCTGATGAATGATCCCTTCCTGGAACAGTCAGCCACACTATAGTACTGATGGGCACTTTTAAAAATGTATTTAATTAACGAGCAAATGTAGGGCTTGGGCAAGTTACAGCTCAGTGGTTTGAGCATTGGCCTGCTAAACCCAGGGTTGTGAGTTCAATCCTTGAGGGGGCCACTTGGGGATCTGGGGCAAAATAAGTACTTGGTCCTGCCTAGTGAAGGCAGGGGGCTGGACTCGATGACCTGTCAAGGTCCCTTCCAGTTCTAGGAGATGGGATATCTCCATTAATTATTATTATTACAGAACCCTGACTACCTTCCCATCTCTGTAAAAGAAAAAAGACACTCAAGGGAGAGTCTAAAGCAAGGGAGCTTCCAGGTGGCCCAGCTGCTGGGTCCAAGGATAAAAACCAGATGGAGAGGGAACTGATGAGATTTATTCCTGTTTCTGATGTGGCCTTACTGATCTCAGATGTGGTGTCTGGTAATGACTGTATCAGGTGTGTTGTATGATGAGAACACTTAGAAAGTGTTTTCTGAGTCAGAAAGAATGGTAGCATGTGAAGCCTAGTGCTGAAAGGTGAGAGAGGAATGCAGACTGGGAGAGGGAAGGAAAGGTAATATGCAAATTGTCATGAAGGACTGTGGTGAGAAAGTTGCTTTGTATCCAAATGAAGTGAAGGGTACATGCAGGGTACATAAATCTGTTAGCTTTTCTTCTGCTGCAGTGCTGTCTTTGGTCTCCTTTCTCCAATCAAATAGAGCTTATTATCAAGGTCAGTAAAGAAAACTCTTTGAAAAGTCAGGTTCAGCCTCAGAAGAAAAGAAAGCAAGCAAACATAAAGCTTCAAAAGTGGTGTCCTCTCCAGGCTGTGTGAATGTGATCTGAGTATGTGCATGACTGCCTGTTGGTGATGGGTGGACTACAGTGAAAGCAATTCAAGTGCAGTCATGCTGTACAAGCCACATTTTATGGTTGCTCCCTCACATTCTCTACTTTCATCTGAACGATGCACCCTTTTTGTGACCAGGACACATTTCCTTTATGTTGTACTCGAACTCATGTTTTGTTTTATCTTCAGTCTATTTCCCAGAAGTGATCATTTGCATGCAGGAGACACATGTTGAGCTGATTGCAGAAGTGATCCACATCCCCCCTAGCCCCCATAAAATAGACTCGAAACCCATGTAAATGATGCATACCATTTATAATAAATTGGGCTGAACATGATGATCTGTTCAAGTGCATCTTCCAAAATTCATTAACTTAATGTAATATACAGCGGAGAGAATGATACCTATGATTGCTACAATTTAAATGGAAGTTTTCTGTTTTTCTGTAATGCAGGTTAATACTGTAAGCATGGGAAGCACACCTCACAATGTCACCCAGTTACAAAAATGACAAAGTGAGTCTTCCAGCACTTTCTCATGGCATATGGGGTAATAGGCATCGTTACTGCTGGATTCTGTTGACAATTCTAGTAGTACACGGAATGCACAAACACAGTTAAATGTTGACTATAAAGCCAGTAGAAAGTCACACAGATACAATACAGTAGAACCTCAGAGTTATGAACTGACCGGTCAACCACACATCTCATTTGGAACTGGAAGTATGCAATCAGGCAGTAGCCAAAAACAAAACAAAAAAAACACACATATACAGTACAGTACTGTGTTAAATGTAAACTGCTAAAATATAAAGGGAAAGTTTTAAAAAATTTTTTGACAAAGTTCGGAAACTTTCTGTGCTTGTTTCATTTAAATTAAAATGGTTAAAAGCAGCATTTTTCTTCTGCATAGTAAGTTTCAACGCTATATTAAATCAATGTTCAGTTGTAAACTTTTGAAAGAACAACCATAATGTTTTGTTCAGAGTTATGAACATTTCAGAGTTACGAACAACCTCCATTCCCAAAGTGTTCGTAACTCTGAGGTTCTACTGTACAGTAAGTATTATAACTAAACAAGGCATTACAAGAGCTTAAGGAAAGTGTGAACATGTGCATCAGTTAATGCAAATACAAATAAGGCAAATGCAACTACCAGGGCTTGACAACACTAGAACAGAAGGGTCAGTGGTTGAGGCTGGCCCACAGTCACACTTGAAGATAGCCTGGGATTAAGGCTACTTTTGGTTTTGTACTCAATGCTTAGTAACATAGGTGTGGCTGGTAACTGAAGAGATAGAGAATATATTGTAAGGCACCACAAAACATATGTGAGATGTCATGTCTGTAGCCATAATGACCAATTGTTTCTGTCCTTCTGGTTCACTTGTATACCCCATGAAGTAAAAGGATATATTGTGACATGTGCCCTCCTTGCCAACCTCTATTTTAGAAATGATATAACAGAGATGAAAAAGAAAATTTCCCTTTTGATCTCTATCTTTATATTCAGTTATCTCTATTTACTTTGTTTCAGCCTCCAACAGGTGTTTTAAACACTCAATAGTATTTCACATCTTTAAATTTTAAAGGACATTACTATTGCTGTCCTCCAACTTGTCATGTGATATGCATCCAGAGGGGTTGCATCGTAAGGAAACTTTCCAAAACTCAGTTCAGCAAAACCAGTCTTAAGAACTTATCTTGAGTTCCCAGGCCATCTACAACTTGCCCTGTGACATCTTTAATAATAAATACTATATGTCCTTAAAATTGGCACTCAGCAGTAGACAAGTCCAGTATAGAATAGCAAGCCCCCCAGTTAAAACAGGGACCTAGGAAATGGTAGTTGCTTAAAATGTATGTGATTATGTGGGATGCCAAGAGGCCACCCCCCACTGTTTCCCATTCAAGTGAATGGGAAACCCATGGATAAATTACCACCTGCAGTGCATGATAGCGGACATTGTAAGCAGCTGTCACTGTAGCGCTGTAATTATGCAAGTATTCGTCCAATATTATACAATTAGATGGCTCCATCTCTCTTTCTTTCTCTTGATAATGTTTTTGTAGGTGTCAAGAGCACTGAACTATCTACTTGTTCAATCACTTATGGCTTAGTGGAACACAACTAGCACTTTGCTGGATGCTACCACTGCTGGCACTCTTTCTATGCCACAGGCTGTCGCCTGAATTGTTTTCGATGCCATATTGCTTTTTTTAATGAATGATTTCTGAGATTCCACATTAAGATCAGATGCATTTTCTTGCTAAGGACTGAGTTTTATTGTGAAAAGCCAGAACTAGAGGCTAGAAGAAAGATGCAGCTGCCTTCTTCATTAGAAATTCCTGTCCAGTGCACATAATCCAAAATATGATTTACATGAAGTATGGTTTTGGCACAGCAACATAGATCAAGCAACATTACTAATGCAATTTCTGCCCTATTCTTGGAGTCCCTCTAGCTATGAGGGAGTGTTGCTCTAGTGAGTAGGAACATAGGAGTAAAGATTACATTATCTGTATATTTTTAACTAAATCTGTTATTTAGTTTGAATTAAAATTAATGAATGTTTGGAATCTTTTTGCTAACAAATGATTAATTTGAAAGAGAAACTTTTCATATAGTCAAACCGCATTGTCTGCTACTGACAAATGCAAAATATGAAGAAATAAGATTGTGAGTAAGCAGTTACTTAATTATTAGGTTTTCCTGTCTTTTCCATTAAATCAACTATTTTCCCTTTCTCAAATGGCCACCATTTCCTATAACTTACAATGATATTGAAGCTACTCATTTGATCAGTAAAGACGGTCATTACTTTGAGTGGGGGTACTCCTACTAAAGATGATCACTATTCTCCATTGTTTCCAAGGGGGGACGGGGGGGGGGGCTGAAGCCCCAAGTTGCTCTTAGGGGAGATACTCACCATTTCACCTTTGCTATCATACTTTGAAATCTATAAGTCTGTCAAGCCATTGAAATGGGTGACAAATTACCAAAGTGTGGAACACCTGTGCTTTGCTGAACATCTCACAATAATATGTTTTTTCACTATAGAACCTGTTTTTGAAGATGATTTCCTTTATATGCAACTATAAGGACAATTCCTTTCCCACCTCATCCCCACCCAGGGTCATCAGCAGAGTTTTAACACTAAATCTTAATTCACGCCCCCTCCCAGCACATATTTCTACCACTTGAATAAACTTATTTTTTTATGAGGAAGAGCCACTAGGTGGGGTTATGATATACACTTTGCAAGTGGATTCTGCACTTGCTTACTAGTTAGCAGTAAAATTCTGGGAATCAGGCGTTCTGGGTTATTTTACCGCTTCTGAGACGGAAGTGTGGTAAATTGTTACAGCCAGCATAGCCAACCATACAGAACTGGTAGATTCTTCCTGAGAGGCAGTGTAGCTAACTGGGAGGCACCGGAGTTTGTCATGTCAGACACCTGAATTCCAATTCTAAAGTGCTATTGTGCAATGTGTCACAGTTTATTTGTAAAATTGTGTAGCTGATGCCTGTTTGAGGGAGATGAGGCTTTGCCCAACAATAAGGGTCAGGACCCCATTTTAATGGGGTCACCAGGGCTAGCTTAGACTTGCTGGGGCCCAGGGCCAAAGCCCGAGCCTGAGGGCTTCAGCAGGACTAAGGTTACAGGCCCCCTGCCTGGGGCTGAAGCCCTTGAACTTTGGCTTTTGCCCCCCAACCTGAGGCAGTGGGGCTTTGACTTTGCCCTCTCCCACCCCACTGGAGTGGCAGGGTTTGGGCAGGCTCAGGCTTTGGTCCTCACTCCTAGGGTCCTGTAGTAATTTTTGTTGTCAGAAGGGGGTCACGGTGCAATGAAGTTTGAGAACCCCTGTCCTATGCTAGGGGACATTTTGATGGAGAACTCTGTTAAATTAATTTAGATGGAATAAATGGGCCCAAAGAGTCAAAGATGTTAACATAACGAAATCACTGTCTTACATTAAACAGTTTTAAACAAGGTTCAAGTTTGTTATTCAGAGACCTCAGCCTGCTCATTATCATGGCAAAAGTGCCATTAAGCATCCTTTTAACATTTTATTAAAGATACAGAAGGAAAAACAATTAAAGTATTTGAAATGTAAGGTATTCGGTAAGGCTTGCATTTTAACTACATATATTGTTCCCTTTCCCTTTAACTGGAGAGCTTTTAGAGGGAACCCCCTTCTCCACTCGTTTGACAGTCTTTTAGATTGTATCAAAGATAGTAATAACTGTTCTCTTGAGGAAAAGAGAAGCAGTTAGTTGACATGGACTGAATCTATTGTTAAAGTCTGATCCCATTACCTACAAGACAAAACAAACACATGTAAAAGGGGAGACAAAAGAACAGCAAAGAGAAAATTCAGCTTCTATCTCTAGTGTTGCAGCCTCACTTGCAACCTCACTGTTGGACAACCCCCGGCCCAGCACGCAATCTTATTGGCTACTCCAAGACTTGGCAAACTCGTACCAGCATAGGGCTATTTAGGGATTTGCTTTTAACTGCTCTTTTCTGATAACAGGCTTATATCAATGTTACAAAATATGCCGCCTAGGAGCCAGAGGGACATGCCGGCCACTTCTGGGAGCTGCACAGAGCCAGCCACCGTGGTCAACCGGACTTTTCGCAGCCCAGTCAGCAGTGCTGGTCATGACTGGAGCTGCCAGGATCCCTTTTGGACCGGGCGTTCTGGTCAAAAACCAATGTCTGGCAACTTTACAGTTAGGCCTAGTTTTTGTCACACCAATTTTGGTACACTGATTTCTGATTCCATACTTTTCTTGTTTACCAAGCATAATCTTCACATAGTCCTTGTAGGTCTTTTTGTTTGGACTAATTCCATTTTTCTGTGTCCAATTCTTACCTTTTCCCATCCACACTTGTTATTAGAGGCTATTGTGACTTTTTATGAACTTTTACTCACTTTTTA
Organism: Trachemys scripta elegans; assembly: GCF_013100865.1. NCBI lineage: Eukaryota > Metazoa > Chordata > Testudines > Emydidae > Trachemys > Trachemys scripta. The sequence continues at coordinate 74,728,291 of NC_048306.1, read as the reverse complement.
CAGTTAAGCTCACAATTAGGGTAAATTTGTAGGCCCAATCATCACAACACCTCGACTTTCTCTTCTTCCTCAAGCTGGGAACCTGATTCAGCAGAAACACAGTACATTTGGGAGCTGAGTTTGCCATTTGAAAGGGTGACTGTTCCTAGTAAAATGGCTTACTCTTGGCTTTTTGTTTCCAATGGGATTGAAGCCACAGGCTGCCCTCAGGGGAGGTGACAGCTCTTTATGCTGTATAGTAAGTTTATATCTGCTCACTCAGTGCAGCTCATCCAGATTGGAAGATCTGACCCCTAAAGTCTAATTTACATAGTGACTTAGTGCAGACTAAAACTCCTAGGTAGCTACTTATGGTGACTTTAGCCTCATGTCATGTAATTTAATGAACTCCTTATTATGCACCCCCCAGCCAGATAGGTGTCAAAGGTTTCCATACACTAAGCCATCAGGAAAATCCTAGGTTGTAGTAAAAAACACATAAAGCAATATTCCATTATCATACTACAAGAGCTCCCTCTAGTGGTGACAATGTAGCTTTAATTTAATTGTAAATGAAATACGGCATAATTACCTGAAACAGGTGCCTCTTGAACACAGATGAGGCCTTTGGATTTTAGGTAGGATCCTGATGTTAAACACTTAGGATGGAGCCTTATGTTTTGATTCTTCAAGTCCCCCACTAAACCAGCAAAAAAACTGGGGATCAAGGGACCTCGTGTTGAGCTTGCAAGAGGGATAGTGAAACTTTCTCTGGAGGGATGGGGTACTCTTATAGATAGCTATTCAGATATAAATCATCTACAAAGTCTACTGGACCTGAGCCTCTTCTATACTTTGAACCCAGTGGAAAGTCAGGATGAAGATTTGTTTTGTTTTTGTTATTTCAAGGGTTCCTGATCTTCAAAGGATTGACTAATATTTCCTTTTTTACAGACATGTTAAAATAGCCTGTTTGATATTCTTTTCCTATGTTACTAATTATTTTCTAGATTATTAAAACTGAAAGAAATTCTCACATCTATGCACTAGCCCAAAGCAGGGAGAAGAATTTGCAATGAATATTTTATTTGGCAATCTTTTTTCCATTTTTTCTATTTTCCAGACTATTATTTGAGTGTAATTTGATTGTCAAACTCCCATTAACCCCACTGCTCACTAGGTTCCATATCACAGCCAGCAACCTGCAGCAGAGGAAGAGTGTATAGCACAAATATATCGGTATTGCTCCTTACTCAGATGTAAGAGCCACTAGGAAGTGAGACAAGTTGCCCATATGGGACCTGATCCAAAGCCTGTTGAAGTCAGCGGAGTGACCTCTTCAGTGGGCTTTGGATCAGACCCAGGTGTCAATCAACCCCTCTATTCACACACAACACGTATTAAGTCTCACTTTCATGTGGAACTGCTGGAGATGCAGTGGCAAAGTAAAAGTATTTTAGGTAGACTGTAGAAATTGAAAAATTCCTCTCCAACCTCCCTAGCATGCAGAGGCAGTGTGCCCTCTTCTATACTCTTTCAGGAGCTGCAGGGCACTCTCTTTGACTTCTGTGGGTCAGTGAGGCCTGCCCTCTCCCTATCCACAGTGGAATGGATGACCTCCCCAAGAGATTAGCAAGGGATAGACTGACCACAAGGACTGCAATTGTGGCTAATCATTATCTGTGCCATGGGTGTGATGAGGAGGAGGTTACTTGTGCCCCTCCCAACACACCAGTAAGATCCAGGCACAAATTGTCCATGTCTTAATACTGACAAGCAGCTAGTCCAGATAATGGGCTAATCACCTGTAAGTGTCCATGTTTGAAAAATAAAAGGAGCTGTTGTTTTTTTTTGTGACACTAGTGTATTTAATTCAAAATGTTATTTTTCATCTTCCCAACTTAACAATGAGGAAATAGGCTTATTTCCATTTTTGTAATAAACTACCAATAAATAGATAGCAATAAAATTTTACTCCCAGTGTCTGTCACTTAAAAATCAATTTTGAAAGAGACATAACCTTGACTATGCGTGACACCTTTATAGTCTCTTTCCATGGAATGTTCCTGTTTTATATACCACATACGCTATCTGCATAGGGTCCTTTAGATACACCGTGTATTCTGAAGTGGATCTATTAATTTGTATTCATCTACACTTTAAATAATGAGGATTACCAATCCTGTACTCTCGATGTCCTTAACAGGATTAGAACTAAGATCAATAAATATAACTATAATATTGGATGTCTTCCTGGATATATTTGAGTTTATATTTTAAGACTAGGACTTTTTAGATCTTAATGAGTTAGATACTATGAAAAAGCTGTATTTGCCCTTGGAATGGATTAGATGGATTAGAAGAAAGAACCATGGCAACATAATGCCCCCTATGGTTTAAAAGAGGTTATATACGGTAATAGTAAAAAGGAATGATTGCCTGATATTTTCGTTGAGCTGAGTTGCGAGTACATTTAGTGTTTCTCACATAGACAGTGAACAGGAAAAATCTAGCTGGCTTTGCTTAATAAAAAGGATATCCTTTCTTGGGATCAGAATACTTCTAACTTAACCACACACTTTCTCCCCCCAGAAAGACGTTATGAGTAAAGTCCAAACAGATCAGATTTCCCATTTAGGTGACTGAGAACAGTGGAAGGATTTTAGTAAATCAAATATGCAAATACATGTAAACAACAGCCATACTATTGCCTTTTATGTAGGAAATCAGTACTCAAGGAAAACATGCTAACCCAGCCTATCCCAAAGGAACTGCAGCATCTGTAATTGACTGAATGGCCACCTGATGGCAATGTTCTACCACACAAATGCAAATACAGCAGCATTTGACAGTAGAAACCATGAAATTTAAAGAAAACAATGTCCATGTGTCAAAAGTATCCAGTTTAAAAAGCTCCAGATTTAGCTGCAACATTCAGTTCTGTGACTTATTTCAATAAGCTTTCTGCGTCCAGGTTATTCCTGTGTACATCACCAATTGAGTACTCTCCTATGAACTCCTGGTTTAGATCATTTATTGAACAAAATAACCCTTTAAAAAGGCAGAAATGGATGTATTTTTCTAGTAAATCACAGTGTGCTCGGATGGTGAGGATACAATATTTATCTTTCTACAGAGTTATGCAATAGTCATACACTATTTTAGTGGGACATTTCCTTTCTTTTTACATTAATTTTTAAAGCAGAGATTATTTTTGTTTTATCCTCATCCCCACATCCCAATTTCAGATACAAATATAAGAACGGCCATCCTGGGTCAGACTAATGGTTCAGCTAGCCCAGTATCCTGTCTTCCAACAGTGGCTAATGCCAGGTGCCCCAGAGAGAATGCACAGAAGACGGTAATTATCGACAAAAACAACAGGAGTACTTGTGGCACCTTAGAGACTAACAAATTTATTAGAGCATAAGCTTTCGTGGACTACAGCCCACTTCTTCGGATGCATATAGAGTGGAATAAATATTGAGGAGATATATATACACACATACAGAGAGCATAAACAGGTGGGAGTTTTTCCATGAGATCTTCCCTCTTATCCCATGACTTCTTACTTTTCTTGAGAGCCTTTGGTGAGGGACCTTGCCAAAGGCTTTCTATAAGTCCCAGCACACTATATCCACCGGATCACCCATGTCCACATGTCTATTGACCCCCTCAAAGAATTCTAATAGATTGGTGAGGCACAATTTCCTGTTACAAAAGTGGTGTTGATTCTGCCCCAATATATCGTGTTCATCTGTGTGTCTGATAATTCTATTCTTTACTATAGTTTCAACCAATTTTCCGAATACTGAAGCACCAGGAAAGGAAATGGAAATATTATTATGCTGAGGTTATAAAACCATATTAACATATAAAGGATGGAATTAACATAGGTTTCTTATATACTGGAAGATTAAACAAGTCAGTTTATGGTAGTATCTGCAAAATATTGTGATTTTTAAAATACTGATAAATTGACTAGTGTTTTTTGAAAAACATATAACAAGTACATTTGACAACAATGAAGGAGACACAATCAAGATTATTGACCCTAAGAACTGGAAAAGCAATCCAGAACTAGGCTTAAAATGTAGGGCCCAAACTTTGAGAGTGGGGAGACCAGAAACACTGTGGGGTTTGCCTCATTGAACCAGATCCTCAACTTGTGTAAACTGTTGTAGCGCCATTAAAGTAAATGGAGCTCTGTCAGCTTACACCAACTGAGGATCTGGCCTAGAGAGTATCCTTCAGAGCTTCCCCTCAAAGGGAGGCGTGCAGGGTGCACACTCCAAAACCCAGGAAAAGGACCCCTTGGTATCAGGATGGGTCACACCCTCTAATATGCTCTTCTGTCCCTACTTAGAGCACAGGAACCAACCACCACACACCTGCACAATATCTGGGGTGGAGAGCCTAAGTTAGTGCTGCTTGAAATAGTGCTGACCTAGGTCTGGATATCCATTGGGAATTGCACTGTCTTTGATAGGTAGAATGCCACTGAGGGTGCCTCATCTTCCTCCCACCCTCTAGAAACACCAAGGAAACTGACCCCCATGGAGACCCAACAGAGGCACTGATGGCTGTGGAGCTGTCACTGCCTGGGTTTAACAGCTGGCAGAGGGGAATCCAGCTGAGTAGTGTCCCTTCCACTCATGAAAGTGGAATAAGAAATTTTCCAAATGTGTGTGTGTGTGGGGGGGGGGAAATCTCTCTCTCTCTCTCTCTCTCCCCCTATCATGGGAGGTTAGAGGCTACAGCCTGAAAACTATTTATGTTAATATGATTGTATAACCTCAACATAATATTTCAATTTCCTTTGGCCTACTCCAGGGATCAAATTTATGAAGAATAAAGAGCAGGTATTCTTAACTGGTAGCACATTCATGATTACATGACATTCCTCTTTCTTATAGTTTCTTTCAAATATTAAAAAGTAGTTCTGATAACAACCAGATTTCCATAGTAATAATAGCAAATATAACACCAATAAAGATAATATCATAATTTTGAAATCTGCCAAGAGCAGTACTTTTTATAAATACAGAAATTGGATGATTATCATCCATACAGGTTGTTAACATTCCAAACTAGACCCATAACAAACAGGAATGTGTAAGCCATAAAGCCCTTCACAGCAGTCTTTTCTCAGTCTTATATGGACTACTCAGGCTTTGTATTTTTAAAAGTCTTAGAAATACCAGCCAAGACTACAGTTGAGCACTAAGGATGAAATTAAGCCTGTGTAGAGGACCAAGATAAGACTTAAATAATGCTTCACACCCGGCCTTGCACTTGTCTTCTATGCACTGGTGAATCTCAGCCTAGTAAAATAAAGAGTGGGATTATCAAAAGTACTCAGTATTATCCAAACTGTACTCTTGCTGAAGTCAATTTTTTCTGGAAATTACACTGTCATTTTTGATGGAAGCAGCAAACTCTGGTCACCACCGACTCATATGCAAAATTTTGCACTGGACAACAGTGTGAAATTCTATATATTGTGTGATGGTCCTAGGAAGAGAACATATGTCACCATGGTAGTAGCTTCTACCTGCACTTCAGAAATGTTGGAATTTGCAGTAAGTGTATTCCAAATGTATATCAGCTTATTTAGTTCCTATACAATTTACTAATTCATTTAACATTAAGATACTGGATAGATAAAAAAGCAGCTGCTAATGGATTTTAGTGCTGAAATCATGAAGACCACGGAAGACCTATACAGCAATGAAACAAATATGCAGAGGGGCTTTGTAGGGTGACGCCGTAGCCACTTTCATGCCATAAAGTTTGACTCCATCATAGTCTACTGCACAGAAGCATGGGAGTGATGTGTGTTGGTTGGGGGATCTGTAAATGTATTCTTTGCCCTATGAATATAAGAAAGTATCATCAGCTGCTGCAGGTTATAGATGATGCTTTTGTTCTTCAACTCCAACAGCATGTGGCTGGTTACTTGGGCTATAAGTACTTTTCAAGAATTCCTCCCTAAATCACCAAAATGGAATGAACATATGGCTTTTCCACAGTGAAGAGTTACATATTTAAATCTCTCTCAACTAGGGAGATATGGGGTGAGACTAACTCACTGCAGATAACTGTTGTGTTCTATCAAGATGCAGTGAAAATTAATTTGACCTGCTGCTATTAAGTTGGAATCTCTCTGCTACACTGAAGGCAGACGGACTTTGCAGCAACTAAATTTGGAACTCTCCGTTAGGGGGGTGGGAGAGGCAGGAAGTTCACTCCACTGACAGTTTGTGATATTAATCCTCCTGCAGCATCTCAGAATATAACTAGAACCAGTTATTCCGCCACATTCCCCCTCCCCTTCCCCCATGGCACAGCAGATTCATTAGTTAAGCTCAGACTGAAAACACAATTTACAGGTAAATTTCCTACCGCTAAGGTTAAACAAATGGCTATTTGTTATTTCAAGTACTGATCCAAGTCCATATACGCAGTTAACATATTTAAAATCTATGAAAAGACTGTTACCATATTCACAAGGTTTGTGAAAAATAAGGAGGCAGTTTTCATACTCATAGCAGCAGACAACCAAAATGAATTGTATGGTCAATGTGAGCCCTAGAGGTTATTTAGTTTTCCATAATCTATAAAGCTTCTTCAGAATCATGTCATTAGCTTTCCTGTGGTACTGCACAGCAGAGCTAATAATGCAATTATGGTTCATGTAGTTAAACTGTGCTATTGATATTTTTTTTTCCCAGGAGGCCTTCATTTCTAGCAATTGTAATCATCTTCATTGTACAGCTGTATGGATTCCACGTTTCACTGTGAGAGAAATAAAATTGCAAATAAATACAAGCTTCCCTAATGTCTCTGTAAATGCCAGATTTAGTAACCATTAACCAAATGTTGAAGTCTATAAAATGTATAATTCTTTGTATAAAAAAATAAGAGGCTACATTCAACTCTCATCCACAAGGATTAACTACTATTGTACTGAGGTAACTGAGAGCAGAATTTTGCCCAATATTTGAAAAAGAGAACACTAATATTCTATCATTTTTTGCTATTTGATTCCATCAAATGTATTTTCTTCTTTTCCTTTATGGTATCTAATTCTCTCCCCCCCCCCCCTTTGAATTTCAAATATGCTAATTCCTAGAACAGAAAGCTTTAACAGCTAAATTAGCATAATTACCACATGAAAATGGTATGTGCTTCTAGTTACAAAAAGTCTGGTTTTTTTAACTTTACATTCCTATATTGGACAAATCTGGAATTCAGATTTATTCACTTTTACAAGACCTACAGTAAGTATGGAAGCTGATAAAGGTCCCTTATGCAAAGCACAAGATTGTTAGGATGCTATTTAGTCTATTATTGAATCATCTATAAACAAATCACTTTCAGAAAATATTCTAATTATTCAGAGGAGGAATGGTTCTCAGCTGTGCCAATCCTTACTACAGCAAAGCCTTGGTAATTTGCACTAATGATGGTGAGACCCACTGCAGATTCTTGAATTTTGCAAATGAGATCCCAATCCTGCGAGAAGCTGAGAACCCTCAATTCCTATATATGTCAACACTGTTATATAATGGAGCCACTAAAAACTATGCAGTAGGCATAGAGGATGCTCACTGCTTTCTGGGAGGGGCTCAGCATCTCACAGAGTCAGGTCCATGGTGAGTACGTAAATAAACATCATTAAAAAGCGAGAGTGATGCCCCACTAAAAGGACTGTCTTCATTTGTGGTGACAACTGTAATTTACTTTCTGTTATTTATGATAGTACTTCAAAGTAAACTAGCAAATGCACTGTACAGCATTTAGCAAAAGCAATGAATTCTTGGTAATAGCAGAGATTACCAGAGGACTTTGCTATTAAAGCTTTGCTGACAAAAGCCCTTCTTCCCCTCTAATGTGCAGGAGACAAAAGTGTGCTAAAAATGCACTCCAAAGAACAAGTGCATTTAATGTGTCCTAAAGCATCTAAGAAAACTGCACTCAGACTGCCCTGTGGAGATGTAGACTGCTATGAATAATGCCCATGTCCCATGTCGCAGCATAAGGATGTTGACAACTGTGAGAAAAGTAAAGTAAATATGGCTGAGGGCTGAAAACAATTTTGCAAATAGAGAATGTCCATGATTACTGGAGCATGGAGTTCTCATCACCTTAAGGAATATCAGTCATCTTTTGCATGAAAGAAAGGCAACACTCTACCAGGCAATGTAGAATTCCAGTGAGCGTCTGTGGTGAAGAAACACAATGTCCAGAACAAACCCAAGAGAGTAGCGAGACAGTGAATTAGCAGGACCATCTTTTAATGGGATGGCACATTATACATGAACATAAAATAATGAGACTACCCTTCCCTCCCCACATGCCATGATCACTGGCAGACATGCAGCAGATCTAACCAACAGGCTATGAGGCCCTGCTCAGAACAAGCAGGGTATGCATCAGATCCCTCACTTGTCCAGCATTTTCTTGAGGATGGGAGCAATAGGAATCTTCAGGCCAAGTTCCTCGTCTGTATATTGTCACCTGTTACATTTAAAGCTGCCTCTGTAAGCTCTTCTAACACCATTTCAGAATGCCTGATAGGAGAGAGGAGGAGAGGAAAATAGTATGTTGCAATGCTGATTCCTCTGGCTATGTCCTCTTTTCTTGTGACTACAATGTTTTTTCCAGCACTGCTCATGGGGTGCGCTTGGTATGTAGTTCTTCATTACCACTAGGGCACTTGGAGAAAGAATAGCAGTGTTTCACTTTGCCATAATTTCACTGACTTTACACATACTGTGGTGCACAGGGCAGCTTTTCCCTTTTCTGAATCCTGCATAGCTTAAAAGATGAAAGGGCCTTTATTAATAATGACAGTTGTGGAGACAGCTATAGATAAAGTTCAAATGCAGCTTCCAAACCTTATTCTTCAGTTGCTCATAACTTTCTCTGGCTATTTCCTTTAACTATGACATTTTCTATGCTTGAGCAAAGATGAGTCTTTCTTAGTTTTGTGTTTGAGGAGTTCTTGGTAAGCTCTTGAAGAATTCAGTGGGCTGTTGTTTCTTGGTTTTGTTTTTGAGGGATATGTGCAAGTAAAATATAGCTGTCTCATTTATCCCCATCAGAAATTTTGTGTATGCATAACGCAGCAATGTCTTGTTCAAGTCTATTTTAGGGAGCTCCCTGGAATCTAAGGAACAAGCTTGGTTTGTAAGAAAATGGTCCTGTAGTTCTAAAATTCTGAGCATTGGTGTGCTTTCATGTATGCCAAGTAAGATTTTCCATCCAGTTCCTTTGCTCAGCTGAAACCTTAGAACTTCGGGGGACTGCTGTTAATTTTTTTTCTGCTGTGACTTCAGATATTAGGGATGCTGGGAAATGCTTTACAGCAATTGAAACTCAGAAGTCTACCATGCTTTTGGAAATCAAAAACTTTCTAAAATTGCAGCAGCCCTGAGCCTAGAGAGAAACAGGCAAAAGCTGGGACCCCAGGATTCTTGAGCATTGTGTCTAATTCTGTCTAATGGCCTTAATTCCATGCAGTGGGGTTGCTCCCATTAATCCTTTCACACTTTTTTCTCCCTAGTTCTCCAAGAGCCCCAAACTAATGTTGGGTCTGATGTGCCCACCACTGATTGTGTGCTTGCTTTTACTCCCCACAGAGAGCGGAGAATAGAGTGAAAGGTTTAAATAACCAAGTAAAAAAGAATGAGCCACCTAAGTGTGGAGCTATTTTGAAGAGGACTAAGGGGCTACCATGCATATATAGTATCAGAGGGGTAGCCATGTTAGTCTGGATCTGTAAAAAGCAACAGAGAGTCCTGTGGCACCTTTAAGACTAACAGATGTATTGGGAGCATAAGCTTTCGTGGGTGAATACCCACTTCATCAGACGCATGACAAAGTGGGCATTCACCCACGAAAGCTTATGCTCCAATACATCTGTTAGCCTTAAAGGTGCCACAGGACTCTCTTTTGCTTCATGCATATATAAACATTCATATAAACATGAGATTTGGCCAGGGAAATGAGTCACTTGATGACCATTGAATGTTCCAGGTGTATGCCACCACAACACACCTACTGTGCTGCTCAATGTACCAGGTTCAGGCCTAATGTTCCATTCAGTCCTATGGAATGTTAATAGATAACAGCCGCTTAGTAGATTTGTTGGAAAACCAGCAGTGGGAAAGGATTTTTAAAAGCCCATATATTATTCCTTTTTGTTATTGATGGTGTAGTAGAAAAATAATATGAAGAATAAAATGAACTGATACTAAGCATAAATAATTATTGCAGGATAACACAGTGATCCATTCAATAAGAAAAATGTTTCAAATGCATTAAGCACCAAAAATGAAACATCTTAAAGTTAAAAAAAAAGAATAGTTGTGCTACACCGCTGGATGCAATTTCTAAACATTGCTATTAAATGTAGGGAAAAAATTGGATTAAAATCCTTAATTCCTTTTATTGTTATTAATTATTATGACATTATTAAGGGATGAAATGCTTTATTAGAATTAAGCTAATCTGAAACTTATTATTCCTTAAGTATGCTAATGAATAGAGCAGAATCAAGGATTTGTTAATTAAAATAAGATACCTCAGGGGAACTGAAATTAATTTTGATGTCCTAATAGAGTTACCATTTTGCCATTAAATCTTCTGGATGTTTTAAGCTCCCCTACCACACCCAAAAAAGTGAATAAATGTTTGATTTAATATGAATTTCAAATAAAAAATGTGGAATGACTCACTACTTCAGGGCATAAAAATGGATCAGTATAATAGTATAATTTTAATGTAGATCTGACCTACATAAAGCACTAGATGGCTCAGTGGACTCAAAATGGATACAGTGCTTTTCACCTCTAGGTCACTAGTCCAATATTTAATTAATTTATTTATTTAGAGTTTGCATATTTACCAAGCCAAACAATAGCATTAGTGGCCAAGTGGAGCTTTTGGAGCCCACTGCTGAATTTTGTTAGCGGGTGCTCCTTGCTAATGTGTATTATTGTTTGATCTGTGCCACAGCTGCAGCTTGGATTATCTCAAAGACCCCAGTGGTGCTGGTTGGCTGCACAGAAGCCTTCCCCAGTCCTGAATTGGTTAAGAAGGTCCCACTGATGATGAGGCAGGTTGAAGCTGGGCATGCGAGCAGTAGGGTCTGTGATGAGGAACTGACTGGTGGTTGATGTGAAGTACCAGTCGTCCCTCCAGAGGAAGTGGACAGTCTTCCTGCTGTCACATCCTGGCATGGCAGCCTTGACCACAATGAGTGTTGTGATGAAAGACATATAGCTGGTGGACTAAAAAAGGTCATTGAACAAGGGCGCTGCAATTTCCCTCCTGATGTAAGGGAGAGCAACATGGCTCAGAATGGGAAGCCATGGAAGATGAGTCAGTCAGAGAGTTCCTGTGATGATGCTCATTGTTGAGTTGAGTTGCATGTCAACAAGTTTGGTGTGTGCAGACTGACTCTATACTGACACACAATACTCTGCTATTAAGTATGAGATGGCAAGGGCATCTGCTCCCAATGAAGAACCTGCCAGTTTGCTCCAGTGAGCTTAAGGAAAATAGCACCTGTTTTCAGGTTTCTCTGAAAACTGTTTTTGATTAATGGGGTTAGCACAAGTACTTGGTCACATGTGCTCTGACCTTGTTGAAAGCCCGCTTCCTCGACATTCAAGATGTTCTCCACCTCTGGTGTTATTCATTGTAAAATTAGGCACTCTAGAACCTTGAGACACACAGAATGCAGCCATATCAGGCAGTAGCTTGATGGCTGGTTTGGGTCTTTACCAGGTTTTGGAAGGCCGATGAGTTGTGAGCCACGCCAGTAGAGATTAATTTGCAAACTTTAACTCTAATAGCTGCTTGAAAAAAGTTGTTGTTCTCTGTTCATTTCCTACAAGGAAACAGGTGACCATACCACAACTACCACAACCACTGGCCTTCTTGTGAGCTGTCTTGCTAGAGGCAAAAGACAGAATGCATTTGAAGATTGAACTATTCTCTCAGGATGTGATCTATTACTAAGGTAATGTGGGGGAAACATACACTGTCAGTACCTGTCCATGTTTTCCTGTTGCCTTGATAAAGACTCAGGGCCAGGGCTGTTGTTACAACAACTTACATGAACACTAATTTCATCTTCAAACGGACACAAAAAAGAACTGAGATATATTCCAATTTAGTACGGTATCCAGTCTGCTTAAATATTAATCTTCTCTCTGGCTAAGGGAGGAACCACAGTTGGTCTAACCTAAGTAAAAGGATTTTCAGGGACAGAGCAGGCTTCAGAAAAGAATCATATTTTGTTCTGTGCCTCCTCACCAAGAAAGCCACCTTCATTCTGGTACCAGAACATTTATGGCTGTAACCATGTCATCATCATCATCATGTTCCTATTACGCCTCTGGCATTTAGGGTAGTGACAAAGCTCCTCCACTCCTTTCTGTTTCTGGGAAGTCTTTCAATGCTTCCCCAGCTGTGCCCCAGGTTTTTCAGCTCGGCTTCCACAGCTCTTTGCCATGTTGTTTTCGGGTGGCAGCATTTTCACTTGCCTTCATGTGTCCATCTTTTTGCTACTCTGGTGATGGAATCAGTTTCCATCCGAAGCACGTGACCGATCTATCTCCAATGCCTCCTGGCAATGATGGTTCTCAGATCCTCTTGGCTGCACTGTGTCAATGGATCTTGGTTTGAGATTGTTCTGGGCCAAAAGATACAGAGGATTTTTCTAAGGCAGGTTGTATGGAATGAAGACAGTTCCTCTGGTGTCCATGCTTTGTTGTGGTGGGACAGCTTGCATGCATAATCTGTGTCGGCGGGGGCTTTTCGCTCCTGGTAGGTTCAACCATGCCAGATTGGTCTGTGGGGAAAGGACCAGACAAAACAGACACCCTGGTCCTCCAAGTTGTGGGTTAGGCACAGGTCTAACAACCCTGTCCCATAAAAAACAAAAAATGTTACTGAAACAGTGATGGAGAAATTGACCATTACTGTGTGTGATGGCCTTCAGGAGTCAATGACCTGTAACCAGGTAGAAAGCAAAAAAGGAAACAGATTTTCAGAAAATAAGTAGCCAAACTTACTAGAAAGATGGCAGCAGAATAAAACAACGGGAAACAAAACAGGATAAAGGGTGGGCATAGAAAAATGGGTAAATCTGTGAAAGAAAAGAGCAAACAAATAAGATTTACTTTAAACCAACCAAGCACTCAATTTTAGAACTTTTAGAAAATGCTAAGAGGTAAATATTTAGAAATTATGCCAGAAGCAAAAGTGTAGATTGCAAGCTTTTTGTGGCAAGGACATATCATTTTATAACTCTCAAAGCACCATCCACACCAACAGTACTTTAGAAATAACAATAATGAAAATGACTCCTCCCTTATGATGTCTGTAGATTGTATGCGTGCAACTGAACCATTTTTAATGCAAGTCAAGGCCATTATTTCCCGACAGTGTGTATACTTATTTCTTGCCTCCACTTCTGGAAGAGGAATTACTGCAGAACAGATAAAGGTTCCACAAGTAAACATTGAGGAGGGCACTACTTTAGCTAATCCTCATACAAAATGATTGAAAGAAGAATACACCTCTACTCCGATATAACGCTGTCCTCGGGAGCCAAAAAATCTTACCGCATTATAGGTGAAACCGCGTTATATTGAACTTGCTTTGATCCGCCGGAGCATGCAGCCCCCCCTCCCCCCCCCGAGTGCTGCTTTACCACATTAAATCTGAATTCGTGTTATATCGGGTCGCGTTATATTGGGGTAGAGGTGTAAATACATCGTGATCCAGAGGCCTGTTCCTATAAACACAGGAGTAAAATCATTGCACCTGGAGTTAATGAGCTGGATTCTGTGCTGCACCTGCACAAAAGCTGCAGTACCAGGAGGAGTGGGGAAGACAGGCAAAGGTGACTTTACACCACCTTTGAGCTGGTTGGATTCTGGGCTGCCTCAGATGCTGAAACAGCCTCCAGCACAAGTTAGAGGAACTCCTGGGGATCTCCAACTAATGACAGCCTTCCCAGCTCTGCCTGTGGGCTTCACAGCAGCCCAGAATCTCCAAAGAATCTTGCAGAGAACTACCAGCATGTCCCCTAGTCTTCTGCCCCCGGCTTTCTCCCAGCATGTCTCCTCCAAGGCTTGGCAGAGGAGGAGGTGGTGGGGAGAATCTAGGAAACATACATTGGCTCCAGGCTACTCCTGCACCTAGTAATTCTCTCATAGACCCTCAGAGCTCCTGAACGGCCCCCTATACACTGCCACAATGGCATATGGATGATTGGGCAGGGACTAAAATTGGCCCAGTTGGGCTATTTGTGCACACTACAAAGTTTAACTGTGACATATCCATGTGTTGTATGTCGTTGTAGCCATGTCTGTCCCAGGATATTAGAGGGACAAACCAGGCGAGGTAGTATCTTTTATTGGACCAACTTCTGTTTGTGAGAGATAGAAACTTTCAAGTCACACACAGCTTAGAATATGTGCTAAATACTTATGCTAAACAAGTGTTCCTTCTTGCATTTAACTGGGACGTTCAGAATTCCTTTCCCAGATCTGAAGAAGAGCTCTCTGTAGCTCAAAAACTTGTCTTTCTCACCAACAGAAGTTGGTCCAATAAAAGATATTACATCACCTACCTTGTCTCTCCAATGTCCATGTGTTGCAGACAGAAACAATCACTATAGAAAGCACATATGGAGAGCTGATCCTCAAGCTCTTAAAACACTGGTCTCAAGCTGAAAAGTTTCTTTAGCTGATAGTGCTAACAGTCCCATATCCACTCTGTGGGCCAGCCGCTGGAGAGCATCATCACTCATTCATACATCCAAGCAGAGAAATTACAGTGAGATTCCTGAGCACATTACAGGCATGCTGTACCTGGGTTAGATACTGCTGTGGCTGGAAAGTGAGCTGTTCAGGCATCTCATGTTTCTTCACTGTAGGTCCAGCTGCTCCTTCAGTTCCTAGTCAGCTTTCCCTTGGACCACATTGTGGATTACATTTTAATAGAGACTGTTTTGTTAACATTTTAATCCAAAAACATCATGTTTTTTAAATGCATTTTAGCTGCTTGAAACAACTGTCCATGGTATTTCTTTCCTCTTGCTTTAGAGTCAAGGTTTTTGTTTTTTTCATTTGGGGTGGGAGGGGGGAGTTTAAGGAAATCATTTCTTTCTTTATTAGGTGAGTTTCCAAAAGCTTTTGTAGAAAAAAACTCCTAATAGATCTATGCACAGTTGGTTGATGAAATAAAGCTGGTTTTGCATACAGGCAAAAGTGAATTTTATTGTGGTTTCTGGGTGTGAATTAACCCTCTTTAACTATTTTTAAAAGTGTCAGTGGGAGTTGGGCAGCCAACTCCCTGAAGTGCCTTTGAAAATTTCACCTTGATCTTTCAAGTTTATTAAGGTCACCACTTTCCATCAGGAGCTTGCCCGTCTCTGTTTACTTCAGGTTGTTTCCTAAGTTTTATTTGTGTTTACTTCTTGGGTCAGATTCTTGGGCCTCTACATTCTGCACTGGACCAACTTGGGTAGGAGGGGAAAAGGGAGGGAAGTCACAATTTGGCTTTAAGCAATATTTGTTTCCTCCCAATCCCTGATTCTGGGTGGGCAAGGCTTTGAGCCATTTTCAAGGCAGAATTTATATAGCCTTGTCAGTATCAGCAACCCAGAATTTCTGGGGTGCAGGGATGCCTAGCCACACCCTCTTCTCCTCTACTTCCCACCATAGTTGGAGGGAGGGTGGAGGGGGTGTGATAGGAGCCCCTACAATAACTCTATGCTATCTGAGATTCCCCCCACTGGGTGAGTACGCTCCAAGACATTACAGTGGAAGATTGGGGTCTTTGTGTGTAGTACTCTGGTTAGAACTCCTGTCAGTAAAAATCAGCTTGAGCTTATTAATTTTTTAAAAGAGGCTTCTCAGAAACTTGCCTGAATTGTAAACAGTGGACCAAAATCTGCTTATTTACACCTCAACAAACCCTCTCAAATCAGTTGGATTTGAACGAGTGTATATGAGAGCAGAATTTGGCCCAAAATACTTTAATTCTTCTGACACTATTTATAGTTGCCACCATTTCAGCAGTCATGAATCATGTCTGTCTACAGATCACATGGGTATGATCTCCATGGTGACTTGGTCACTTGAGGTAGAAATATGAGCTGGCAAGTCAAGGTTACTGTGTCTCCCTCTCTCCCTTTCTCTGTCAGTGCAATGCAGGTAATTACTAGCATGACATTTTGACTTAAAGTAGGCTTCATCTGGAGCAAAATTTGCCATTTTTTTTAACTGCATAAAAATAATTTGAACAATGCACTGTGTACCACAGATCCTAGATCCATGCACGGAGAGCAGATGGTACCCTGTTCTGGATCTCATTTGGTAGAAAAGCAAGCATCCTTGGTTAGAGGAAGTTGATGCTACAAGAAAAATAAATAAAAGAAAAATCTTATGTAGGTCTTCCTTCTCTGAACTGTAGAAACTTTCATTGTGAGGAAACCACCAGCTCCTTTGTCCTTAGTAAATGTCCTGGGAAAATGGAAACATAAAGACAGAATTACAAAGACAGAATTTGTCTAGTCTTAGAATAGAAATACCTAAACAGACACAGTACAGTGTAAGGGAGAATCTTAAGTCTTATCCATGTGTTTAAATTAACCAGCAGGCACTTAAAGTTTACTTCTTTGTACTGGTGATGCCCCTTTCCTGTTTTCATTGATGCAAAATGACTTTAAAATGAGTAATATTTTTCTTGTTTGCTAGCACCATCTCCCCCTGTTGTCCATCCACATAAAATGCATAGTCCTGGAACATAAGAAACGCGATACGTTTCCTTCCAGTTCTTTTGTAAGCTGACATGAAGTAGACAGACCCTCTGAAGTTTTGTGCATGCTGTGCTTCTTCTCCACCACCCCCCTTGCTGCAACAAGAAAAGCCTTTTCTTTTAACCTGGCTTCCTTTGAAGAAGTGACTCAGGCAGCTTCATGGCCTCTCAAGGTAAGTGCATACATAGCCTGTATTTTTATATCATGTTTACAGAAAACTAGTCTTTTAAATTTCCAGCAATTTTATTAAATGCAAGCGGTTCAGACTAAAGCCACATCATCCAAAGCATGGTTGTTTCACCTTTTTTGTTTTTCAGAATATGAGATGCTCCTAAGGAGAGTAAAATCGATAATAAAATGTTAATTGAATAAAATATATTAAATAAAAAGTAGCATTTGCATTTAACCTGTGAGGTGTTTGTTCATATTTCTATGTGTACCATTGCCTGAATAGTTGGTATTGAATATGTGGAAAGGGTATGCACTGATCCAAGGTTAACATATTTTGCACACACTTCTTCCATAGTCAACTTTGAAAATAGTGTGTCAGCAGATGATGCTCATTTTCAAGATGTGTCACAATCCTGCTACCAAGTAACAAAGGAAATTTTTGATGATTAAGTGCATTTAGTCAGATTAGCTATATTTGGGTTCATTCTTGACATGTATTGTCTTTAGCTGGAGCCAGTTGGCTCCTCAGAACTGCAAGTGAAAATTGCAGTCAGTTAATTATAAAATCCTTCTAAGTTCATTTGCACATGCTACCAAATGATGTAACTGAACAGAA
This sequence comes from Trachemys scripta elegans, assembly GCF_013100865.1. Lineage (NCBI taxonomy): Eukaryota > Metazoa > Chordata > Testudines > Emydidae > Trachemys > Trachemys scripta. The sequence goes on along the minus strand of NC_048306.1, from coordinate 74,710,676 downwards.
AGAGCCAAGATTCAGATCTCCTTTATGTCGATACAACTCCACTGAAGATACCTCATTGAGTTGTACAGGTGCAGTGGGAGCAGAATTTGGGGGTCTAGCAGAGTTCCAACAATTTGCTATATATGATTGTCAGTTTTCGGCAATCTTTTTTGCTAGAACGTTGTAAATGCAATGCTACTTAACACTAAGGATGTTCTTGGGTACCAAGTAGTTTTTATAGCATTATTGCTGCATGCTTTGAAATATTCTTCTTTTGGAATGTGAAGACTTGCATATTTCTATTGAAGTTATAATGGGGAATTTGTCATGTATATTTTTAATGTACAGTAGTTAGCAGAAACAGCTGAATAATGTAGCCTTCTAGCATAGAGTTTCCACAGTAAAGAAACATGGTAATACACTTCTAGACAGTGGCCAATAATTCTACAAATTATGATTATACTGTCCAATCTGTTTGTTTATCTTAAATGTTCACTTACCATAAGTGAAATAGAAAAACACCTTCACAAAATAAGCACAAAAATAGACAAAGCTTCAAAGTATCTTAGATTTCCATCAATATTTAATGTATTTGCTGTTTGATTTTTTGATAACTTAAATGCGATGGACAAAACTGCAGTTTGTCATTTTATTTCTTATTACTATTCAAGAATGACACTAGCACTTGGCCAATAAGACTTCATGGCATTTCATGTAACAAGAGTTAGAGCAACAACAGTACCCTGTGAGGTAAAATGATGCAGAAGCCCCTATAAAATATTCATAACCCAGTTATACATTTTTAAAAGCCAGATAGAAATTCAAAGGGCTTCCTTCTTTTTCCTATAGTCTCAGACTTTGAAAGAAAGCAGTAGCTGCAAAGATAAATTAAGATCAAAATATGATTAAACGATGAATCAGCTACACTATGTTCAAATAATGCTAAAGGATCTCATTTAAACCCATAACAGCAAAGGAAAACTTTAAAGCCACAGCTCCTTCTGGTGCTAAAACCCCATTCTGCCTAAGTATTGTCACACACTTGATAGAAACGATCTGTTTGGGGACACTCACAGTATCTAAGTGTGGAGGCTCAGTTTAATAAAATGCATTGTTATTTAAACACAATGGGCCTAGCATTGCTTTCATTTATGCCAGTATAACTAATTTAGCTGCACTGAAATCAGTGGTAAAACCAGTGTGAGATCAGAATTGGGCTCATAAGATGGATTTTCCTTTCTGTTATATACATGCACACATATTGACTTTGGTGGCATTTGGTGATGTAAGATAGGGCCCAATCGTACAGCCACTTGCAAGTATAAGTAGTCTCATTATCTTAAATAGGACTATCCAAGGTAACAAACACTGTGTGTCTAATAAAAAGAACAGGAGTACTTGTGGCACCTTAGAGACTAACAAATTTATTTGAGCATAAGCTTTTGTGGGCTAAAGCCCACATCATCAGATTCATGCAGTGGAAAATACAGTAGGACGATATATATATATACACAGAGAACATGAAAAAATGGGTGTTGCCATACCAACTCTAATGAGACTAATTGATTAAGGTGGGCTATTATCAGCAGGAGAAAAAAACGTTTGTAGTGATAATCAGGATAGCCCATTTCAAACAGTTGACAAGAAGGTGTGAGTAACAGTATATAGTAATAGTGAGTGTTTTCAAGATCAATCCCTAAGTACACAGACTGATAAAGCCCATCTTCTAATACTCTAATTTCACCCTGGTGTAACACCATTTAAATCAATGGCATTATATTGGTTAAAACCAATTTGTCAGTGTGGAGAATCAGGCCCAACCATTGTAACAGGAATGCAGCCGTTGATATCCTTTTATAAAAAAGCCAGCTTTGGGAACCTCAGATCCCAGACAAGCCATTTACTTTCTAGAGAAGGTTTCTCTCAGATTAAGCCTATCATGCACTAATAAAACCATAAACATTAAAGAGGATACTGCACAGGTACTCTCAGTATATAAACCGCTGCCCCATTTGACCCAAGCAGTCTTGTGGGGTTGTTTCCATTAGGAGGAGAAATTAATGATAGAGTCAGGTATTTCTTTGATGCAATCCTGTTTGTTTACAGAAAAAATAACTATGAAGTCCAGATTCCCTGCACACAGGAATCAAAGATCCGGAGACAGTTTCTCTGCTCAGAGTTCCAAGCCAAAAGTGCTCTCATAGCTTTCTCACAAGGTCACATGACAAGCACTTCTCAGACTGTCTCTGATGCTGCCTTCTTTGGCTATGGTGTTTCTGCTCCTTCTCTCTCTGTCACACAGCTCTCTCAAACAATAGCCATCCCCCTTCCTTTGCATTCAGCCCTCGGGGAAACTCTTCTGCCCACATAGCTCAGGTTTCTGACCAGTCTTGTGTGTGTGTTACATTTATCCAGAATGAGGGGCAGCTATTGCCCCACCAGTGAGGTATCACTCAGCTCCCAGCATAATATAATGTACATGTGCATGGTCTTGCTCTCTTTGTGTCTCTGTATCAGTGTCCACATTCTACCACAAAGTTGATAGAAATCCCATTCCTGCAAAATTCTGACACACTCATTGATAGATACAGCTACATAAAAATGATACAAAGTAAACAGTTAAGTTACCTAGGCAACAATATCATATCCTAATTGTATAATCTAAATCTTAATTAAGTCTTTTTTTCCTTCCTGCAGATCCTCAAGGACAAATAAACAAAATCTTTCAGGATTATCTCCCGGGTTCTCCAGACCTTCCTAGCCAAAATAAACCTGTTGAACCTACAAAAGCCTGGAAGCATGCACCACCTCCTCACAGCTTGCCTCCTGGTCTGGAATACCTGAGCCAGGTCCTGTTGTCTCTAAACTTTAATAACATTTTTTTTCCTCAATAGCTTATGTTTGTGTTGAAACGAAAGAAAACTTTGAAATTAATTTAGACTTGCAGGAAGGGCAGGATGGTTACTTCTGCCTTCACTTTCATTCCTCAATGACTCAATAAAGTGGGTCTCTTTCCCCTCCCCTTGTCATGCCTTACCTCTCTTTTCTTTTCCCCAATCTCCCTCCAGCTCATTAACAGCCCGGTCCTACTCCCATGGAAATCATTACCAAAATTCCCATTGACTTCATAGAGAGAAAAACAAGGCTCTAAAATGGAGCCCACATTTTGAGGCGCATGAAGGTCTTTTAGTCAGATGATTTCTGTCCATACTTGTACTTCTCCCAGAGCCATAAGTATCCCTGTATCATGGCATCTTAGATGGCCACCTATACAGACTGTGTCCAAAACCATCATTGCCTTTAGCAAATTGTGGTTTGTAAAATGATTGGCATAATAGGCTTCAATGATTGTGAATCATTTTTTATCTTTTAAACTTCATAGCCAAGAGGCCACTTCAAACGAAAGAATCTATTTGACAAAAAACATTCTCAGGTGTGTTCCCAGGAACACTTGAGACTATTCAGAATGAAAGCATTTTAAAATCTGATCAGCTTGCCACATATGCTGTTTGAGTCCTGTCTGCACTTCACTTAAGGCCTGCTTTTGACACCATTATTCAAACTGTGTAGTACTTTACTCCACAGTTATTCCCACTGATCAGCATGTGGGAGGGGGAAAGAACCAGGCCCTCCGTTTTGACAGTGAAACTAGTCTGATAATTTAGAATGTGCAGCTCTGATTCTCATGCACTAGACAGATGTTGAGTTTGGCTCCCAACATTCTAACAGGGCTAAGGAAAGTTTCAATCCATAAAGGCTTTAACTGAAATAAATACATGAGAATATTTTTATCCACATTAGGTTTTGATAGGAAAAATAATGTATTTTACATTTGCAGCCTAAATTATTGTGTAGTGTCTATTTGTTACCGAAAACACTGTCAGTATTAGATAGCTAATGAAACTGGGCACCTAAAGGGAATAGTAATTGTTTTTCACCCCATTCAGAATCTGTTCTTTACTTTAGAGCAGGGGCAGGCAAACTTTTTGGCCTGAGGGCCGCATCGGGTTTTGTAAATTGTATGGAGGGCCAGTTAGGGGAGGGGGTCGTGGCCACGACCCCCACCTCCTATTTGACCCCCCCCCGGGATTCCTGCCCCATCCAACCCCCCCGTTCCTTGACGACCCCTCTGGGACCCCTGCCCCATCCACACACCCCTGCTCCCTGTCCCCTGACTGCCCCCGGACTCCCGCCACCCCATCCAACCCCTCCTCTCATTCCTGACGGCCCCCCCGGGACCCCTGCCCCATCCAACCACCCCTTCTCCCTGTCTCCTGACTGCCCCCGGAACTCCTGCCCCTGACTGCCCCCTGCCCCCCATCCAACCCCCCCTCCTTCCTGACTGCCCCCCGGGACCCCTGCCCCCATTCAACCCCCTGTTTCCCCCAACCACCATCCACACCCCCACCCCCTGACCACCACCCCAAATTCCCCTGCCCTCTATCCAACCCCGCCTGCTCCCTGCCCCCTTACCATGCTGCCTGGAGCACCAGTGGCTGGCGGCGCTACAGCCGCGCCGCCCGGCTGCAGCCAGGCCACACTGCCGCCACCACACAGCACAGAGCACCGGGTCAGGCTGGGTTCTGCAGCTGCGCTGCCCCAGGAGCTCACAGCCCCGCCGCCCAGAGCATTGCACCGGCAGCGGAGCGAGCTGAGGCTGTGGGAGAGGGGGGACAGCAGGAGAGGGGCCGGGGACTAGCCTCCCAGGCCAGGAGCTCGGGGGCCGGACAGGACGGTCCCACGGGCCAGATGTGGTCCGCGGGCCATAGTTTTCCCACCCCTGCTTTAGAGCCATGATGGTGAGTCCATGAGCATTAGTTCAGGGATAGTGGAGCAAGCAGTTTCAGTCAAGCAGTAAGTGTGATGGTAATAATAAATACTTAGCATATTACGTGTTCAGATTTCTGTACAAACATTAACTAATTATTCCTCAACTTACCCCAGTGAGGTAAGACAGTAAATTCTATGATCCCCATTTAAAAGAAATTTTCAATCTGACACATGGCCAAACGGCAAATCACTGTCAGAACCATGATGAGCTCCAGGCTTCCTGGACTTCATGCCCAGACTTAATCCAATAATCAGGCTGCTTCTCTGAGTGATGTAACCATCATGGCCTCCTCAGATAATGGGTATATCATCTCTCTGATTATCCTTAAGTTTCTCCCCAGTCTAGAGAAATAGAAGAGAAGACCATCTCTACAGCTCTGAAACAATTGTGCACTTGCCACTGAACAACTGCAGGTTTTCTAATAGCCACTTTCACTGTACATTTGGAAGCATTTGATCAGATCTGATGTTCCGAGGCAGAACCCTTATATCCAAGTGCGCTGAAGGTGTGGCAGGAGTTTTAAGGAGTCATCATTTAGGTTTGATTTCACCAGAGTAAGGTCCAGCTGTAAATCACAGTTTTACTTTTGAGAGAATCTCAAAGCTTGTTTCTTTAAATCTTCAAATCTGTGCCAGTAGCAGAAAATCAAATGAAGTAGCTGCTTCTATTAAAGTATAGCAATGAAATACCTAGGAGCATTTGTTCTGTTAAATTAAGGATCCCTGCTCCCCAGAACGCTTGCTTGTCATTGAAGAGAATCAAACTGAACCCAGTAACTGAAATAGGAGAGGTTCTAGAATGACCCCTAGATCTTCTACAGTCTTCACTGCATTTCTTACTTGTGGTGTGGTGGTCATGGAAGGAGGCTGGCAGACTTTTACCCAGTGTAACCTTTCCCATTCAGAGGAACTGCTGAGAAGTTGCTGCCTCCAAAATCCTTGTAGTCTTCTATTCAGAGACACCTCTGTTCTAGTGGTTGGTTTCTTCTAGCACTTTACTTTCCTACAATCTAGTTGGGTAATCACCTTTTGGGAGTAGCTCAGTTCCCTACATTGATAACATGGGATCTATTTACATTTCCACTTAATCCACCTGATTCGCAAATTAGAATTACTGGAGTTTACACACCACAGTGTTCTGCAATGATTTGAAATCCCTACTTTCCCCAGTTCTTGCAAGATTAACAACACAAACATGACAAGTGGTGGAGCAAGTGGAATTCAGAATGTGACCTAATTGGATGTGGGAGAGCTATCTTCCCAGAAGAAGAGGCCCTCACATCTGTAGAGAGAGTAGGCCCTATATCTTTTCCTGATGTACAAGGAGATTTGTAGCAGGCAAACTCTTTGGGGGTTATACTGACATTTTCTCCTGGGAGATAGGCAAAAGATAGAGTTCACTGGGGTATTGAATAGAGATAGCTATTCAGCATATTGAGTAGGAGGTGGTTTGTAGGAGAAGGTGGAAGGCTACAGGGGCAGGTTTGGCATCCCAGTTTCTCAGGTTATTTGGATAAACTTCAGAGAGGTGTCCAAACTTTGCATTGCTTATTCTGACCATGCTGAGTCTCTCTGATGTCTCCTCTCATTCCTGTATTTATTACTTGCTTCTATTCCTTTTTACAACAAGAACCTGTAACTTCAGGGAGCCAGTGCAATGTAGAATATGAACTATGCTTGATCACTTCAGGTGAGGGCGACCCAGCCTTGGCTAAGGGAGTCCCAAATCCCAAGCCATGTGCCTGAGAAAACCCCACTTGCATCTGACTAGGCCCCAACCCCTTGTTCACTCCCAAACCTTCTGAGGATCAGGAACTAACTCCAGAAACAAGTGCTGCACTCAGCAACGAAACCATACTTTTCTATGAGCAGAGACAACTCCCCCATCAGTTCCAGGGATGATTCAGGGAAGACCCTTTGGGGAGTCACACATATTAGCTATTGTACGTTGTATCCAGTCCTGATGCTGAGATATACAAGCTAATACTCTCTAAGGCAATTGAGTCCAAACAGCACCCAGCTCCAGCACCTCAGACCCAAACAGGGCATCTTCTGCCCCATATGCTGGTCACTGGTGCTTGGCATAGTGCGAGCTCAGAATGCTTAGCCCTGATTTCTGATGCATTGCTTGGTATCCATCCCCATGGTGGTCATACTAATCAGAACTCCTCTGCCATCCCCCAGGCCTACTCCCTTGGCTGATCCCCTAGCTCTAGGTTTGGCCTGCAATTGAGTAGAGTAGAGGCAAGCAGACCCTCTGAAGTAAATGGGAGTAGCTGAGGAGTAATCTATTACTCTGCATGCATAAGGGGAATCAGAAATTGTTTCTAAGATGTAGGGAGAAAATATTTTCCTTTTTCTTTGCCAGCTTTTCACCTTAGTGAATAGGTACCATGCTTTCTATATACATATATTAAAAGATTCAGGAAAAGTGGATCTCTTAGTTTTCTACAGTTACAGATTGCATGCAAGTCTTTATTGTCTTCCATATCATAGCCTTATACATTGTCCACAATCCCAAAAAGTGAATGTGGGGACCATTCCTGGAATTATATTTGAAGTCAAAGAGAGCTTTGCCTATGGAGATATACAGGACAGTACCCAAAAGAGAAGAAAGTGTAGGAAAAGAGTGTGTCTTGCAAACATTTATACCTTCAAAAGTTGGGCCAGTACCTTTATAGCCGAGATATGTTTAAGTTATATAGCCAAAACTGCCTCCTTTTAAAAAAAAAGATAATTAACCTGCTAAAAGGACTAAGGTCAAGCGGGTTGCATAGACCCTTATAAATCTTAGGGTCTAAGATACTTTGAGATGCAATGTGAGAAATCTCTTTGCTCTTTGAGTGCACTGATAAATGATGGATCAGGACAGTCTTCTTACAGAATCCAATAAAACAAAAAAGCACATGACATGTTGCTATCCTTACTACACTCTCCAAACTTAAACATATTTTTATTTGATAATAAATTAATTTATACAGTTAAAATAGCTGTAGGCTTTACCAGAGTAACATCACTCAATATGTTTTGTCTTGTGAAAGACCAAATTGGGGTACAAAACCAATATTCAAATATCGGGTCATTTCTGCAGTGTTCAGGATGTTTGGCAACCTATAAAGTATTTGTCCCGTTTATTGGTAGCAAAGCTCTATACTAAACTCCTTCAGATGCAAGAGGTTCCTGTTATGCCTCCTGAAGTTTAAGCTGCAAGTAGCATAACTGCTTAAGAAAATGTTTGTAAGGTCAAAGGCCTTATTCAGAAATCACTTATTTGCATGTGTACTTCAGAGATAAGTGTCAGGCCATGGAGGCTATCTCACTAGCTTCAGTTTGCAAACTGGATGAGCTGCAGGAGTGACTTGAACCAAATGGCTGCAAGTTGTTTTGAATACGTATTACACAAGGTTGATATATAGTGGAGGGCTGTGGCATGATGGTCCCATATGGTCATCCCATATTTTCTTTCTTCAGCCATGAGTAATGAGAAAATCTTGTACCAAATATTTGATGGCCATCAGAAATTTAAGGAAAAGAAATGACCAAAGGCTAAATTGTTAGCCTACAGTCAAAATGACATTGAAGTGATAGCCAGTCAATTTTACAGCATTAGCACCCCCTTCTTAAAACAGAAAGAATACCTGAGAGGCAATAATAAACCATGACGGCAGCTCTGGGGAGGAGATTCTGAAATACATGGAAAATATTCACTGTTTATCACTGGGTTTATAATCTATCAATCATATGATCATTTCTCCTTGGTCAACAAGTTGGCTTTATAGAGAAGTGTATTTTTGTGTGTGTGTGCTCATTTTGGCATCCTTGAATGCCATGTGATGACCACTATTTCTGAATCTCCAGATTTTTTACAGCATAACTTTAAACACTGTGTGCACTGGCCATGCCTCCTCTCTGGCCCCAACAAGTCCTTGTCTGTGCCTTCTGGTGACTCACTCATATCAGGTGAATCTCCAACAGGGGGAAAAGGGCCAGATACCGTTGCATACTCAGAACAGCACAAAGGAGACAGAGTGGGAGAAAGAATCAGGTTCTGCATCCTTTGTACATTTCCCTCAATTACAGCTGGCCTCATCATGATCCCAGTGGAATTCATTTGGTCACTGTTTTCAAATGGATGCATACAATACATAACCATCACAGCTTATATCATGTTCCTCCAGCTGGCATGGAGTAGAACCAGCTCCCTCTTGAGCAGGTCGACCCCTCTGAATTAACAAGAAGATGACTACAGTGACACAGGATGCTCCCCAGTATACCCAGCCCCTGCTGGCCTGGGAGCAAAGAAATGTAGGTCTGCTGGAACATATGGTGTCCTTGACAGGTATATGAGAACGATTACTGTGGCAACTCCAAATCTCTTTAAAATTAGAAGAGTGTCACCATGTACTTTCATTTATTTTCATTTTTTTAACAGCTGGACCAGATAATCATTCACCAGCAGGTGGAGCTTCTTGAAGGTACCAGGTGTATGAGTTTCATCTTTACAATGCCAGCATGTAGATATCTTTGTAAATGTAACATAAATTATGCCCTGACCTTTTCCCATTGAAGTCAATGAAAACACTCCCATTGACCTTAATGGGCATTTTATCAGGTCCTCCATGCACTGATAGGTTTAATGCTGAAAGTTCATTTTGTTTACGGCAGTTCTACCGCAATAAAAGGAGAGGAAAAAGTCAATAACGAGTCTCTATTCCAGCCATAAAAGTTTCTTCATCAATGAGTTCACTGGGATTGCTCACATGCCTAAAGCTACTTATGTTTATAAGTATTTCTGGGATTGGGAAGATGTTCTCTTTAGCAATTATTCACATGCTACCAAATAATGTAATGCTCTCTGATCAGATGAGTTAAAGAAACAGAAGGTATCTGTAAGTGATACAATAATGCATGCTACTTTGCATGTATATAGTGCTTTAATATTGCAAAGCACTCTAGAAACATTAACTGCTGCAAATGAAATGTCATGTTTCTTGATTTTTTTTTCACCGCAGATTGGCATAGGGCCTGATCCTGCCTCATTGACATGAATAGGAGTTTTGCCACTGAGCAAAACTGAACAGAATCATGTCATTACTTTTCACCTATTTAAGTTAGTGATGAGTCCAACACTTTATAATTCTATAGTGAGTCAAACCAAAGTCTGATCTGAGCACTCTCTAATTTGGTTTAAAATATAGATTCCATGGTGTTCAGATTCACTCCACTGTCTGATTAGTGTTGCATAATTGCATAGTTTAATTACTTTAAAGGAATTTTTAAATAGTCCCTGTTCCAAAGAACTTACAATATACATTAGAGAGAGAGGGTTGGACTGTGAACTTGGATCCAAACTTGGATCAGATGTTTTTGGACCACCTTTAATTCTAATTTATTATACTAAATAACTTGCTAACTGTTTTACTTTATTAGTCATACTTGGTACGGAGACCTGCAGCAAATACGAGATAAAAAACCATTTGGGACAAAGAGTTTACTTTGCAATGGAAGAAAATGGTTGCTTTGATCGTAACTTCTGTTCACCTATACGGTCTTTCACCATAAGGATTACTGATAACACCGGTCGAGAGGTGATCACAGTGAATAGACCCTTGAGATGTAACAGCTGCTGGTTCCCTTGCTACATGCAAGAGGTCAGTGAATAATAACAACAGCATCTTTCATTTATGTATCTCAAATTATTTACGAACTTTCATTAAGCCTCATGAGACCTCTCTCAGTTTGGCACTATACCCACTTTCCAGATGGGTAAAATGCACAAAAAGGACTATGTGTTTTGTCCATCTTCATGTGGTGAGACATAGAGACCAGAAGGCTGGGCTCTGGCTGCTAGACCATATTTCCTCTTTTTAAAAAAAAATCCATAAAAATAATAATTGTCAAGACAAGTAACTAGCAAGGAACATACTTCCTTAATGATGAATGAGACCATTAATTACAGGTAGCCTATGGCAAGCAAGGAAGTTCCGACTGGCCTTCATTCAAATTACGGGTATGATGCAGACTAGCTGCATGGCAAGTTCCATAGGGTTTTTGCCATATTAACATAGAGGGTTTGAGTGATCTGATTAGACTCTGCAAGTCCAGACCCACAAATGATTAGAGAACTTGCACTCAACACTGCTCAGATAAGCCCCAATGCTGCAATGAAGCCCATGTAGAGGTCAGTCCTCAGTGCAGGATTGGGGCGATAATTTATACGACTGGAGCACGTGAGCCACGCTTTGTTTGAAGTGTATGTGTTTTTGTAGTATGTTTCAGTTTCCACTCTTCAGTTTGATGCAAGACATTGTATCATAATTTCAAGCTGAATAGTAAAAGTACTGTCATTTCTTACAGATTACATAACACTCATTTTGATATTTATGAGAAATTAAACATCATGGGTGAAATCAGTGGCAATACCTGACTTCAAATGGGGTCAAGATTTCACCCCTGTTTGGTGGTGGTTTGCTTGCTGTTTGCTATGTTTAGTACAAAAATGTCCATATTAGTCCTGATAAATCCTATGAGATATGTGTGTATGGGTGTGTGTGTATAGTTTGAATAACTTGCTTTTGTGCATTTTTAACACAATCCTATAGGAACAATTAGCACAATAAATATAATTTTACTTGTCACAGACTAACAGTAACTTTACAGTGCAAATCACATAGTGTGACAGTAAAGTACATGGAAAGATAGGTCCTTAATTAATGTGCGTCAGTCTGACTTAGATGGCAGCGCCCTGGACTCTGCCACAGAAACTCCTAATATCACTCCTATACAGTTTCACAGTATCCACAGTCTTGTGTTAAGAGCGTGCTCCCTTTGAATGAGAACACAGATTCTTTCTGTATTGCACCACTCAATACTATAAACCATCTGACTCTGAGATGCGTTGACTATGAAAGGTGAATATTCTAGTCCAACATGTTGATTTCATCATTTTATGCTTTATATACTTGCCCATGTACTTTCTCAGTGGTGCATTATGATTTGCACTAGAGATGCAGATCAATGTACAGAAGTATCAACATCTCTATATAAATAGACCTTGGTATATTAACTAATTATTGTAAATACATTAGCTTCAGTATACATATGGTTTTTCATGTTATACAAAACTTTATTCCTTAGAAAGAAGAACAGGAGTACTTGTGGCACCACTCCTGTTCTTCTTTTTGCGGATACAGACTAACACGGCTGTTACTCTGAAACTTGTCTTTATTCCTTAGCAGCAATTATTAAGTTAATATTGTTCAATATATTTAAAACTATCCTATGAAGTCTTTTCATACCATGTTTATGGTTTAAAATTTTGCATTTAAAAATAGGGCAATTAATCTTGTAAATTTACACATGTTATTATTGTATGCCACTTTTGTCTAATAGTTAGAAGTTCAGTCCCCTCCTGGTACAATAGTCGGCTACGTTGTCCAGAACTGGGACCCTCTGCTGCCTAAATTCACTATACTGAATGAGAGCAAAGAAGATGTATTGAAAATAATTGGCCCCTATGCAACATGCAGCTGTTTTGGAGATGTAGACTTTGAGGTATGTTTCATACACTAGAGAATACCCATTGTTTAAAAGTAATATAATATTTTGACTGAAACATTCAATGAAGGTTTTAAACTTAAAAATAAAACCAATGAACTACTGTAATGTAGGAACCAGATGTCAACAGTGTACAGAGTGACAAATCAAAGTTCATATTTCTAACCTCAGATCTTAGGCTGGAAGTTGAGTCTACCACATGTATTTCCTAGATAGGAGTGACAAAAGATGCAGGAAAAAACATTCTCCTGGGGTGAAATCCTGGACCCCCTGAAATCAATGAAAGTGTTGCCATCTACTTCAATAGAGCCAGGATCACGTCTCAGTCTCCTTCAGTAAAGTGCTGATCCAAAGTCCACTAAATTCAGTGGGACACTTTCCACTGACTTCAATACCCTTAGACCTATTCTGAGAGCAGTATTGCCATTGAACAGCCACTTAACTGCGGCTTCTACAGAAGGACAGTTAAGTCTGAGAAGCAGTAGATTTGAGGGGTTTGGGGAGAGCAAAACATGCACAAAATTTGCTATGACAATCACAGTGCTTTGGATTTCTCACTTTCTGTTTTAGCAAGATTAAGGGATCATAGCAACCTTCTACACTGGCTACCTCCTAAACAGCCACACCAAAAGACTTCAGTGAGGTTCTGCCACAAATGTAGGTTTAATTTACCAACTAACTGTAATGACCAAACAATCAGGGACACATTTGTCTGAGCCAGAAGTTAGGGCAGCATTGGTCCCAAGACTATTTACAGCTAGTCAAGAATTTTTTTGTCAAAGTGAAATTTCCTTGTGAAAAAGGGGGAGAATTGTGTACATTTTCACAATTTCTTTTGCCTGGTTTCCAACCAGCTCCAGTGCTGCTGCTGATCCCAAAGTATCTTTCTGGTGTGTCATTTCACATGGATAAAAATAAGCATGATCCTCCAAAACATATAAGTGATGACAAACATGAGGGTACTGATTAGTGGTAATTCGAAGTCAGTGGCTAGGGGAAGCTAAGAGATAGAAGGAAATCCATCTCATTTCTCAGTCTTCTGTGTCAGAGCAAGTAACTCCATTGGTCAGAGGCAGCTGCATCAGCGTCATATGCATCTAAGCTATTGTTGCGGAATCTACTGTAGCTGCTGCCGCTGTCTCTTTTCTTTCCATTGTTTCATCATCACTGATGACACAATACTTCTAAGCAGCAGCATGGCTGAAGCAAGAGTCGTCTGACTCTTTGTGTACAGAGAATAGGCCAGATTCGGTGATCTTGTGACATCCTGCTTGAGGATAGGGGTATGAAAGGAAGGTGTCTAACTGCTGCCACTGTATCTGCTGCTGTGGCAGCAGCTGCTCTGTTTGTGCAATTGCACGTATATTTTCCAATTGAATTTTGTCTGCTTTTCTGATGTTGTGATGCTGCAGATGTGTGTCCAGCATGCCTGCCATAAACTGAATTTCAGCACACGCCCTGCAAAGCTATTGTTTAGTGCCAAGCTGACAAAAATGCTGAGATTCTCATTTGCTGATCATGGGAAAAGTCTGGGGAAATAATTTTCCTCCAAACAAAATGGAAGATGAGCCTAAGCCACAAAATTTGAATTCACAGCCAACATTTGTGGATGTTCAGATGTGCTCTTTTTCTTTGGCCCCAGCTTTAAACACATGAGGACCTGTGCCAGTTGTCATTTCACTGGAACAATGGAACCAGTCCCATTGAAGTTAATGGGTATTTTGCCCCTGATTTCCAATGGGAACAGAATCAGCCTGATTGTGACTGGCCATTGGGACAGCTTTTGGGAGGGTAACTTAGATGGAGAGAAGGGTATCCATTCTGCAGGAGCAACATTAGGGTGACATGCTATGCATGTGCAGTTTCCACAATTAGAAACTGCACAATAGTTCAGTGTACAAATGGAGGGACGTGAGATGACGGGAATGGTTGACCAGCTCCTCTCTCTGTCCTCTGGGATCATAATCTCAGACAATGGGGCAAATGTGATACATGGTGATGCTGTTGGCCACATAGCCTGCTTTCCACATGTCAGAAACTCATTTTTTTTGGAATTCCATTTAAAACACCTCAGACAGAACATGGATCCTCTCTCTGTGACAACTTGAAATTTCATAGACAGGAAGTGTCAAGGAAAGGTGGCTTTATTCTTCATTTATTTTTTATATTGTGATTGCACCATGAGGCCTCCAAAGGCTAGGACCCATTGTGCTAGGCACTGTACCAACATAGGAGATGACAGTTCCTGCCCCCAAAAAGCTTAAAGTCTGAAAGACAAGACATAACTGCAGGAGACAAGCAAGTAAAGGTGAAGATGGGAGAGGTGGAGTAACAATAAAAATAATAGGATGGTGTGTTCCATATTCTCCTGCTTTGAATAACCCTTCCCCCGGGGGCGGGGAGGGAAGGCTTCCCAAATTTCCCAGAAAGGTGAAATGCAGAGGTTGTAAAACTATTCAAAATAGTAAACATTTTTTCTTTTGATTATAATAATAAATTCTAGTAAGCATGGAGATTAATGGTTCTGGCTATCTACATGGGGGTAAATTTCATTTCACCTTCTGGGGCCAAACTGGAAAAGCACCAATGGAATTAATGAACTATTCTGATTTACACCAACTGAGATCTGGCCCACTGAGAATAGAATACTTTCTTGTCTGTTACAGGGCATTGATTATAACAAATCCAATAAATTATTGTTTGGAGGGAGGGATTGGAGGGGGCTATACATTAGTGTGGCTATTTTTTAATCCCTCTTTTCTCTTGTGTAGGTAAAAACTCTTAATGAAATGTCAACAATTGGCAAGATTTCCAAATATTGGTCTGGGTTTGTAAACAATGTCTTTACCAATGCTGCTAACTTTGGGATCCAGGTTCCTGTAGAGCTTGACGTGAAAATCAAGGCTATAATGATTGGAGCTTGTTTCCTCATAGTAAGTACACAAAACCAGAGGGAAAAGCCGTCCCAAGCTAGGTAACGTGGAGCCACAGCACCCACAATCTATGGGAAAACTCCAGTCCTACAACAGGATCCACACGAGTGGACTCTTGGGTATGTTCAGATCCTGTTGCGGGATTGGGATCCAACCTAAAATTGTCAGTACCTAAAAGATTATTAGCTGGGAAACCTGTAGCTTTAATGGGTTATGGGTGTTTTTTTTTATCATTTACTGATATGGAATTCTTTAAAATTTGTGTCATTTTATCATAAAGTTACACCACATCCAACATCCTGTCAGTTTAAATGATCTTTTGTGACACAGGACAACACATGAAAAGATGTGATCAAATATTTTAATCCTCGCAGAACCTAACAGAACCCTGGATCATCTGAGTCAATGAGAAAAACTGTTGAATTTGAACTTGTTATCATGTCTGTGAACCAAGAGAGAAGAGCAATTACACTGATTCTTTATTGGTGTTTCAAGATCCTGGGCCTGATTTGCCCCTTGCAGGATATAAATAACTCCCATTGATTTCATAGGAGAGTTTTATGTGTATCTTGAGGAGCAGAACAGGGCCGTGAAAAGGTGAATCCTTTGCTTTAGCCACAGCTACTCATTTTTATTCAGCATTATCTATATTTCTGCCCAATGAGTCATAATGTTTTCCCTCGCCCATATTCTTCTTCCTTCACAGATTCTATTGTAAAACGTTGAATCTTAAAACATTCAAGAACAGGGGCAAAGAGGGCTGTGCATAGATTTGAGGTGCACAACTATCATGGCAAATCAGCATCTTTGTCTGTTCTTGCTTGATTTATTTCTCCCTGTGCATTATATCTAATATGCTACACATTGGTACAGCAATGATGGCCACATAATGATTTCAAAAAACTGTTTGGATCCTCTGATCAGAGGAGACAGGAAGACAGGCAAAGCTATTTTAACTGTACTTCTGAAAAACAACAATGGTGATTCTGATATTTTATTCTAGTTCTTGGCTGCAACAAGCTTAGAAATATAATTCTCATGACACTTAAGATTTTCAGATTTCCTCCTACATAACTCTCATTGCTCAGTGGCAGACAGTCATTGCCTAATATACTTATTTTATTTAATAAAAGCCTTCAAATCTGGCTTTTGATATTAATTGTTGCCTTTTTGTATCTTCCTTAACATTCACAGTTTATTTATTTGTAGGATTTAATGTTCTTTGAGAACTCATTGGATGGATTATAACAAGCAAGATGACAGAAACAATAAAATATGCAGAATGTGTTTCAGTAAGTAAGAGAGAATATAAATTGATCTTCTTCCTTTCAAGGCTTCTACATAAGACACTTTCTGATTCTTTTTCATTTTCTTCTACAAATCCCTTGAGCTTTGGACGTTATATTTTACTGCACAAATCTTTTTTTTTTTTTTTTTTTTTTTTTTAAGGAAAAAAGTTAATGATAGTATTTATTAAAATATCTCTTATGTAAATAATAATTTCCCCATTTGAATTGTATGTATTGCTAAACATACAGTTTTCAAACCGAGCAATGTTGCTTTGGAAACTGCTATTCTCTTTTTTCTCTTTTGATGTTTTTTGCATGTGAAGCATGAAAGATTAGAACTAAGGCTTGCAGCATCACTGATGAAAAGTCTATGTTTAGAGAACCCTTTGAAGTTTTGCAAGTGATGGTGCTAGTTATTAACCAAATAAGGTGGGATCTTCCATTATTTCAGAAGTAGCTTTCAGATCTACTGTTAACAATAACAAACTGAATATAACAGTAACAATTGTTAATAGTAGATCTGAAAGCTACTTCTGAAATAAAGGAAGATCCCACCTTATTTACTATACTATACTATACTATACTATACTATATATAGCTGGCATTTCCCAATGGGGAAGTTTAAGATGGGTATGTATTTGTGTGGGGACAGTGGAGGTGATGGAACTACCTGCTTGGGTTTAAGAGATAGTTAACATAGCTAAGGTTTATAAATCATGTGATTTTATGGCAAAGATTTTTCAAATATGGGAGCCCAAGTTAAGTTTCTAAGTCCATAATTAGTCACATAAACAAGTGACCTATTTTCAAAAGTTTGGAGCATCCAGCATTTTCACTGAAGTCAGACAAGCATATTTGAGTTTCTTGGCCACATTACAGAGAGAAAAAACAATGAGGAGTCCTTATGGCACCTTAGAGACTAACACATTTATTTGGGCATAAGCTTTTGTGCCCACGAAAGTTTATGCCCAAATAAATGTGTTAGTCTGTAAGGTGCCACAAGGACTCCTTGTTGTTTTTGCTGATACAGACTAGCACGGCTACCACTCTGAAACCTATTACAGAGAGAGAGAGAGAGAGACTAACAACTCTTTCAAGTATGCAATACCTTAAAGTGCTCAAGAAGTTTACTCCCACCTTGTTGTTGTGGAAAAGATCCTTTGCTTTAATCCACATCATACCCTAATACAGGTAACTTTTTAATTCAAGACTGCACTTTTCTGAAGCCAGCATAAACCAAACACCAACCAAATAAACCAAAGCGTCAGGCAGACTCAGATATTTTCTGTGATATTGCTGTGCAATAGACGCTTTCTAGCTGTACTTCAGACACAGATGTAAATTGCAATATAGAAATATACCTTAAGGCTGGAGGTAGTTACATCCTGCTAAGAGTGTTCAATACCACTTTTTCAGATTTTGAATGGCTGTTCATTTATACCATGTTCATATACATTACTCCTTACTGTTCATGAACATTCACATTCTCAGGCTTTTGCTTATACAATTGTTTGGGGAATGTCCAGCCTTGCTGAAATACTCATATTTATATTTATATATGGGTATATTTATATGTGAGCAAGAGTGTTTGTGCAAAAAAAAGAACATTCACTGAACATTATTCGCTATTTGTCAATTGTTATACATAATACTCTTGCTTAAATATTTCAGTGATCCATTCAGGCGACAGAAACAATACCTTGTAATACAGGTGACAAATCACACACAAAGAATAACAGAGTGCTCAGTCTGAATGAACAGTTTACAAAACATCCATTGGCTGAGATTTGTTTGCATGAAATGGACAATGAATGCTGGCAAATAGCTAACACATCTTTTAGATTATCTAGTAAGGTGACTAGTTTCACTACCAGCCACTATACAAATAGTAAAACTATGTGCTACATATGTTCGGTAGGTGGCAGCAACACTTCATTATTCAATATTTATTTTCCACAGAGCATGATCTTCACCAGAGACAGCTTCAACCTGCAATTGATTTCTAGCCTTTTGAAGAGAACGGTTTTACTTTGTTTGCTGTTTGATATTAAACTTTTGACACAAGATGTTGGAACTGTTTTACTTTTTGCAAGTTGCCACCGAACTCTAAGTAACTGGGGAAGTTCTAACTGAAACTTGTAGCTCCTTGCGTTCAGATCCATTGGGGAAAATCTGGCATACCATAGAGTAGGGGTGGCCAACCTGTGGCTCCAGAGCCACAGGCGGCTCTTCAGAAGTTAATACTCGGCTCCTTGTATAAGCAGGGCTGGAGCTACAGGCACCAACTTTCCAATGTGCTAGGGGGTGCTCACTGCTCAACCCTGGCTCTGCCATAGGCCCTGCCCCTACTCCACCCCTTCCTGCTCCCTCTCCTGAGCCTGCAGTGCTCTCGCTCCTCCCCCCTTTTCTCCCCCCAGAGCCTCCTGCACACCACAAAACAGCTGATTGGGAGGTGTGGGGAGGACGCGGGAGATGCTGATTGGCAGGGCTGCTGGTGGGTGGAAGGCGGAGGAAGCGGGGTGCGGGAGCGGATGGTGGGCTGCTGACATATTACTGTGGCTCTTTGGCAGTGTTCATTGGTAAATTCTGGCTCCTTCTCAGGCTCAGGTTGGCCACCCCTGCCATAGGGTGAGCTTTTCTGATCAAGCCTGGAAATACCTAGCCTGGCCCCTGACTATCCGTACTGATTCTGTAAGTGGACGGTATCCGGTTCAGACCTAGTCTGAGGGTCTGACTGGCAGGGAAGAGAAAAAGTGCCAGCTCCATGTGCCAGCTCCCACATCTCCCACTCCTGCAGAAATCTGTTCATAGTTGCACAGTTTGGGAGTTCAATCCTGAATTTTGCTTAGCACTCTGGCCCTGAAGCTTAGCTCTTAAACATCCGATTAGTTTTAAGCAAGTCAGAATTGAGGTTATTCAGATGCTTAAAGTTCGGGATGTACATAAGTGTATCAAGGCCAGAGAGCTCAGCAACTTGCAGAATTGAGCCCTGAGCAACCAAGTGATTGAGAAGAGGAGCTACGCCAACAGGAACTCAACTGATCCTGCAAAACCTTAATCAAGTGGACTGTCCTGGCTCATTGAGTAGTCCTATTGCCTTCATGAACACTGCTTATGTGAGATTCCTCACTTAATTAAAGGTTTGAAGATCAGGCTCAATCTGAGGGCAGGGGGAGTGTCACAGAAAAATGGGTAATGAGAAATAACTTTAGCATACCACAAGGTGGCATACTGTGAGAATATTACTGTTTTTTTAAACAGTTAAAACTGTAGATTATGCTATCATAGCTAGGGCCCTAACAAATTCACGGCCATGAAAAACACATCATGGACTGTGAAATCTGATCTCCCCTGGAAAACTGGGTCTCATAAAATCTGGCTAGTGTCGGGGAGGGGCAGGGCTGGGGGCTCCTATCATATGCCGGCGTCCAGCTGCTAGTCCCGGCCAGGCTGGGAAGCGATGGGACTTCCTCTTCCTCTGCAGGGGCCACTCCTGGGGCCGGTTCAGACCCACCTCCAAGAACCTTCCCCAGCTGCAGGAAGCTATTTGGCTGCTGGCTGGGAGCCCTGCTCTGAAAGTAGCGCTGCTCACTTGTGTGCCACCCTCACTTGTGTGTCTCCACCAGTAGCAGTGCACATGTGAGGGTGGCAATACCATACCATGCCACCCTCACTTCAGTGCTGCTGCTAGCAGCAGCACTGCCTTTATAGCTGGGTGCCCGGCCAGCAGCCACTGCTCTATGGCTGCCCCAGCTTTGAAGGCAGCACTGCCGCAGGACAGAAGTAAGGGGAAATAACATGACCCCCCCTACAATAGCCTTGCAAATCTTCCTCATGGCCCCTTTTTGGGTCAGGGCCTGTGGTTCCAACACCATGAAATTTGAGATTTAAATATCTGAAACCATGACATTTATCATTTTTAAAATCCTATGACTGTGAAATTGACCAAAATGGACCGTGAATTTGGTAGGGCCCTAATCATAGCTCTATTGGTTAAATGAACACATACATACACACACACACACACACGTATCTGAACTTTTTGTCTCTCATCTGTGGTATGTATTAGTTTCCAGAACTGAAACAATGGGAAATGCACTGAATGCTTGCTTATGTTTTCAAGACAGAATTATGGAAGGTTCTTCCTGATAGTAGTATCTGGCTTCCATATCTTTATTTGTTTAAAATGGAAATTACTCTAGAGTTATTTTAGTTCCTGTTTAGTTTTGCACCAGGTACACTGGCTATCTACCTTGTAGTTGCATTAAATTATTCTCACACTCCCAAATGGATTCTGCAGGTGACTACTGCTCCTTGCTTGTACCGACAAATGATCCTCAAATTAGCAAATAAAATGGAAATTCCATCTGCAGTATTGATTCCTGAATTTCCTTCTTCCATCATAGGATTTGCTCATGAGCCACTGGCACAGTAGGGTGACCAAATATCCTGATTTTATAGGGATAGTCCCGATTTTGGGGGCTTTTTCTTATATACGCTCCTCTTACCCCCCACACCCTGTCCTGATTTTTCACACTTGCTGTCTGGTCATTCTATGGCACAGCTACATGTAAAGAAAGAAAAAAAAACAAAGTGAATGATTACGATTATTATTTTGCTATTGTTATTTGATGCTTATCTCAGACATGAAGAATTACATTGGCTTTGCAAACAGATATAACAAAAACATTGGGTAAAATTTAGTACCGAGCAGCCTTGATAATTGTCTTTCTAAATGTCAACTGTACACAAGAATGAGGAAGTCAGCATGGGAAAAAATAGCAGACTCCCTAGCATATATGACGTAAAGCCTTCACCCATTTATAGACGGAACTCAAACTGAATCTTCTGAAACATTTGGATAAGTTTCTTTCCCCCTGGGTTTCATCTAGAACAGTGGTTTTCAACCTGTAGTTCATGGACCCCAGCGGGGTCCACAGACTATGTCTAAGATTTCCAAAGGGGTCCACACCTCCATTTAAAATTTTTTAAGGGTCTGCAAATGAAAAAAGGTTGAAAACCACTGATCCAGAACCATATGTGCCAAGGTGCTATATGAAAGGCCATTTGTTCTACATTGCCAGTGGATCTGTGCAAAAAACATTGAGGTTACTGGATACTTCTCCAAAGTTAATCGGTTCTTTGAAACTTTTCCCTGTTTCTACACTAAATTATTTTTTTCTGAAAGATTTCCACTAGTGCACAAGCTGCTGATATTTTATCTATGGTGTCATCTAAGCCTGCTCAAATCAGGTCTCAGAACTTGGTTAATACACCATCGGACAATCGGGTCTTGTCTATGCTGGCAATCCTGTCATTGCTATGCCTAGCAGAGCTCCACCAGTGTTAGGAATTGTAGGGAGCTTTTTGGAAATAAGGTTAGTATAGACAAGGCCTTTGAGATTAGTAGTTGTGATCTAGAAATGATCTCAAATTTCATGATAAAAATAAACAAAAAGTGTAGCTGTGACCTGACTTTAGATTATATAATTTTAAGGAAACAGCACTTTGTAAAAGCATAAGCATAATTTCTTTCCTAGTAAAGTCCCGAGGCCCAATTCTCTCCCACTGGATATCACTAACTCCGGTTTAAGTCAAATTGAAGCCTTATACTTTAATTGCAACATGGACCGTTTCACTTGTGATCAAGAAGAGTTACACTGTGATCACGGGAAGAGGCAGTTATTGAGGAGAGAAGAGGGGTTTTGTGTTTCTTTGGGCTCAAAGGAAAGGGGAGGAGTCGAGAGTAATGATGGAGATTGACTGCAGAGCCAAGGGGTGACTGTGCTGATAAGAAAAGAGACAGGGAATGGAAATAGGGGTGCTTAAAAGTAGTTGTGAGGGACCAATTTGAAGTTGCACTTGGTTGCCCAGGAATGCATTGTTACAGCTACAGGGAGATCATATTTCAAAACTCCACCTCAGGGGCTGTATCCGTACCATGCAGGATATTGCCTGGACTGCTCAAGGGAAAGTAAAATCTGCTCAGCTTTAGGAGAGCTGATTATACATGTGGCTGTGAGGCACAAATGGTTTCTTGTAACTAAAGTTTTTGCTCATGCAAAAATATGTGCTCAGTGGAATGAAGAGTATTATGAACCATATATACAGTACACATTTACTTAGGGATGCCACAATATTATGAAAACACTGCCAGTAAATTTAAGCTATACTGCTCCATTAGTTTTTATTTGCTTTATGGGACCATCATAGTTTTTTAAAAGAAGTAGTTTTAATGGAAAATGAAGGTAAACTAAAAGCATCTGAGCAGCACTGACATACTTGACACTATGTATTTAATTATTGCATGATATGTTTGGTTATTTTCATGATGAACTTAGTATGGCAGATCATTCAACGGTAAAAAAAATTTGTTTTGAACTCCATTGCATGAAAAAGATGTGGCGGTCGGGGCAGAGGGGAGGAATGGGAGGTGTAGGAAGGTGAAATCAAGTATTTCCTTGCATGAAAGGGATAAACCTTGTGGGTTTTCTTTTCTTTTCTTTTCTTTTTTTTCTTTTTTGGTATTACAGCCCTATTAGTCACAGCTTTCACCCACAAATTTAACTCATGTGCAAAATACACCACATGTGAGCCATAAGTGTTAAATTTAAATAATTATTTCATCAAAACCTTTTTTGGTGTGAGACTTTATCAAAATTAATCAGAGCTTTTGGGGTTCCCATCTCAAATACTAGGTTTCTGAGTTCAATGGCAAGCCAAAAGGTATTACTTGTGTTTTGTTGTGTACTTGGGCTCTGAATGGTTGGCTTTAAATGATTATTTTAAGCATCAGTGCAGAATACATAGGCCAACTTATCATCTCGGTTCTGTGAGTTAGTGCTACTCTGAAATAATATGTATCGAAGACCTAGATTTGTCCCAAAGACCAATGATCCTGCTTTACACAGTACTGTACAGTGTCATGCAGCCGTGCATTTCCTTGACTATGGTTTTGTTCTTTTCAGGGTCTTCTATTGCATCCATCACCATGACATCTGAGTGCCACCAGGCTCTGATCCTGCAAGCTGACCCCACAGTCAAAGTGGTCCAGCAATATAACGCAGGATTGAAGCCTTAGGGCCTGATTCAAAGCCCATTGAAGTCAATGGAAGTCTTTCCTTTAACTTTCCTTTAACTTTAAACAGGCCATTTGTGTTCTTTGGATAGACATATATCTAAAATAATGTCAGCAATATAGCTCTCTGGAATAGAATGCCCATGTCTTTGAAGAACAGGAGTACTTGTGGCACCTTAGAGACTAACAAATTTATTAGAGCATAAGCTTTCGTGGACTACAGCCCACTTCTTCGAAGTTATGTGCAATGCTATTCATGCTCTACATACAAAATGAGTGGCACTCAGGAGGTTAAACAAACATAGCTGTATTAGAAAAATAAAAACTAACCCACAAGGATCAGATGTTGTGATCACTTTTCCATAATAGATTATTATATTACACCAGTATAAAAGTTAATAATTTTATCATACCAATGAATACACAGAACCCGGCACTAGTTCACTTATCTTTCGAGAGCACAAAGGTCATGTTTTAGAGGCACCCATAAAATCTGGTATCACTCTAAAACAAAGGTGACTATTCTGAAATAAAGATAGCTTAATGTTCATGAATACACGTGGAAATAGTTAGATCCAGTTAAAAAAAAAGTTCTGTGAAAAATTTCAAAATTGGTACATCGTTTACATTTTATGAGGTTCAAAACGGACCCCTATGTATTTTTTTTCCCCAGAAAAGTTTCTTGAATTTTTTTTTTCAAAAAAATTCCTTATGTTTTCAAAAAAAGAAAATATGATTTTAGACAAAATACCAGCAAAGAAAAGTAGGATTCTGAAAGAAAAAATCTTATGGGGAACAGAAAGGGAGGAAAACTGAAAAGTTGAAAACAACAACTAAGCTAAATTGTTTGTTTCAATTTCATAGAGAAACTGAAAAAAATTCAAAGGTCAAAAATTGTGAAAAAGTTCTTTTTTTTTTTTAAACTGTTAGTGCAAAACAAGTTGACGAGCACTAGAATTTATTGTTGATAGTAGATGGTATGGGTCTTGCATTTAAAAAAAAAAAATCTCAAAAGTATTCTACATTCCCAAAACTGTAGAGCATGTTATAACGTTTGGGACCGGTATTGTAAAATGCTGAAGTGGCTATGCTACTACAGTTCTGTTTTAAGTGACAGAAGACAACCAGAGGCATGGATTAGGCTATATAGTGATGGAGGCATTTGAAACTCACGGATACAATGGGTGGATAGACTTGTTGCAAGAGTGACTAGTTATTATCAGGGTAAACATGTAATAGAGAAAGCGTGAAATATAGTGTCAAAAAGAGAGAAAAAGAGTGCTGGAGGCTTGAAGTTTTGCTGCTCCTGAGTGAAGAAAAAGATACCTGCAAGAGTGAGCAATGAAGCAAGAAAGAACAAAAGTAAAGTCTCCATTGGAAAGCACAGCATGTCTCCCCTTTGTAACATGCTGCATCAGCTCTGCCTCACATAATGGCAGCTGACCCTGCAGACAGGTAGACTCCTTGGAAATATAATGGTGCAGTAAGCAGAAAAACAAAGTCATAACGTCAGCTACATACCTACAAGTACCACATTCTGTGTGCCATATTTAAATGGGGTTACATAGCTCCCATGTGAACTCTATCACTGCTGTCAGAGAGCGTGTCTTCAGCAAGGGAACTTCCCCCCTTCCTCTGTTATGTGTCACATCATGTCATGAATTAGGCAGTAAGAATGAACAATCTTTTACTGGTAATTCGTACCATGAATTCCAACACAATGAGATCCCACTCTTACATTGGGCTGCTGGGTGAAACAAATAAATAAATAATAGACATGGCATACCAAAAACCCAAGGGCCACATGACAGAATCAGAGCAACAGAACGTACCATATGTACAGAGTAGCATGTATTTGGAACATCCCAAGGAAGTTGGGCCAGAGTCTCCATTCCTCCAGAGCTACGATTGCCACAGGAAGAGAGGGAGGGACAGAGGTGGCTTTAAGTCTCACATATTTACAGCTCTGCCATAGAATGCCTGACCCCTGGTTTAAGATACCTTGGTGGTGCTCTTACTTACACTAACCAGCAGTGGCCCCAAAGAAGCCATTCCCAGCAGCATCCTGGTCATACTTCCTTAGTCCCCTATCCGAGGGCTGTGAAGGAGGAGGTACTGTGAAGCTATTCTAGCAGCTTTATACCATGCAACAGCCCCCTTACACCAGGGTTATTTCCCAGGGGATATTTCAGTAGGTTTTCCAGTTTCTTTATGCCACCAGAGTAATGTAAAGGGGCAGGAATATCTGACTTAATGTGTATTGCACTGAGATATGCCATAGGCCATAAGCGTTGTTGGGATGCTCTTCCTCAGAAAGAGAAAAAGCAGCACTGCAGCTACTTTGAATTACAATTATTTGTTTGCACTTGTACCATGATCTGAGACTGCATCTCAGATGCAAAGTACTCTAAATGCAAAGTACTCCACTTAAGAAGGAACAATCAATTGCACACATACAAAATGGGAAATTTTGGAGGAAGTAGAAGTGCCTAGGAAGGAGAAGTGCAAAAAGCGATGTGGGTGGTTTTAGTGGATCACAAGTTAAATATGCGTCAACAGTGTAACACTGTTGCAAAATAAAGAAAACCTTATTCTGGGGTGTATTAGCAGGAGTGTTGTAAGCAAGACACAAGAAGTAATTCTTATGCTTTACTCTGTGCTGATTAGGCCTGAATTAGAGTATTGTGCCCAGTTCTGGGTGGCACATTTCAGGAAAGATGTGGACAAATTTAAGAAAGTCCAGATAAGAGCAACAAAAATGATTAAAGGTCTAGAAAACATGACCTGTTAGGATTGTTGTTACAAGAAGGAGGGAGAAAAAATGTTCTCCTTAACCTCTGAGGATAGGACAAGAAGCAATGGGCTTAAATTGTAGCAAGGATAGTTTAGGTTGGACTGTACAAAAACCTTTCTAACTCAGTGTATGTCCACACTACGAGAGTAGTTCAATTTTACTTAAATCGAATTTGTGGAACCGATATTACAAAGTCGAACGTGTGTATCCACACTAAGGACAGTAATTCGACTTTGTGAGTCCACACTAACGGGGCAAGCGTCGACATTGGAAGCGGTGCACTGTGGGCAGCTATCCCACAGTTCCCGCAGTCCCCGCTGCCCATTGGAATTCTGGGTCAAGCCCCTAATGCCTGCTGGGGAAAAAATGTGTCGAGGGTGGTTTTGGGTAACTGTCGTCATCCAACCATCACTTCCGCCCTCCCTCCCTGAAATCGCCGGTGGGAAATCAGTTCATGCACTTTTCTGGTGAGTGACAGCGCGGACGCCACAGCACTGCGAGCATGGAGCCCGCTGCGACCATCACTGCAGTTATGGCTGTTGTCAACACCTCGCACCTTATCATCCACCTTTTCCAGAGGCAGATGCTGAGAAATCGGGCGAGGAGGCTACGGCAGCGCGGTGAGGACATTAAGTCTGAGAGGGGCACAGACCTCTCACAAAGCACGGGACCCCATGCCGTGAACATCATGGTGGCAATGGGTCATGTTGATGCTGTGGAACGGCGACTGGGCCCGGGAAACAAGCACGGACTGGTGGGACCACATAGTGCTGCAGGTCTGGGATGAATCACAGTGGCTGCGAAACTTTCGGATGCGGAAGGGAACTTTCCTGGAACTTTGTGAGTTGCTGTCCCCTGCCTGAAGCGCAAGGACACCCGGATGCGAGCAGCCCTGACTGTCCAGAAGCGAGTGGCCATAGCTCTCTGGAAGCTTGCAACGCCAGAAAGCTACCGGTCAGTCGCGAACCACTTTGGCGTGGGCAAATCTACCGTGGGGGTTGCTGTGATGCAAGTAGCCAACGCAATCGTTGAGCTACTGCTGTCAAAGGTAGTGACCCTTGGAAACGTGCAGGTCATCATAGATGGCTTTGCCACGATGGGATTCCCAAACTGCGGCGGGGCTATACATGGAACTCACATCCCTATCCTGGGACTGGACCACCAGGCCAGCCAGTACATTAACCAAAAGGGCTACTTTTCAATGGTGCTGCAAGCACTGGTGGACCATAGGGGACGTTTTACAAACATCAATGTTGGATGGCCGGGCAAGGTTCATGACGCTCGTGTTTTCAGGAACTCTGGTCTGTTTAGATGGCTGCAGGAAGGTATTTACTTCCCGGACCACAAAATAACTGTTGGGGATGTGGAGATGCCTATAGTGATCCTCGGGGACCCAGCCTACCTGCTAATTCCCTGGCTCATGAAGCCCTATACAGGCGCCCTGGACACTGTAAAAGAACTCTTCAACTACCGACTGAGCAAGTGCAGAATGGAGGTGGAGTGTGCTTTTGGATGTCTCAAGGGGAGATGGAGAAGCTTACTGACTCGCTCTGATCTCAGCGAAACCAATATCCCCATTGTTATTGCATCTTGCTGTGTGCTCCACAATCTCTGTGAGAGCAAGGGGGAGACCTTTATGGCGGGGTGGGAGGTTGAGGCAAATAACCTGGCTGCTGATTACGCCCAGCCAGACAGCCGTGCGATTAGACGAGCACAGCGGAACGCGCTGTGCATCCGGGAGGCTTTGAAAGCTAGGTTCCTAAGTGAGCAGGGTAACCTGTGACTATTAAGTTTGTTTAAAGAGAAGCTGAACCTGCCCCCGTTTCTTTACCCAGTTAATGTTGACTATCCTCTCCAGTTACATACCCCGTTCGCCCCGTTCCCCCCCCTTCCAACACACGTTTAAAAATCAAATAAATGAAACTCTGTTAATGAACACCGTTTTCTTTATTACTTTTCGGGGCTGTGTGTGTGGAGGCTATGTGACTTTGTGGCGGGGGAGGACGGTTACAGATCCCCTGCTGCGTGGCTCTGTGATCCAGGCTAAGGACCGCTGGATAAGATCTCTAACCACCCTCCCCCGTCACAAAGTCACATAGCCCCCCCCCACACACACAGAACATGAAAACCACTTCCCAGACTGACCAGGGTGCCTAGTGACTGCAATGTGTGTGTGATCTTCTGCTGAACCTGCCCCTGTGTCTGTACCCTGGTAAAGGTGATTGTCCTCTCCAATTACCAACCCTCTTCCCCCCCTTCAAACACACTCTCCTCTAAAAGAACATGACGGAAACAGTAATGAACAGAAACGTATTCTTTATTAGCAACTACACAGTTAGGGGATGACACTGGGACCGGGGGCTTGGGTGAGGTGCTTTTGGAGTGAAGGAAAGGACTTATCAAAACTTTGGGAATGAGAGCCGTCTGGTACTTGAGCAGTCTGCAGGGGTGGAGTGACAGTTTTCACGGCCCCTGCCGCCCCTCCTTCTTGGGACTTTGGGTGAGGGGGGTATGGGACTTTGTGGCAGGGGAGGGCGGTTAGAGATAGACTCCAGCGGGGCTCTGTCCTCCTGCCTCTGGTCCTGCAGAACATCCACAAGGCGCCGGAGTGTGTCCGTTTGCTCCCTCATTAGTCCAAGCAGCGTTTGAGTCACCTGCTGGTCTTCCTGCCACCACCTCTCCTCCCGTTCGCTGTGTGATCACTGGTATTGCAACATGTTCTCCCTCCACTGGGTCTGCTGGGCCACCTCGGCTTGGGAGCAGCCCATAAGTTCTGAGAACATGTCGTCCTGTGCCCTTTTCTTTCTCCGCCTAATCTGCGCCAGCCTCTGGGAGGGGGATGCCGGGGTAGGTCGAGAGACAGTCACAGCTGTGGGATGAGAAAAAGGGAGTGAATTCCTCACAAAGATAAATTTTTGTGAACAATGAACATAGTCTTTCTCTGTGAACAAGACCATGCACAGCACCTATCACAAGCGCACTCAGGACAAGGTCAAATTTTCGGCCTTCGCATTCAGTGCCTGGGGTCTTGCAGTGGAGATCACACAAGCGGGGCAGGACAGCGGAATTCGGGTAGCAGGCTGACATGGTAAGCCGTAGACTTTTGGCTGCTTAAAACTTAAATTATAGAAGTGCCCTCCTTTCACGTTCAAAGCAATGCTCCTAGCGTTGGCCAGTTCCTGCTGCCGGCAATCCGGCAAGCATGAACTCTGCCCCTGTTGCACCCCCTCGTGGCTGTCCCCGGGAAAGATCCCTGTATGCTGCCCCTCTCCCGTCTCCACCGCGTGGCTATAAACCGCCGGTTACAGTTATGCAAAGGAGCAGGCAAGTAGTCCCAATACTAACATTCCCCTAATTCAAAGCAGGTCACCATGAGCGACATCACTCTGCTGAGGATTTCTGAAACAGAGAAAGACCGCATGCTACGTGAAAGCCAGCAAAAACCAGGGCCGTATGCCTTGCTCTGCAAGGCAATGATCCCAGAGTACTTGATGATAGCCTGGCGCGGAAAAGTTTCCTACCACGGAGGACACAATAAGGCCGCTCTTCCCAGGAACCTCATGCAAAGGCTTTCCAATTACCTCCAGGACAGCTTCGTGGAGATGTCCCATGAGGATTTCAGCTCTATCCCTGGACATATAGACCGTATTTTCCAGTAGCTGCACTGGCAAGGACTAAAAATTAGAGCCCCTAGGGCAAAGTAATCATGATAAACCGGACATTGTTAGATTCTTTTGTAGTAGTTGCACTGCCAAGGACTAAAACGTTAAGCGCCTAGGGCAAACTAATCATGAAAAACCCATTGTTAATGTTCCTGTTCTGTTCAAAATAAATGTTTACATGTTTAACACACTTACCGACTGATCCTTCCCCTGATTCAGGGTCCAGGTTAATGCGTGGAAAGGACTGGTAGGGGATCTCTGTGAGGGTGATGAAGAGATCCTGGCTGTCAGGGAAATCAGCGTTGTAAGCGCTGTCAACTGCCTCGTCCTCCTCATCTCCTTCCTCATCTTCCCCATCCGCTAACATCTCCGAGGAAGCGGCCGTCGACAATATCCCATCCTCAGAGTCCACGGTCAGTGGTGGGGTAGTGGTGGCGGCCGCACCTAGAATGGAATGCAGTGCCTCGTAGAAACGGCATGTCTGGGGCTGGGATCCGGAGCGTCCGTTTGACTCTTTGGTCTTCTGGTACCCTCATCTCAGCTCCTTGATTTTCACGTGGCACTGCGTTGCATCCCAACTGTATCCTCTCTCTGTCATGGCTTTTGAGATCTTCTCGTAGATCTTCGCATTCCGTTTCTTGGAGTGCAGTTCCGAAAGCACGGACTCATCGCCCCACACAGCGATGAGATCCAAGACTTCCCGATCAGTCCATGCTGGGGCCCTCTTTCTATTCTGAGATTGCATGGTCAGCTCTGCTGGAGAGCTCTGCATCGTTGCCAGTGCTGCTGAGCTCGCCACGATGTCCAAACAGGAAATGAGATTCAAACTGGCCAGACAGGAAAAGGAATTCAAATTTTCCCGGGGCTTTTCCTGTGTGGCTGATCAGAGCATCCAAGCTCGGACTGCTGTCCAGAGCGTCAACAGAGTGGTGCACTGTGGATAGCTCCCGGAGCTATTAGCGTCGAATTCCATCCACACCTACCCAATTAGACATGGCCATGTCGAATTTAGCGCTTCTCCCCTCGTCGGGGAGGAGTACAGAAATCGAATTTAAGAGACCTCTATGTCGAACTAAATCGCTTCGTTGTGTGGACGGGTGCAGGGTTAATTCGATTTAATGCTGCTAAATTCGACATAACCTAGTGTAGACCAGGCCTCAGGGTGGTTAAGCACTGGAATAAATTGCCTAGGGAGGTTGTGGAATCTCCATCAGCGGAGCTTTTTAAGAGCAAGTTAGACAAACACCTGTCAGGGATGATCTAGATAATATTTAGTCCTGCCTTGTGTGCAGGGGACTGGACTAGAAGACCTCTCAAGATCCCTTCCAGTCCTATGATTTTATGATTCTATCTTACGTAGGAGGGTTTCTCATTTTTATGGTCATAAGGGTAGGAGCAGCTTTCCTGGCAACGTCTCTCTGTTGCTTTCTAATTACATCATACCTGATTATAAATGGACATGTTTTAATGGATAATGGATGGACTGGGGAGGGTGGGGGAGGGGGGGTTGAGGAATTTTTACATTAGCTGAGCATATGAATAATGTGGTTATGGCTGAGGTCTCAAGCGTGTAGTGTTTTCTTTACAGTCATATTGAAACTGGCATATTGCACATTAGATTTGCATTTTATTCCATTTGTCTTAAATAAATTATATTTTAATTCCAGTAGGTTCTGGAAATGTAATATAATAGCCTGGCTCTTTTTGTAATCTAATAGAATGATTTTGTTGATTTTATGTTTTATGATTTGGATGGCCTCATTACTACTGGGCACTAAGATTCTACCCGAAAAAGTATGGTTTTTGTCAAGACACAAACACTCCTTTACCGGAATTTAAGACCAAAAAAACCCCACTGTATTATACTAAACGAGTTAACTACGTTTTATCACACATTCATGACAAAATTGTAGTGTTAAGTTTCAGTTGTCAGGAACTCACATGGGACGAGAAGGGAATTTCACAAGACATTAAAACCCTAAAGGCACTAAAGTTACCATAGATTTTGAAACACCTACATAGGACGGCAGGTTTATGATGTGCTACAGAACAGATGAAAACAATGACTCATCAAATACTGGACTTCCTGCAGAAGAAAGAAGTTGCACTTCAGAAAAGCGCACCATGCCACTGGGGCTGTGTACTAAGCAAATCAAGTACAAACCATTAATTACTGCTTCTAAAAAAAAAAAAAAAAAAAAAAACAGCCAGAATTTCATTGCTGAAATTTAGACTAACACTCAGATTCTTCAGTCACGTAGGTGGATAGTCCCATTGCCATGAAGATTTTCTGGAGTAGGCCCCAATCTAACACAATATCATCCTGGAGAAAATAAGGTGAATGAAGCCCATCCCCACTTTAAAATACCCAGTGTGTTTTTGAAATGTCTCACCTCCTGCTATCCCTCCTTGGCAAGTCTTCCTTTGCAACCATAAGTATGGATCCACATAAAGCTACAGGTAAACCTCATGCTGCTTCCTGCTCCAAGAAAGAAGTCCTGGATTTCCTCAGCCTGTCGGGAGAAGGAACAATGCAAGCCCAGCTTCAGACTAACTGCAGAAATAAATGTGTCTATTCAGATATTGCAGAGGGAATGCAGAAGCTGAAGCATGACTCTGACAAGTAGCAATGCCAGCCAAGGGGAAGGAACTTTAGCAGTCGTACCAAAAGGCAAGGGAGGCCTACAGAAAATCTGGAGCTACCCCCTTCGACCTGCTGCATCTTTGTGGAACTGGATGCCGTACTAGGTAGGGACCCCATAACCATTCCGTGAGTAATTGTGGACACCTCATGAAACCCAGAGGAAGGAACCCCAGAAATGCACATTGACAAAAAGCTTATGGGGAAGGAGACATGGAGGATGCAGACCCTGCAGAGAGCCTGGAGTTCATCAAAAGCCAACCAAAACTGCCCCAGATGAACCTAGAGGAGGAACCCACTGAGGAAGAAGGGAGATCAGATATGTGTATTAATGCTTTTTCTATTTTTTTATGGGCCTTGAAACTTCACCCTCCCTGTCCCTCTTCCACCCTTCTCAAAATGGTGCCTGAATGCTCATGGGCAGGGAATAAAAGAATTGCCTTTTGAAGTAGCTGATTTATTTGAACAACGTGCACTGGCAGTCTTAGGCAAAGAAGAAGAGAGAGAATATTATAAGCAACATGAAAACCTTCCCAAATGCATGCTTTTGCCAGGGAGACCAGATAGAATTTCTAGCAACATAAAGAGATGCACTAGAAGCAGAAAAAGAAACACAGTGAAACCAAAAGTGAGCATTCAGATAAAATACATAGAAAATTTAAAATAATCATTGCAAGCAATCCGGTAAGTGGTCATTCAGTCTTTGTTATTATTTTATGGCTCAAATTGTAATGTAAACAAAATGTATTATATAAACACCAAAAACTGCAGTGCTTTGATTTTTTCAGTCTGAAAGCCCAAGTCCAAAACAAATAACTTGCATGCTATGCTTGGATTCAGTAGTAGAAAGAGATAGAGATGGTCTGTTGCTGGCTCAGGGGGCTTCGCTTTGAATTAGCTTACAAGGCTTGGCAGTGGCGAGCGGCCTCCTTCTCTTTCAGAATTGATTTTGGCACAATGCTCCCATTTGTCATCTGCCACAATCTTGATAAGGTCTGTCAGCAGATGTTCTTTAATTTTTGCCTGAACATTTCTCAGAAGGGCTGCTTTGTTTCTTCCGCCACGATAGGAAAATTTCCCACATCACTCCACAACGAGATCCGGCAGTAGTATCACTGTGAAGGGAGTTGCCACATACAGTGAAATGCGGTCTCCAGCTTCATGGAACAGTTACTTTCTATGGGCCTTTGCCACCCTTATGAATCACCACTGATGTAATAAGTTAGTGCAGGAAACATTGCTAATCACTCCACTTATCTGGGACACAGGGCAAACCACCACCCATTTCTCACGGCTACAGATTTTGAAAAATGGCCCATATCTATTGACCATGCTAAGAGCAGTTGAACTGTCCAAAAGCAAGCAGCCCTGAAGCAAGTCTAACCCAGTTCATACTTTTATGAATATCCTTATGGTATATTTTTAGGGACTTTTCTCACTTATCTTTTCCTGTCCACTAACCTTTTAAATCTAACAATGCCTGTCTGTCTTACTGTTTATCAGTGGCCTCAGCTTGGGCATCCTTGAGAGGCACCCCCTTATTGCACCTGCTGAAAGACTGACCTTGATCAGTAGGAAGAAGAAACAGACAAGAATAGTTTCTCAGCTCTTCTCAGGAGCTCAGAGTCCAGAGCCCATGAAACAAGGGAGTAAGGGCCGAAGGAGAGGTGGAAGGACTAGAAGGTGCATAAGGAAATCCACCAAGACATTATTACAGCTCCTGAGCTGGCAAATACGGATGCAAAACATTGCACCCCAGCAGCTATTGCACTACATGGACAATTTTGTGTTTCTGCGGCTTGACCCATACACACTCCACCCCACCAAATCACCAGAAGAGCATGCCATTCTATCCCTGCCAATCCCATGGAGAATAGCTCTGACTAAACTTACACTGAGCTGTGAAGTATCAGAGGGGTAGCTGTGTTAGTCTGAATCTGTAAAAAGCAACAGAGGGTCCTGTGGCACCTTTGAGACTAACAGAAGTACTGGGAGCATAAGCTTTCATGGGTAAGAACCTCACTTCTTCAGATTCTTATCCACGAAAGCTTATGCTCCCAGTACTTCTGTTAGTCTCAAAGGTGCCACAGGACCCTCTGTTGCTTTTTACAGATTCAGACTAACACAGCTACCCCTCTGATACTTCACAGCTCAGTGTAAGTTTAGTCAGAGCTATTCTCCATGGGATTGGCAGGGATAGAATGGCATGCTCTTCTGGTGATTTGGTGGGGTGGAGTGTGTATGGGTCAAGCCGCAGAAACACAAAATTGTCCATGTAGTGCAATAGCTGCTGGGGTGCAATGTTTTGCATCCGTATTTGCCAGCTCAGGAGCTGTAATAATGTCTTGGTGGATTTCCTTATGCACCTTCT